>NW_027185782.1:2727237-2746937 GCF_028583685.1 Petaurus breviceps papuanus | reverse complement strand
AAGGAAGGAAGGAAGGAAGGAAGGAAGGAAGGAAGGAAGGAAGGAAGAAAAAAAAAGAAAGAAACTTTTTTTAAAGCCTTGAACTGGTCCCAAAGAAGAGACTTGGGATCAGGATGCCACTTAGACCTCTCCTTTCTGTGGCCACCACTCCGATGGACAATCCCTCACAAAAGGATACCTCTTACATAGGGATAAATTGCCTCTCTTTTAATGTTTCCCTTAGTGAGAAACTCAGTTCTCCCCTTGCACAAAGAATCTCCTTCAGCAGGCTGGCTGCCTGGAACCCAGCCCCGACACTTTGTGTTTAGGAGTACAGGATTTCATAGTGCAGAGGGGAGGACAGGAGCCCTGAGTTCAAGCCTCCGTTCTGCCATTAACTCCCCTGTATAACCTCAAACAAGTCCCTTCATCTCTTTTTGGCCTCAGTTTCCTTCTCTGTAAAATGAGGGAATTGAATGAGACAATGTTCGAGGTTCCTTCCCTCTCTGTTCTGTGGTTCTGAAGGTCCCTTGACCAACCATCCCAGGACTGCAGGTGTGACAGCGCATGGCACCATACTACGAGATGCTTGCGAGAATTTGTCCTACAATTCAGAAGAACCTCCATTTTTCCAACTGAGGACAAGATCTCTGAAGGACTGTCACATGGAAGAAGGTGCCAACTTATTCTGTTTGACTCTACAGAGCAGAATAAAGGAGTGGTACAGGGAAGTAAATCTCAGCTCAGAGGTGAAGGAGAATTAACAAGAGCTGTCCACAATGGACAGCTCTGTCTCCCAAGGTCACTGAAGGAAATCAGCAAAGGCTGGTAAGGGGGATGTAAAACAACTTAACTCTCAGTGGTCTTTCCCCAGAACCTGTGGTTCTAAGAAGCTTAGAAGAATTCGAGGGGAGACAGGAGAGGCAGGTAATATTCTTTAAGCAATGGATGTGTGTAGTACTTTGGACTCTTTCTTGAGCAGCTCCCATAATCTAAACTCTAGCTCCCATTAGAGCTCTTTTTCAAGGCCACCAAACCTGGGCCATCTGCCTTTGCTACAAAGGATGGCAATGTTACTGAGGAAGTTTTTCCAAACTGATGGCAGCTAAGGAGTTCTCTTGAGAAACAAGGAAGACGGAGACCTGCAGAGGTTTCATGCCTAGATAACACTGATAAGCTCCAAGCACATATGAATATTTATCTCATCTTCTTCTTGAATCCCGCTTGCTCCGTACTCATTGGAAAGGATGTGGGGCCCAGAAGGACCCAGATGGTTTGCTGACCACATCTCTTCATCAGAAAAGAAGTGTGAGGCCTGGGAGGGCCTTGAGATTATTGAAAGCATCATGGATTGATTGGAGCCCAAGCCCAGGATTTCCTCTAACCACAACTGTTCTTCAAGCTCCAGGTATCTTCCCTAAGGTCTCTAGATCGGCCTAGCACCCTCACACAAAGAGCTGTTTGCTTGTGCTGCTGCCAGCTTCCTCCAATAGCTCCTTACCTACCCGGCCCACCTTTAAAAAAAAAAAAAAAGAGGGGATGGAGGGCTATTCTACAAATTCTCTGACTTCCATTGTTAGACTAAGGTGGCTGTTGGAAAAGTGAAAACAAACTGAGTAAGACAGGATCTTTTGCCCACTTTCCTACCCCTCCCCCTCTGCGTCCTGTTCAAAAATTTTGCCCTGCGTCTTCAACTCCCAGAGTCATCACTCAGTGTCAAGGCAGTCAGCAGCTTTGGAAAACATTCAAGTCCATCCCAGGAAACCAGCATTATACAGTGGAACCAAGACACAAGATCTGGGTAAAAGTCTCATCTCCGCTACTGACTTGCTGGGTGGGCTTGGGCAAGTCACTTCATCCCTGTAAAGTAAGAAAGTCGGCTTTCCAGATCTAAGGAATCTTTTATTGTGAGCTCATGTGAGTCTGGGGATTTATTCACTTTTCAGAAGACAAAAAAAAAAAAAAATACTCATAGACATCGACTTTCACTTACAAAGCCCAGATGCCTTGGCCCCTGAAACATTTTGTAAGCTGGAAGAGAAAGTACTGGGCAGAGTTAAATCTTACAATTTTAAACATGTTTTTGACACTATGAATTGCAGCCGCATGGGGTAGTTGGAAAACCTTGGACTGGAACCTAGTAGACCGTGGTCTAAACTGTTCTACCACTAATAAGTTGTATGACTTTGTTACTTTCCCTCTCTGGGTCTCAGTCTCCTCCTCTATGAAATAGAGACTGGAGCAGATAATTTTTAAGTCCCCCTTGCCACCACAGTCTATTTTCTGAGGTCCCTTTCTGGTTTGACATCCCATATTTTGTATCCTAGGGTTTCTTTCAGCTCTGACAATCTGTGTTCTAAGGGCCCCCTCCCCAGTTCTGACATTTTATGTTCTAAGTGCCAGTTCTGACATTTTGTGTTCTAGGGGCCCTCTCAGCTCTGACATTATCTGTTCTAAGGGCCCTCCCAGCTCTGACGTTTCATGTTCAAAGGGCCCTCCCAGCTCTGACGTTTCATGTTCAAAGTACCCTCCCAGCTCTGACATTATTTGTTCTAAGGGCCCTCCCAGCTCTGACATTCTGTGTTCTAAGGGTCCCCCAGTTCTGACATTTCATGTTCTAAGGGCCCTCCTAGCTCTGACATTATCTGTTCTGAGGGCCCTCCCAGCTTTGACGTTCTATGTTGTCTTTCCTAGCTCTGACATTCAATAGTTCTGATACTCATTCACCGGCCCTGTCTCTCACTCTCATTAAGTCCATCCAGTCCTCAAAAAAACACAATACTCTCTGAAGGAATAAGTCCCAGAATTACTGTCCAATTAAACAAAATGGTAGGTTTTATCCAAACCAAGACACTCTCTTTTTACACCAGCTCTCTCCACCCAAATTGGAATGAAATCTGGGTTAGGAGTTACCTTTTCCAAATCTTCCCTAAGAAGGTTTCTTTCATTGGTTCCAAAAATGCGATAAACATCAACATTCATTAAGGTTCTTGCAATCATGTGCCTAGAAAAAGACATAGCAGTGCCAGGTGACCATTCAACCTTCTGACTGACCACCTGCTAAGAAGAGACGCAAATGGTCTCAGATTGAGGTAGCATTATTTAGTAGACAGGGTAATAGACTTGGAGTCCAGGAAACTAGAGTTCAGATTCCACCTCAGACCCTTACTAGCTGTTTATCCTAGACATGTCGTTTGACCTCTCTATGCCTCAGTTTCCTCATCTGTAAAATGAGTCAGATTGGGTTCAATGACTTTTAAGGTCCACTCCATCTCTAACCCTATGATCCAGGATCTGTAAGCAAAATGTCATTAAAGCAAGAAGACTTCTGCAAGGTCCATGTCAATGAAAATACCTACATCTAACTGTTTTAACCAACTTCATGAAAATGGAAACTGATGGATTCTGAAAAATTTCAGAAACAAAAGCAAGCGTCCCTCTGATGCCTTACCTTGCCATAGCTGCCAGTGACCTTGGACTCTCAGAGGCTGAACCCCCAGAACCCAAGCCCTGGTAAGTACTATCACACCATAAAAGGCTTGGAGGGTTCAGCCTGGATGGTCAATTGTTCAGCCTCATAGATTTGTGAGGAAGAAAGTGTTTTGGAAACTGCAACGTGCTGTGGAATGAAGATCCCTTACAGAGAAGCAGGAATCTTTTGAAGCCTCTTTCCCTAAGGAAATGAACTTGGGCTCAGAGACACCACCAAAATACTGGCTACCAGGGGATGATTTGGGGTTTGGGGTCACAGAAACTCCTAAAGACCACCTGCTGTGATAAAGAGGAGCTGAATTTGCCACCCACCCTAATGAAATCACAGATCTCTGTAGTATTTGAGACTAAGGAGAGAACCTGCCAAACTATGGGGGATGCCCACATTTCATAGGCTTGTGGGACTTGAAACTGGACATGCAGTTAGAACATAGCCACAGAACATCCAGACTGAAAGGGGCCTTAGGAGGCTTCTAGTCAAACCCACTCTTTACAGTTGAGGAAACTGATCCCCAGAGATGCTGAGTGAGCTGCCCAATATCATACAGGTAAACAAGTGCTTTTCTCTAGACCATGCTGCTCTTCAGCGACTGAAGGAAGAGGGTTTAGATCATCTGTATCTGTAATTCAGGCTAATTCATGAGAGTTATCTAGTACTGTTTGATGGGAACAACTAGACTAGCTCTGTTGTTGTGACATTCTGAATTCCTTATTCTTTTTTTTTTTTTTGCCTTTTGGAGGGCAATTGGGGTTAAGTAACTTGCCACAGCTAGTTTTGTGTGTGTGTGTGTGTGTGTGGGTGTTAAGTGTCTAAGGCCAGAACCGAACTCGGGTCCTCCTGACTCCAAGGCTGGCGCTTTACTCACTGCACCACCTAGCCGCCCCCTGAATTCCTTATTCTAAGGAAACTTAGTTCAAACATTCTCTGTTGTTGTTCTAAGGCCTCTCCCAGATTTGACCGCATCTGTTCTAAGATCCCTCCCAGCTCTAACATTCTACATTTGTTCTGAGGTCTCTCCCAGTTCTGACATTCCCTATTTTAAGGCCTTTGACATCCTACATTCTAGGTCCTAAGATCCTTTGAAGCTCCGACATCCTCTGTTCTAACATTTCATATTCTAAGATCCTTCCCAACTCTGACATTCTGGGTTCTAAGGCACCCCCAGATCTGACATTCTGTGCCCTTAGGCCCTCCCAGCTCTGACATTCTGTGTTCTAAGGACCCTCTCAGATCTGACGTTCTATACTCTAAGGTCCCTTCCAGCTATGACATTCTGTACTCTAAGGTCCCTCCCAGCTCTGACATTCTGTATTCTAAGGACCCTCTCAGATCTGACATTCTCTGTTCTGAGGTCTCTCTCAGCTCTAACATTCCCTATTCTAAGGCCTTTTACAGCTATGACATCCTACATTCTAGGTCCTAAAATCCCTTGAAGCTCTGATATCTCCTGTTTCATATTCTAAGATCCCTCCCAGCTCTGACATTCCCTGTTCTCAGATATCTCTCCCAGCTCTGACATTCCCTATCCTTTTACAGCTATGACATTCTACATTCTAGGTCTTAAGATCCCTTCTGGCTCTGATACTCCCTGTTCTAACATTTAATATTCTAAGATCCCTTCCAGCTCTAACACTCTATGTTCTAAGGGCCCTTCCAGCTCTGACAAGCTATTGCCATGTTGCTGACAGACAAGGGTTTCCATAACATAATATGATTTCATCAAACGTGGTGATTTTTTAGCTGGGTATATATTTCTTCTTTTTAAAGGGAAATACTTTTAAGGAAGGGTTTCACAGTACCATGGACATTCAGAATTATTCCCCATGTACACAAAGCCACCAACATCAGATGGCTCTTTGGATTAGGGGATAACCAGTTGTATCATCCTATCCCAATGTTCTGCCCCTTCCTGTTGATAGGTCACTGCATGGAATTTTAGCATCAGTTGTATAATGTATATACTGTATATTGGAAAGTCTACATGTGTAAGGGAAGGCCTAAGCCTGTAATGTTTTTTAAATGTGTCTTACATAACAGTATCCATTTTTTATATCACTTCAATGTTTATAAGCACTTTTTGCCTCCACAGCTCCATGAGGTAAAGTTTGCCAGGATCATTAGCCCTAATGTAGTGAAGGTCAGAGTGATAGTGATTTTTTTCCAAGAGCTCGCAGATGGTAAGTGGTCTAGCTGGGTTTCTGATCCAAGTGTTGTGAAATCTAGCTCTCCATCAGATATAGCAAAATCAGAATTAATGAAGTAGAGCCAACCCTGGGTAATTCACTTCCTTTCTCTGGCCTCAGTTTCTTTCTCTGTACAAAGGGGAAGTTGGACTGGATGATCTCTAAGGAGGTCCCTTCCAGCCTAAATCTATGAACCCATGATTCTCTCCACAATAACTCACAATACTAGAGTCCTTTAAGATTTATAAAGCATTTTCCTCAAAAAAGAAAAATGTGAGGTAGATTGTACAAGTCTCATCCCCATTTGACAAATAAGGAAACAAAGGCCTAGAGAGGTAACATTTAAAAATGACCTCCAGGTTTTTATATAGCCATGATCTAAGATAGTCCAGGATTCCACATCTGACCAGAGTCTTGAGGAACAGGTTGTGGGAGAGATCAGAGCTGCCCTTCATGACAATGACCTCAAGTATGGGGTGGGCCTTAAACATCCTTAAATTTCTCTTTGACAAACAACAAATGAAAACAAATAATAATATTAGCTAAAATTTCATGAACACTCTGTGGTCTGCAAAGCACTTTCCTCACAATTGTCTGCTTTACAAATGAGGAAACTGAGGCTGAGATGTCCACAGCCATCCAATTAGGAAGGTCCACACTTGGTCAGATCAGTGGCCCATTTGTTGAGGTATTAAGGAGTTATCTTATTTTTTAGGTTAAAAGAGAAAGGCACAAGGTAACCCAGAGTGATTGGTTGGTTGGTCATTATCTGACATTCTCCAAGAGGCCTATGTTAGAGTCAGGTTAAAGTGTGTCCAATTGTGGCTGATCAAACCAATGGGAGCTTGAAAGGCTCTACCACAGAAGGTCAGGCACAAATAGTTATGTGAACATTAGGGTGGATTCTCTAAATCTGTGCATCTCCCATCTCACCCAAGGTGATCGGCTTGAGATCACAGGGTCAAAGGAGTAGAAAGAAACTGAGGAGTCACAGTCCAACCTCCCTTATTTTACACATGAGAAAACTTGTTCAGATGGAAGTTTAGGGAGTGTGAGTGAGAATGAGGACCATTTAAAAGGAGTAAAATATTTTTATTCCCACCACTTCCCCCTCCCCCAGCTTCTGTCTCCTTGACCCAGCTCTTCATCTCCTTGACTTCTTATTGTACATCTCTCCTTATGCCTCCTTCTGTAGAAGTTAAGAAAATCTTAATAAATATTTGCCAAACATTCTAAGCAATGAGCTTAAAGGCTATAGGGCAGAGGGTGATTGCGGCTTTTGTATTTACTAGGCCGAACCCTTCCTCACCATACACAAAGTGAAGAAACAGTTCATCATGCCTATGGGAAGCCTAGCTGGTTTTCAAGCACACAGTCACAGCCAGCCTAGGCACAACTCTCTGCCTGGTAAGAGCAGACTTCAATGACAGGCCTAATGCCTAGGAAGAAAGCTTTAGGAACCAGCCTCACAAACCCAAACCTATGAGATAAGAACCAAAAGTTCTCCTCTCCTCATATCTTCCCCATGAGCCCCATCTCAAGGTCTATCCAAACAGGAATGGTAAAGCAGACTGCCACCACAACTCCAACCCAGGAGGTAAACAGGATATGATAAAAAATAGAAACTTCATTTTGGTGCTTAGCAGGGAATTAGCCTCTTACCCCAAAGACCATGGATATCCCAATCCTCCTCTAGATAGAGGAGACCCGAGGTCTTAAGTCCCAGAGGCAGCCGGTGGTGAAGTGGAGAGAATGCTGGTCCTAAAGTCAGGAAGACCTAAGTTCAAATCCAACCTCAGATACTTATTAGGTATGTGAGCCTGAGCAAGTCACTTAACCTCTGTTTGACTCAGTTTCCTCAACTGTAAAATGGTCATAATAATATTATCTTCCTCCTAAGAGTCTTATGAGGATCAAATCAGATAATATTTGTAAAGTATACTTATTATGGTGCCTGGCATATAGTAGATGTTTAATAAGTACATATTCCCTTCCCCTTCCCCGTACCCCATCTCAATCTTGGCTCAGTTTCCAGGTCTGAAAAGAGGTTTGTTTGAAATGGAACACTGGATCTTTCAAGGAACTGGAAATCAAGTAGATAGGATAGTTGAACATGAACACTGGATGGGAAGAACTAAATGTAGTTAAGAAGCCTCAAATGAGAATGAAAAAAACCTGATAAAAATGGAAACTAGCACCAAGGACAACATAGTACAATAAAGAGACAGTATGGTGTAATGGGGGGAGGGGGGGCAGGAAGAAAGCACTGGACTTTGACGTCAGAGACCTGGGCTCAAATCACTGCTCTACTATCAACTCTGTGGGAGAAGTTGGACAAGTCACTTCCCTCTGGCCCTCAGTTTCCTTGTCTGTAAAATAAAGGGGTGATGATCTCTGAGGTACTTCTAAATAGTATGATCCTAGAGTGTATTGTGTATATTATGATCCTAGACTTTAACTGAAACATTTCACTGAATTGTCTTCAAAAAGTTGAAATAATTCAACAGAGAATATGGATAGGCAATGCAGCTGAAATGGAAAATGAATGAATGAATGAAAAAGCACTTCTTACTAGATGTCAAATGCTGCACTAAGCACTGGGGATACAAATACAAAAAGCAAAACAGTCCCTGCCCTCAAGGTGCATACATTTTAATAGAGAAAATGACACAAAGAGAAGTAAGTAGTGGCCAAGGAGAGGTATTTTTGGGAAATCACAGAAATTATGAGTGAAGTAATAGAGCAATTGATTGACATGATGTTTCTAGGAATGGAAGTGTTCATTTAAAAACTTCCCAGAGCTAGAGGTGTTGGAAATCCAGGAAGTATTGGGGGAGGGAGATAAGTATATGTGATCTGGAGAACAGTATGAAATATCTGGCTTCAGCTCAATGTGGTGAGCTCTCATGCATCAGGTGCACAGGGATCCAGGGTGGGCATTGGAAGTTTTCATGAGGCTTGAGTTTCACAGCATGAAGATGACCAAAGGTTGTTTGGGTCAACCCAGAAATGGTGAACCCTCAACCATCAAGAGCATGGTATACAGAAGAAATTCAGAAAATAACAAAAATGGGAAAAGAATCAAAAATGGAGAAAAAGTCATGTATCTGGAAGGTGGGATTAAAAGACATCAGAATTACTGGTGCCTATAAAGCCACACATGAGCAGCTTTCCAGAGAACTGCTACTGTGAACAGTTTTCAAGGTTCTGATTACATAGTAGTGAGCTCTCTATTTATTCAATAATAAATCAAAGCAAAACATTCATAGAAAATCAAAATACAGCATTCACAATGTTACAACTTATTGCAGAAAATCAAAATACAGCATTCACCACATCACAACTCAACAATTTATCGATAAAATGGCCACATGGTTTTCACCAAAGTGGTCACATAGTTTTAAACAAAATACATTCATTTAGTCAATCACAAAATCCTTAATTCAATCACAAAGTACAAATGTCAAAGTTCTCCACACCTAGGTCACAGTAAATTATAATCTTCTCAGTCAGTACACAGTATCCAAGTAAAGTCTTCTTTCAGCTTGACTCAAGGCTGGCTCTAAGCTTCCATGGTTCTTCTTCCATGGTCCCAGCTCCAACTGTCACCTGGGTTCAAAGGCAGGCAGCCCAAGTTCCTTGTCCAGTTCTTCATCCAGTTCCTGTTCCATATTGAAGTTCACAGTGTCCAGTCCACCTCAAGTCCTTCACAGTTCCTGTTTCTGGGAAGATAAAGCTTGACAGAGTCACAATAATTTTCAGGCACATTGCTAGCACCATCATCAATTCACTATCTGCCTGTGAAATCAACTCAGACCCACCAAAAAGGTCTGAGAACTCAACACAAATCATCAACATAGAAATCAACACAGACCCACTAACAAGGTCCAAGAGGTCAGCACAAATCATCAATAAAGTACCAGGACCTCCTGTAGGTCTTCTACCCTCCTCCAGGACTTCTATAAACATACAACCAGAAAATCCTCTTTCAGGGCTCCCAGTAAGGACCCAGGGCTTCTGTACAAAGTATCACAAACAAACATCAACACAGACAGAGCAGACAAACAGAGTGCCGGGATACCACAAGTTTTTTCCTTCTTGACTCTGCCACCACAAGAGTCCTCTTCTCAGTTCTTCTGTCTCTAGCCTGCAAATTCTCTTTATATATGGTCATTAGCTCCTCCCCTTCCTGTTGCAGGAGTTCATGAGTTCTAGGGTTCACACGTTCTGTTTCTTACAGACTTGATACAAGGCTCAAAAGGAAATTGAACTGAAACAAGGTGTTAATTCAATAGCTAAAACAAGGTATGAACTACTTCTGTGCTTGCCATTACAATGCCCCATAACACACTCCAAAAAAAGATGATAATCTTATCCCTATTTTTGAGCAAATAAGATACTCTAATAGATCTAGAATTTCATTGGTGTGGGCATTCACTAGTACACAAATCCATAAATCCTAACATAGGATTATAGTTTAATAGGTTTGACCTAAGCCACAGGGACCTGGGGTGGCCCATGTTTAGGGATATATTTAGATAGATATGATCTGATCTGGGATCTGGCCCACCTTGGCTCCAGGGAAACTGTGATTTCCACCTTTGGGCAGAGCAGGAGGGCTGGGCACTCACTCCTCTGCTCTCCTATTTCCAAGAGGCATATTGGTCTAGAATTATATCTATCTACTCCATGTCAGATATTTGCAGTCTAGGGACGTTATTTTCTTTTCAGAGTTCAGGATAAAGTCAATCCCCTTGCTTATTCAAAAAGGACAGGTAACAGTTTAGTCTTGGCCAACTTAGTTCCCTCTCACCAAATGCTCATTACATAAAAGACAATCACAGAAAACAAGCAAATACATTCATCCAGGCAAGAAGTAAAACAGTAATAAGGGAGGATATAGGTTAGGTTAGACAATAGAATACACATGAGAAAATGGGCTCTTTGACTCAAGAGCAAGAACCCAAACTAGAACTATCTCACTGGAGCAGCCTGGTTTTAGCCATCTCTGGAGGTGCCAGTGTCGGACATCAAAGATCACACTGGTGGGGAGGGGCAGCTTTCCACACATGCCTGCAACTCCAAAGGTTCCCAGTGGTCATTCAAAAGTTTGTGCCTTCTCTCTTACCCTGATTCTCTAATTCCCTCCCTCTGAAGTCTTTCTCACTTATATATGCCATCTGCCATATCAGCCAGTCAGGAGTCACATCTCCCTAGACATATACAGTGTCAAAGAACTGGCTTTCAGGGAACCAATTAACTTACTCATTCATGGGTATCACAACAGTATCACAAACTTAGAGTTGAATGGCACCTGAGAAGCATCTAAGCCAACTCTTTCATTTTAGAGATAAAGAACTGGGGCCCAGCAAGGTTAAGGGACTTTTCTAAGGTTTCACAGGTGATAAGTAGCAGAACCAGGATTCAAACCCAGGCTCTGAGACTCAGAATTCAAGAGTATCTACCCAATACAGTAGCCGTTCCCTGGTTCTTCTTTTTTTAATTTAGTATTTTATTTTTATTTTTAATTATTTTATTTTTATTTAGTATTTATTTTATTTGTATTTATTATTTTATTTTTCTCCACTTACATGCTATATCTTTTCATATTTGGGAGCCATCAGTGAAGTACTCAATCTGAACTACAAGCAATGCTCACATATATAGATATACATGCACCAAGTTACACACCAACTTGTTGGATTGGGTTAAGGAAAAACTTACATCTTCACATACTGAAATTGATAGGAAAGGTAACACTCTGAGAAGATTCCAGAAGCCAACTTCAAAAATATTATAACCAAGCAACAAGATAAAGAAGAAATGTTACAAACTTGGACAAATTGTTAACTCCAGCTAGATTTGAGAGAGGAAAAGGGGGAGGGAGGGAGAAAGAAGAAAGGAAAAAAGAGACATAGGAAGAATGAGAGAGAGAAAAAAAGAGAAGGAGGGGGAGGAAGGGGAGGAAAGGAGAGAGAGAGAAAGAGAGGGAGGGAGAGAGAGAAAGAGATAGAGAGATGGGTTCAGGGTTAGAGACAAAGAGAAACAGAGACTTAAAGACAGAGGGAGAGAGAGAATTTAATGAAAAACAGGGAAATAAACATTTCTCAAATACACACTAGAAAGCTCACAAAAATCATATCCTTTAGCACACAAGAAGTCCTAGATAAATATAGAAAGCAAGAAATCTTATGTAGTAGGTTGCTGGCTTCTGAAATCAAAGTAGAAATACTTCAATCGTTCATTGGATCCATAATCTTATTAGGGTGGCTGGTACCTCTACCAGAGATCATGCCTATCTGCCCTTGCTCTCTCTGGGCAATCCTTGTCCACACCCTTCACCATGAGTCTTCCATCTGCCCTGCTACTACACTCCTTCTCCCCACCTGGAGCAGCTACCCTCTGGACCTGACCTCCAGATTCCATGCCTTCCCCTCTCTCCCTCCAGTTGATCCATCCAGCTTCAGAACTTGGCCCTAGGGCTTGGCTGCCCTGATTGATGAATGAGTACAAACTCACCTAGACCACTATATCTAACTGGTCCCGGACTGTATCCAGTCATACCCTCTCACCTCTTACTCTGGACCCCTTATACCCATTGCTCTTGGGGGAGTATTTAATTAATATTACAATTGCTTTGGGAAAGGGCATGTCAATTAACTGCCCTATGGCCTCCCTAACTATGCTTGTGACTTCCCAGACCAAAGATTCCTTCCCTGCCCACCACTCTTCTACATGTCTTGTCTCCCCCATTAGAATATAAGCTTCTTGAGAACAGGAACTTTTTCACGTTTACATTTGTGTTCCCTATACCTGGGGCTGACACATAGTAGGTGCTAAATAAATGCTTTTCCATTTATTCATCCCTCTAAAAATCCTCTCTAAAGGACCTAACCAGCTCAGGGCATTCTCTCTGGTTTGGGGGGATTTTTAAAAAATATCTTGTGGACATCAGTACAGCACTCAGGCTGTTCATGTTTCCTTCACTCTCACTACATAAACAGCCCAGCTCTCTTTCTGCTCATCCATGACCTTGATGGAGTCCCTGATTCCACTTCTCCCTCACAAGTCATCATTGGTAATAGATCGCAAATAAATCGCTTGCACATCATTTGTATTTTTTTTATGTTTTATTGGTATTCTTTAGTTATATAATTGTCGCCAATGACTCCTCACCTCAATCTTTCTTTGTTAAGTCAATCAAAACAAATTGGCCAGGTCTGAACATGTAAGCATCATTCTACAGGTAGGGCCCAGAGAAGCAGGAGGCATGACCTCAGAAGCATCTGTCCTCTCCAGGGTCACCACTGTGCCTTCCTGGAGCAGAGCTCTGGAGTTTTCCTGCTTTGTTTCTCTATGTTCTTGTGGTCAGGACGTAAATCATTCTCCTCGTTCTATTTACTCTGTTCCACATCAGTTTGTACTCATCCAGTCTCTTTGAATGTCCTCAGACTCTTCCATTTCTCATGATTCAGTATCCCATTGCATTCACAGGGAGCACAAGGCCTGTAGTCGGGAAGACTCATCTTCTTAAGTTTAAATCTGGCCTCAGACACTTACTAGCTGTGTGACCCTGGGCAAGTCACTTAATCCTGTCTCAGTTTCCTCATCTGAAAAATGAGCTGGAGAAGGAAGTGGCAAACCACTTCAGTATCTGTGCCAAGAAAACCCCAAATGGGGTCATGAAGAGTTGGATGCAACTGAAAAAAGACTAAAAAGTCTCTCCATTGCTGTTGGGTCACCTGCTGTTGTGGTTCCTCTGCAATTGTCTGTGATTCCACTAGAAAGAAACGGTAATAATATGAACAAAAGGCATTGGTTTACATGGGAATTACTAAACAATTTGCCCAACAAGTAATGAGTTAATGAATAAATTGTAAAAATAATAACAAATTACTTAAATGGCAACATAACACATATAACCAAACCAATACTTAAAGACAAAGTTATGGCACTAAATGCCTCAATAAATAAATTTCTTAAAAGAGAAACTAAATTAATTGAATCCACATTTAAAGAAACTAGAAAAGGCATAAACTAATAAACCAAAGGAAAGAGGAAGATGGGAAGTTTTTAATACAAAGGAGAAGGGGCGGGCAGGTGGCTCAGCAAGTAAGAGCACCGGCTCCAGTGTCGGGATGACCTGGATCAAATCTGGGCTCAGATACTCAGCACCACACCCAGAAATAACTGGCCGTGTAACCTTGAGCAAGTTACTTAACCCCAATTGCTTTAAAAATAATAATAATATTAATAATAAAACAAAGGAGAAATGAATAAAAACAGACATAGCCCTAGGCCCTTCCCCATATACAACATGGCCCTTTGTCAGCTACATCACTCAGGTCCCTGGCACTATTTAAACCAACAGCTCAAGAGCCCGCACTGATACTTAATTCTTTAAGACAAAGTCTATAACAGCAAATTCGAAGCAAAAACATTTAATTAAAGACTAATAGGTAATAACATGAAATTGAATCAGATATTAAACTCTCCCTCCATTCATTCTTAAGTAGTTGCTTTCCATCCTTACCTATGATCCTACATCATTCCTAGAGTTAGAAGAGGCCTTAGAGTCTATCTAGTCTAATCCAACCATCTCATTCTTCAGATAAGGAAACTGAGGCTCAGGGAGGTTAAGTGATTTGCCCATGTCCATAACTAGCAAGTGTAAGGAGGCAAAATAGAATCTAGTCTAGACTCAGCACTCAAACCACAACTCCACACAGGGGTGCTGGTCTCATTCTCAAGGAACCCCTTAAGCTCCTCAGCACAGAAGGAAGGTAGTATATTAGCTACTCAGGCCCCACTTCCTGACCTGTTCCCCAACTCAGCACCTGGCTTTCTCTCCAGACTCTAATTACTTCTACTCTTGGTGCTATCTCAAGTTGCAGAAGCCCTGGCCATCAATCAATCACACCTGACCCTGGCCTGATCTGAGGTTCTCAGCACCCAAGATTCACTCTCCCCAGCAAGATTTCTGTTGTCTTTTTCCAACAGGATATGCTAAAATTTGTTCAGCTAACATATAAGCTTCTGGGGGATGCAACTACTGAAAGTAAGCATGTTATCTATTTTCTAGACCTTAGCCTTAAATAGAAAAAAAACAATGAAAGTGACAAATACAACCAAGTTTTTGGAGTGCTTAGCACCAAAATTTTCTTAAATGATTAGCAAATTTAATCCAAAAAAGGAGAAAAAATGAAAATTATCAAAAATAATAACAAGAAAGGGAAGATCATGATGTAGACAAAATAAAGTAAAACAATACAAACCCAGGAATTATATGAACAAATTCATTAAAAAAAAAACATTTTATACAAATAAAATCAGATTTAAATAATTGTAGAAATAGTAATTGTTCATGGGTAGGGACAATTTTATGTACACTAATCTATAGAACTGAACACAGCCTTCCGGATATAGTTCAGAAATATGTTCAGAGAAGAGGATGGTGGGGTTGTCATGATCCTTATTAAATGTCCTCCACTGCTGCCAGCTCCAGAATATATTTGGAAATTTCTCTACAAAGTTATATTATCCCCAAGACAGGAAAACAGCCACATAAATCAAATTCATCCCTAAGTTAGCTTCCCAAGGATCGGTCCCACCACCAGCAGGCATCAGAGGAGGACTCTGTTGGAGGCAAAGCCCATAAACAATTCAAAATTCCCATTCTAAATATTGGTGTACCCATAATGGAACCCAACACTTCCAATGAGGTCTGAACAAGGCAGAGGGCTTCTTAACTTTCTGAATATTAGGTCTCTACAAATGGAGCCAATAATACTAATTACTCTTTTGGCTACCAAGATCACATCATCGATTCACATTGAACTTACGGTCTATTTATAAGCCCCAGGGCTTTCTTTCACACAAACTGCTGCCTAGCCTTGCTTACCACCACCCAATATGTGTACACAGTTGATTTCTTGATCCCGAGGGGAAAAAATAAAAAACCTTGCATTTGTCTCAACTGAATTTACATTTATCCCAATTAACATCTGCTGGATTTAACTTGTCCTTCTAACCCCAGGGTTCTTCATTTGGGGCCCGCAGACTGCTCCCCTTCCAGGGGATCCATGGGCAGATTTTAGGGAGGGGGAATATCTGTGAATTTGTTTTTCTAATATTTTGATAACTCTCTTCCATGTGGTGAATTTTCTTTGTAATCCCATTATTTCACTTTATGTATTTATGAACATTACTCTAAGAAGGGATTCATGGATTTGAGCAGCTTGTTAAGGGTTCTATAGCACACAAAAGCTCAGAATCCCTATCCTGACCCATTAAGATCTTCTTAATGCCTGCTTCCATCATCGGGCATGTTAGCTACCCGTACCTTCTTGTGACACAGTGGAAAAGGCACTAGATTTGGAGTCAAAGGACCAGTGTCAGAATCCAGGCTTTGTCAGCTGCTACCTCTGTTAAGTAAACTCTCTGAATCCCATATCCTTAGTATCCTGTAAAATGAAGGCATTGGGTTCAATGACCTCTAAATGACCTTCGAGCTCTAAATCTGGGACCCCAAGATCTTGCAATCCAAGCTTTCATCCAAGTCACCGACAAAAAGGCTAAAAGACAAGACCAAGGACAGAAACTTGCCTTGAGCAAAGACCAGCATCAGGTGGTACCCTAGCTCTGACACTTACCCGACCCACAAACCCGACATCTGTTAATGAGAACAACAACCCCATTGCTCTTCCTAGATCCCATGTATACTGTGACGAGGTAATTCAGGGCAGTGAGGTGGCACAGTGGACCTGGAGTCAGGAAGATCTGCGTCAAATATGGCCTCAGACATGCACCAGCTGTGTGACTTTGGTCAAGTCACTTAACCTCTTTTTGCCTCAGTTTCCTCATCTGTAAAATGGAGATCATAATAGCACCTACTTCTCAGGGTTATCGTGAGGATTAGATGAAATAATAATTGTGTATAGCACTTGACCCAGTACCTGGCACATAATAAGTGTTATGTAATACTCACTATTATTATTTGTTAACCTTAAAATGCAATCAAAATAGGCATGACTGATGATGAGGATGGTGATGATGATGATGGTGGTGGTGGTGATGGTGATGATGAAGATGATAATGAACAGTGCAACACATGTCTGTGGGGACTGTTAAACCCTATACACCCGCAGCCTGGATGCAGTGGAGGGTTTGTCTAGAGGAGCAGAGGAAAATAAGATTGGAGAAGTAGGTAAGGACAGATAGATTGAAAAGGGCCTCAAATGCCAGGTTAAGATATTTAGACTTAGGGGTGGCTAGGTGGTGCCATGAATAGAGCACTGGTCCTGGAGTCAGGAGGACCTGAGTTCAAATCCCACCTCAGGCACTTAACACAAAAACTACCCATGTAACCTTGGGCAAGTCACTTAACCCCAATTGCCCTCCAAAAAGCAAAAAAAAAAATTTAGACTTCAACCTATAAGAAAAAAGGTGTTTTTGGGGACAGTTAGGTGGCACAGTGCATAAAGCACTAGCCCTGGAGTCAGGAAAATCTGAATTCAAATCCAGCCTCAGATACTTTCTAGATGTATGACCCTAGGCAAGTCACTTAACCCCAATTGCCAGAAAGAAAGAAAAGGGGTGCCTTTGAAAGTTTTTGAGCAGTGACTTCCAAGACTAATTCTACAATACACAGGGATACCCAGGGATCTCAAGGGATATATTGAAAGACCAAAGAAAAAAATTTGAAATGAAAATTAATTGTCCAATACTAAACTACTTTTAATTCAGCATAATTAAATATGTATAATTACATATCCTATGTCACTTTTCCTTCACTACAATTCAATATTCTTGCATAACAGAGAATGAAACTTCATATATAATTATAGTAACTCAGTAAAATATGTATCATATATATATATCCAATTAGTCCTTTAGGATACCTGGTATTAGCACAACCATCTCACTCACTTAGGACTTTCTGGGGTTTTTCACATGCCTTCACACAGATTTCATTTCTCACAAGACAATCCCCATCTGCTGGGCAGCCAAGGTCTCAGGCCTGTGGATTTGGCAGAGGCAGCCTCTTCGAACAGTCTGACTAATCCTGGTGACTTCATTTGCCCATGAATCTTAGCAATCTCTCATGGACCAAGCCTCGTGCTCTTGAAAAGAGGCTGTCAGGGAAAACTCCTCTCAACATTCTATTCTCTTCTTCATAACTGTGTCAGAGGTCAGAGCCGGAAAACAGAGTCTCCAGCTCGCTCACTTCATTTTAGACCTCACAGAACATCAGAACTGGAATAATTCTGAAAACACAGAAAACAGACCATCCAAGCTGAAAGGCAATTTAGGACACAGAATGTCAGGGATGACAGAGCTGGCAGGGTCCTTAGAATACAGACAATCAGACCTGGAAAGGACTTTAGAACATAGAATACTGAATGTTAGCATTGGGAGGAACTTCATTTTACGGATGAGGAAACTGCAGACCAGAGAGATTAAGCCCCTTGATCTCTCTCAGGAACAAAGGACTGAAGTTCCTTGCCCAGGACCCTGTAGTTCATAGTAACTGTCAGAACTATAATTCAAACCCAGGTGTCCTGACATCTCTACAGTGCCGAGTGTGGAAATAGGGAGAAGGTGATTAGGGAACACAGGCAAGTTATTTGATCTCTCTGAGGTTAAGAGGTTAACTGAGGTTAAGCTTCCTTTTTCTCATCAGGGATAATGCTCTGTACATTGCCTACCCCACGGGGTGGTTGTCAGATCAAGTGACGTAATTAACCTCTACCAACTTAAAACCACACTAAGACTTTGGAAACACCCCATACAGTATTTTAGATGCTCTGTCACCCCTAAAGTGGGAAAGGAACAAGCACTTATCTAGTACCTGATATGTACCAGGCACTGTGCTAAGTGCTTTACACATATTATTCTCATTGATCCTCACAACCAATCTGGCTGGTAGGTGCTATTATTATCCTCATTTTATAGTAGAGGAAACTGAGGCAGACAGAAGTTAAGAGACTTGCCTGGGATCACACAGCTAGGAAGTATCTGAGGCTGGATTTGAACTCAGGTCTTCCTGGCCCAACACACTATATATTGTGCCATTGACTTCCTCAAATGCTATATAAATGCCCACTCTTGGAAATATGGATCCTTACTGGAGAAGATTTAGGATGTGGACAGTTCCAAGGCCAGCCTGAGGCAGACAGGAAGGGTAAAGGAGGCCAACTTGGTCTTTGGAGACAACTGGCTTCCCCTTTCTTCCTCATTGTTTCCCCCCCAGATCACTTCAGGAGTTCCCATCACCTTCACTCTCTTCCTTCCCCTCCCTCCTTATTCAAAGAAATGGTGGGAGAAAGAGGAAAGAAGGTGGAGAGGAAGGATGGAAATGAAATGAAAGGCAACTAGTCACAGGTCAGTGGGAAAACCCCTAAGAAGTAGTAATCAGGATGCCTAAGCTTCTATCACTGGTTTGTTGTCGACTTTGTGAAAGCCACTTTCCCCTGCCCCCTTTCCTGCCTGTAATATTGGGAGGTGAGAGGAGCCACCCCAAAACAATCTCCAAACTCCCAGTCAGCTCCCAAAGTCTAAGCTCTATGGAAGAAGGGCCCTTCCAGCTCTAAGATTCTGTTTTCAACTTTCTAAGATTCCCTCCTGCCCCCCAACTCTAGCGCTCTGTGTCCTAAGGTCCAGCTCTAAAATTCAGAGTTCTGTGTCCTAAGATTCTCTCCTAGATCTAGTATTCTCTGGTCTAAGGTTCAGTTCTAATATTCAGTGTTCTGTGTTCTAAGATCTCCCTATCTCTAGCATTCTGTGTTCCATGGTCCAGCTCTGAGAGTCTGTGTTCTGTGTTCCAAGACTCCCCCCAACTAAGCATTCTATTTTCAGAGGTGTGAGAGCTGACACTTTAAAGCGACAACCAGAAAGGGAACTAAGTTAATGTCATCGATGGGCTCCTGGGACCAGAAAGGCCAATATTATTTCTAGCCCTGAGACTCTGTAAGTGATGACTGAGTTGTGCCCTGCCCCCTGCTCTAATGCCCCCACCCCTTCTCGCTGAGGAGTCAGCCAGCGAC
>NW_027185782.1:2708552-2727227 GCF_028583685.1 Petaurus breviceps papuanus | reverse complement strand
GGGGTGGTGGTTTTACCCTGAGAATCTTTTCTTTTGTTCAGATTGCCTCCCACTCCCCTATTCTTGGCCCTGCCCCAGCCCATCTCTGCCACCACTCCCCACCCACAGAGGGAACAGAAGATGAAGTACATCATTGGCATTGGAGGGTGAGTTTGGCCAAAACCTGGGTTTTCCACCTGAGGCGTGAAATTCAGGGGGTGGTGGTAGAGGGGGAAGGAGAAAAGAAGAGAACATTGGGAAGGCATTTGGATTGGTTAGAGGCAGCACAGACCACCTGGCTCAGAAGGCCTGGGTTCTGAGTTCTGGCTCTGCCTTTTGCTAAGTGTGGGCCTTAAACAAATTCTCTTTCACTCTCTGGGTCTCATTTTTCTTATCTGTGAAATGCAAGGGTTGAACTAAGATCATAGAGTGAGAGCCAGAGAGAAGCCCAGAGATAATCTAGTCTATCCTCCTCATTTAGAAGGTTTCCCTAGAAGGAAAGTGACTCTCCCAAGGTCACACAGAGAGACAGTGGCAAAGGCAGGATTCAAACCCTTCCTCCTCTGATTTCAGATCTGGAGTTCTTTCCACTGACCACTACCCCCTCCCATATCCACCCCCCTACCCCCACTGCCTCTAGCCAGAAGCTACCTAAGGTTCCTTCCAGCTCTAAAATTCAATGATCTTAAAAACTATATGTCTTTGGGCTAGTCACTTTACTTCTCTGAGACTTAATTTCATCCACTACATTAAGAGGATAATGATATCTGTACTACCAACCTTCATAGGAAGGAAGGAATGTGCTCGGGAAAGCTTACAGTGCTATAGAATTGTGAGGCTGCCTGCCAAACCTGTGCCAGAGCTGTCCATCAGGACCCCCCAAAGAGAGCTCATTGTCATTCATTGATCCCATTATGGACGGTAGGCCTGAGTTGTTGTTTGGGGGGTTTCCCACAAGTGAGCCTACCATGGATCTGTGACAGATACTCTGGAGTCTGGAAGATGACTGAGAGGAGAGGAGTGAGGGTCCTATGGGATCAGAGGAGCTATTTGAGAGGAAAGCAGAAAAGGTAGGAGGTGGGGTGGGGGCCCTGATGAGGTTCTGGAGGGGCTGTTCTAGGAAGAATATGAAAAATAATAGGTGGTGAAGGCAGGGGTGCTGGGAGACAACGAAGGACAGACTAGGTGATGTGGTCACCAGATGGAGCCACTCCCTGGATCAGGGCTAGAGGAGGTGTCCCTTTGTCCTTTGTGAGCCACGGGATTCAGTATAGGGATTTAGGGCTAGGGGACTAGGTTTTCCTAGCAGAAAGACAAGGAGCCATTAGATGTGTAGAGAGGGAGAAACGGTACCTAAAGGGAAAAGGCCCATCTGTCTGCCCACCCCCATACCAGGACTGGTATCTTTCTCAGTCAGTCTTACTGAGACTTGTTCCATCTGGATTCAGGGAATCAAGATGAAGTATTCTGAAACCCTGAAGCAGAAAAAAGGGGGAGAGAGGGGGCAGAGAGTGGTGAGATGCCAGAGGTGGGGCCAGGGAGTGGAGTTTGTCACAGCTGAATGAACTATGGAGATGCTAACCTATCTCCCCCAGTCCCCTACTGAGCTCCCCAAAGTAACATGCAGGTTTTCTGTCCAGGACATCACCAACTAGACTGTTGTCACCCCAGATAGCACGCTAGAACTAGGGAGGGAAAGGAGCTGGTCTTAATTTTTATTGCAGAATTTTAACATCTCAGAAAAGTAGGGGGAAGGGGACTCAGGGGCAAGTGAGGTAGCTCAAGTCCATAGACTTGAATTCAAATCCTGCCTTAGATACTTTAGCTGTGTGACCTTGGGTAAGTCACTTAACCTCCCTCAGCCTCAGTTTCCTCATCAGTAAAACAGAGATAATAGTGGCACTTACCTCCCAGGATTATTGTGAGGATCAGATGAAATAATACTGTAAAACACTTTATGCAGTGCCTGAAATATAGTAGGCACTTCATAAATACTTGTTTCCTCCTTTCCTTCTTGTCCACACTTGAAAAATTATAATAAGGTGGAAAGAAACCTGGCTCCGGAGTCAGAAGATCTAACTGGGTCTGACATGTCTTATGTGACCTTGGGCAAATCACCCAACTTCCCGGGGCCTCATTTGTAAACTGGCAGGTGACTTCTGAGGGCTTTTCCAGCTCCAGTTCTGGGACCCTATCACCTCTATGCATCTACAATATCCAATTAGCAGCATCAGTAGTAGTAGTAGTAGTAGTAGTAGTAGTAGTAGTAGTAGTAGTAGTAGTAGTAGTAGTAGTATAGTAGTATATAGGGGCAGCTAAATGTCACAGAATAGCACTGGGACTAGAGTCAGGAAGCCCTGAGTTCAAATCCAGCCTTGGAATTATGGGACCTCAGTTTAAAATCCATCTGTTCCACCTGAGCAACCATGAGCAAATCATTTCAACTCCCTGGGCTTCATTTTCCTCATCCATAATATGAGGAGTCTGGGATCTATGACCTTTAAGGCTCCTTCCTATTCTAGCTCTTAGATGCCATGACATCCTTTCTGGAAAAAGACCTGTGTTTAAAAAAAAAATGAGAGAAGTGAAAACTCAGCAGTGTTTATATCTGAATGGCCATCTTTTCCATAAAGTTTGTATAACAGAATTAGAAACTGATCTTTTTTAAAGTGGGAATGTTGTTGTGAACATGTAAAGCCTTTATCTTTTCTTCATCATTTGGCTCTAAAAAAGATAGAATTCAGTTGTGTTAGCTAGCCTTTCATTTTCCTTTCTGTTCTTTATTAAACTTAATATAAACTTCATTTATTAGACTTCATTGGTCTAAGGAGGTTCCAGGAGACAGAGATTTTTTTACCCATGTAGATTGGAACCTGAGCTGCAGTTTGTAGCCTTATGTAGCTGCTTGGGGGAGGGGATGTTAAAAAGTTGGGATAGGACTTAAACCTAGTACATCTCTACCCACTGCACCATAAACCCTCTTCATTTGTTTTCTTTTTAATCTCATCATCTTCTTGCACCAACATACCCACTACCTTTCCTGAGGTCCCAGGCTGAACTCCTGCAGAACACCATGCAACATAATTATGAAAGAGAACACATCCTAAACTGAATGCCCCAGATATCCATAAAGCTTTAATCAAGGAAAACAGAGGAAAATAAGCTACTCAAGGATGGGACCATTCCATTTCTGTCTATTTATGCTCAATGCCTGGCATATAGAAGTAGTTTAATAGACCTTGAATGAATGAATGAAAAGCTATTATCAGGGGATGTAGTGAATGGTCACTTCCCAGAAAGAAGCTGATGCCTATGACCATCATCCAAGGATAAATTATACCTGGCATCCTAAAAATCTTGGTGCAGTTTGAAGCCACTTTAAGTTAGTATAGTAGTAGTGGGGGGCCCTAGATGCCAGATTACCTGATTTTAATCCTCTTTCCCTAGCATGACCAATGGAGGAAAAACCACACTGACCAATAGACTCATCAAAACATTACCAAACTGCTGTGTGATCCACCAGGACGACTTTTACAAGGTAATCATCCCAAGCCTGGACAAGTTTGCCGTGTCACTGAAAGAAAGTATGTCCTTTAGCCAGGGAGAGTAGGAGAAGGGAGCGCAGGGGACCTCTGCTATTTGCAGTCATGTCAGAGCATTCCAGCCTAGAACACTACCAGCATTCCCATCTAGAACGGCATCAATTCAACCTAGAACAATGTCAATGTTCCACCCTAGAACATCATTAGCATTAGTAGTAGTAGCCATAATAATAGCGAGTGTTATACAGCCCTTTAAGGTTCATAGAGCATTTTCCATATATTATTTCATCTGCCATCTTGTTAGTGTTCCAGACTAGAAGAATGTTAGTCTCCTGCTTAGAACAAAGTTGACAATAGTTAACTGTCCTAGAAGAATGTCAGTGTTCATATGCTGGTCTAGAACTGAGTCCGTCAGTGTTCCACCCCAGAACCCATATGCTCTAACTCCAAATCCAATAGTCTTGCCACCATCCAATGCAACCTCACACCAGAATGGGAGCCCCTCTACAAGACCTATGGCACGGTTCCATCAGGGTCAGATTATAGGCTAGGCTGGAGTCAAGCTGACAGGCCTCTCCGAGGAGAGTTCCCATCTGCAGCTACTCTGAGCAGTCTGGGACTTTAACATAAGTTAGGTCTTGAGAAGGGTGTCTGGCTTCCTCCCTCCCCCACTACCATAGTCACATCCCACCCTATCCCCACCCTCACCCCCACCCCTCCCCACCCACACACAGCTTTTTGCAGAATACTCAGCATCAGAAAACCTCCTTTCTTGGGGGCTGGAGAGTATGGTAGCACCACACAGCAATTTTGAACAAAATATTACTTCTCAGTCATAGCTCCCGTGAAGGTAACATTCTGCCCAAAAGGTCTAGACACCCCCTGTACACACACACACACACACACACACACACACACACACACACACACACTCTCTCTCTCTCTCTCTCTCTCTCTCTCTCTCTCTCTCTCTCTCTCGACCCTAAGGGCCTACTCAGACCTATGATGTGAAAGGCTTACCCAGCTTCTCCAAAGGGTCTCAGGGAATACTGAATTCCTGTGATTCCATGCTCTACCACTTCCATTAACCAAGGCAAAGTGTCAGAGGAACATGTCCTGAGCCCCAAGCTCAGATGCCTAGGCATTAAACCCAAGAGTCCCAATGTCCTTCCCAGCCCCTCACTAGACTTTAGTCCTACCCATCACCCCTGCCCTGCCCCAGATGCCAAGTGTCTGATGACTTACCATTGTCAGGATCCTCTGCCCTTCAGTTGCTACCTGTCTGGCTCTCCACAAACCCTACTGCTTCTCCTCCTGTTTTAGAGAGGTGAAAGTGGACTAGCCTGACACATGGATAAAATAGGCAAATGCCCATAGGTGTAATCCTCAGAAGTATCTATCTTCTTCTCCCTTTTTCACCCCCTAAAAAGCCTCCTTTATATAATGTCTGGTGCCTGAAAAAAATACCACTGGTCAGTGCTTTAACTTCCCTGAAGTTTCATTGTCTTTGATAGTTTTGTCAAGGGACCATTTGATGATGGTCAGAATAGCAGCATAGTGATGGAAAGAGAACAAGCCTGGAGTTGAAGGACCTGGGTACAGATTCCAGCTGTGTTACTTACCAGCTATGTGAGCAGAGAGAAATACCTTCCCCTCTCTGGTCACCAGTCCTTCTTCACTGTAAAATGTGGGGGTTTCCCAATAGAGTGTAAGCTCCTTGAGGGGCAGGGTTATCTCATTTTTGAGTGTGTGTGCCCAGGGCCCCAAATTCCCAGCACACAGCAGGTGCTTAATAAATGTTCATTATTCAAAAATGCAAGGGGGTTGGACTAGGTGCTCTTTAGTTTAGAGCTCTTGCAGCTCTAAGTCTTATGATATGGTGGTCATCCTGAGGTTTTTAGGGGACTGATAATTCTGAGCTTGCAGCAATGTTTTATTGCTCACTATATTTCAGCCACAAGATCAAATAGAAGTCGGGGAAGACGGCTTTAAGCAATGGGACGGTAAGGACAGTGTCTGCTCTAGGAAGTGTATCTTTTTTCTGTCTTTTTTAATGTGTAGAAATGTTTCTAGCTAACGGTGCACATTGTACATTTCTGTGTGCCCATGCCTCCACCGGCCTTCACTTATCTCCTCCCCTTTTGTCCTCCTTCCCTTTCTCCTCCCAGTGCTGGAGTCTTTGGATATGGAGGCCATGTTGAACACAGTTCTCGCATGGCTAAGCAACCCCATGAAGTTTGCCCGCACACATGGGGTCAACATCCAACCTAACTCCCAGGGGTCTGGCTCTGATGACACCCACATCCTCATCCTGGAAGGCTTCCTGCTCTACAGTTACAAGTAAGACACAAGGGCCATTCCCAGAATGCATTCTCTTTCCATCCTTCTTGACCACGGTCTGTCCATTTCCCAAGCCATGCTTCAAGAACCTGCAGCTTCCTGCAGCACACTAGCATAGACCACTATCCATCAATACCTTAACAGACAGTAGTCACGAACTGCTGTGACACCCCCAACGCCAATACCTGATGGCCAGTATTCAGGTTGGGTGATAAACACTCTACCCTTGGCTCAGAGAGGCTGGAGCTCAGACACAGGCACCCAGGCTGCCACTGGCCCCCACTCGAAGGCATTCCAGCTTGGTAAGACCCACTAGATCTTCACTGGCATAGCCTTGAGAACCCCCAGCTACCTGCACACAAGGGTGTGCTCCAAAATGTTTATCAATTGCTGCTCTTAAAAAAATGTACACACAACATAACTCTTAGTTTAACTTTCTCCTTCACTTTCTTAAATCTTGACAATCAACAAAACAACAAATCAAGCCCTGATTTGTAGAGTTTGTTGGTTTCTGAGGTCCAAATACTCATCCTAAAAATTAAACAATCGGCTCTCAGAGACACGGTTCAAGCTGGCTCCAGCACACCCTTGTCTGCAATGAAGAGGACATGAGTGGAGCTGAAGGCCGTGTGGTGCAGAGAAAAGAGTTCTGGATTTGGAATAAGAGTTCCTGGGTTCAAATTTCACACCCTACCTGTGTGACCTCAGGCAAGTTACCTACCCTCTCTGGGCCTCAGTCCCTCACTTGGAAAATGAGGAGCTTAGACTTGACTGTGATGATGATGATGATAATATAATATACTTGCTAGTATCATATTAAGAATAGAACTTAAATGATTCTCTGTTCAATGAGGCATAGTGTAAAGTCAGAGGACCTAGATTCAAGTCTCACCTCTAAGGTCTGCTACTTGTGTGACCTTGGGTAAGTCCCTTAACATCCCTAGACTAGTTCCTTCTTTTGTGGAATGAGGATTTTGTACTAGATGGCCTCTTTGGTCCCTTCTAGCTCTACACGTACGGTCCTATCATCCTATGATTTCTTCTAATGCTTCTTCCTAGCCCAGAGGTAACCCTGGGTTCAGGAAAGTTATGCCAGTGGAGGCCTAGGTGTCACAAGGTCTTTTGTTGTTATTTAGTCATGTTGAATTCTTCATGACCATGTTTGGGGTTTTCCTTTTCAAAGATACTGGAGTGGTTTGCCATTTCCTTTTCTAGATCATTTTACAAAGAGGAAACTGAGGCAAACAGGGTTAAGTGACTTGCCCAGAGTCACACAGCTAGGAAATGTCTGCAGTTACATTTGAACTCAGGTCTTCCAGATTCCAGGCCCAGCACTCTATACACTGTACCATCTAGCTGCCTATCACAGGGCCTACTGAACTAGAAAGGTTTGGGACCCTGGTCTGGTGAGGGACTGCTGTCTGAGGCCCAGCTTTGCTAAGTGAGGAGAGATTCGTCAACCCAGAGAACTCTCTGATGAGACAGGGATGATGAGGGTGTGGGGCACACCCCCACAGAGGATGCCATGAAATACTAGCCCATAACCTTGAGTAACCAGAAGCACTCTTATAAAACCACAATGTCCACTTTAAAAGAATGAAAAACTGCTCGATTTATTTATTGAAAACTAAATCCTCATCTCAACAATTTCTAGGAGATGCCTGACATAATATGGATCTGACCCCAATCCTTTCTTTAGAGAATGGTCTCAAATTCTGATTGAAGAAGAGCCTGTGACCTTAAGCAAGACCCCTTCCCTCTCTGGGCCTGAGTTTCCTCATCTATAAAACAAGGGGTTTGGACTTGATTACATCCAGCGGTCTCTTTCCGTCTTTCTCTCTTTCCATCTCTAACATTCTATGAATTTATTTCCCATTTCTCTAAGACCTAGAGAGGAATGCCTCAGGGGGGTGAAGTGATGCTGTCAGCAAAATCCCGGGGTCAGTTGGGAGAGGGGAATCACTGGAGGCTCTGCTCTCCTCCCCACTGGGAATCCCCAGTCAATCAAAGAGGAGGGGATTGGTGGTGGCCAACTGCTTTAAATTCTTTCAGGGAAGACTTTAAGACTTGGGGCGTTAGGTGGCTTAGTGCTTAGAAAACCGACCCTGGAGTCAGGAGTTCAAATCCAGCCTCAGATACTTACTAGCTGTATGACCCTGGGCAAGTAACTTAACCCACCCACCCCCATTGCCTCAAAAAAACTTGCTGGTAGATCCCAATTATCTTCCAGGGGACCCCTGTCCTATACCTATAACCTCACAACCACTATCAAGGTTCAGAACAAGATACCCTTCAATACCTTCAAAGACAGCTTGACCATATTCACTGTACCATCCCTCGAAAAAGAGAGAAGTAAATTGATGTTTCTGAGCAATTGTAATTTAAAAAAAAAAAAAAGAGGTTCCCAATTAACCCTCCGTCAACCAGAAATTTCAATTACAAAGAATATTTGATTCCCCAAACATGCTTATTTTCAAGTTTTATGAAACTACACCTTGAGTTTGAATTTGAATTTTTTTAAAGGGTTTTGGACACTGTCGCTGAAAGTTCACAATCTGTGAAGTAGGAAAACCCAAAGCTTTTGTAAAAATGTGAAATTGAGACCCAAAGAAGTTAATCAATGTACCAAAAGTCACATGGGAAATCAGTGGCAGAACCCAGTTGCTCCAGTGTTTGAATGGATTCCATAATCTCATCAAGGTGTCTACTCTCCTCCATAAGGCAGATCCAGCCTGTCTCCAAATCTTCTTGTCCTCTGAATGAATCCACATCTTCCCACAAATCCTCCAAAGAGAATTTATTCAATTTGCTAGAGGCCTTCCTTTGTGGGTTTTTGGTTGACCTTTTTTTAATGTTTTGTTAGATATAATACAGTAACTAAAAAAATGTAATTACCTTAGATGAAAAATAATTTTTTATTTCCTTACTAATTCATTTGGCTTAAATAAAAATGGTCCCTTTTGGTAAGTGATTCATAGCTTATACATTTTCTCCTAAAAGGGGAGAAATCCACTCCCTAACTATAGTACTCATGTTCTAAGCTGTATCCCCATCACTGCAATGGGCAGCGCTCAGCCACTCACACTCCCTCACCCACATACTATCACAATCACTGGCACATAGTAAGGGTGAGGGGTGCAGAAAAGAGTGAGCTCTCCCACAGGAAGCTCCAGCCGATATCCTCAGCCTCATCAGCCCCAAGCTGTGACCACTGAAAATACTGGCCTAAACACCCCAAATATTAAATGGGCAACAAAATTTCCAGCTGGTCAAACCCTGTCAAAGATTCAGAGGCAATGCAATATAGCAAATAGAATCTTGGATCTGAAGTCTGGAGTCAAAGCCTGACTCAGACATGTGGGAATCTACACAGGTCATTTAACCTCTAAGAGTCTCCTTTTCTCCATCTGTAAATAAAGATCATCCCTGATGCACCTGTTTCAGAATTGTTACCAGAATTAATTGAAATAATGTGTGCAAAGCACTTTATAAACTTAAAGGTGTTTTATAAAGACTAGTTACTACTGTCAGCCCAAATCCCAATCCCCCAGAATGCCTGGGGGTCAGTGAAAGGCAAACTGTCTTTGCAGTGATGGGCAATCATCATTAGAAACACTAACCATCCATCTCTTTGTCTTCCCTGCTGCCCAGGCCCTTGCTGGACTTGTACAGTCGCCGTTACTTTTTGGCTGTCCCATATGAGGAATGCAAGCGGAGAAGAAGGTAAACTGAGATCGCAGGCATTGGACCAGTGAGCAAACCTTGTCTGATATACAGTAACCCTGGAGATTTAGGCACCTGGGGACAGAAAGAGTGAGAGAAATACAATCAATTCACAGCTGTCTTCAAGTATCTCAAAGACTGTACAGGAAAGATTAAGCTTGCTCTGCCAGGTCCCAAAAGACAAAACTAGAAATGATTGGAGAGAAGTTGCAGAGAAGTGTATCTGAGCTTGATGTAAGGGAAAACTGCCTCAGTTAGAATTAGAATTGTCTAAAAGTGAAATGGGCTTCCTGATAAGGCATAAGTTCCCCATCTCTTGGGGTCTTCAAGTGGTGATTGAATGGGCACCTGTCAAGGATATTGTAGAAGGAGGATTCCTACTAAAGAACAGGTTGGTTCTTTGATCCTATTGAAGCCAATCATGTGTACAGCAAACATGTGAAGATGCTGTGGACAAGGCCCTATGTTTCATTAGCCAATACCTATTGGGCACAGAGCAACCAAGACACTCACGACCTAAAAGGTGAGGTGAGACACCACCAACTCATAACCAGCTTTCCAAGGTGGAGGGGCAAAGGAGCCCAGAGAGAAGGAGTTCAGGGCAGAAGATATGGCAGCCTTTTCCTTGTCTTACCCTAAGACATGAGATGCACCCCCCCCCATCCCATGCTATCTGGGGTCAGAACCCCATGTAGTGGCCAAAGAAATTGAAAACAGAAAATATGGCCAAGGACTTGTTAGTTGAGATGAAGTTTCTCTGTCTCCAAATGCTCTGTCCCACTATGGAACAATTCTAGAACCTCAACCCAAGATTGACCTGTGTTGCCTGGAGACTAAGAGAGGGAAGCATTGAGCAAGAGCAAATTCCCACCCACCTAACACTTTGGGGAATGTGCAGAAAAGGATCGTGGATTAGGGGAGAGAGGGGAGGAAGGTCCAAGGCCCACAGTGACAGCTGTGCTGTGAAAAAGATAAAAGAGTCTTGGCCTTGGAATCACAAGATCTCAACACTGGAAGGGACCTCAGAAGTCATAAGATCTGGTTTAAAGATAGAAAGAACCTTATAGGATATCTACTCTAACCCCCCTCATTTTACAGATAAGGAAAGCGAGGCCCAGAGAGATTAGGTGAATTGCCCAAAGTCAATAGTAGGTAACAGATCCAAGATCTGAATTTGGGTCCTCCAATGCCAAATCCAGTATGCTTTCCTCATCTTATTCAACCCATATCCTCTCTCTATAACATCCTCCTCAAGAGCCTTCTGTTCAGAACACAGCTCTCTGTCACTTACTAAGTGTATCACATCCCTTAACCTCTCTAGGCCTCACTGATAATACATACCTTAATGTGGTATTGCTTACATAAACTTACATACCCTACCATCACTCATTGTTGTCAGGAAAACATTTTGTAAACCAAGCCTCCTGAAACCTGGGCCAGGGCCCATTCTGAGACCCCCTCTAGGGTCCTTCTCAGTGTTCCATCAATCAATGCTGGAGAAATCTTTGTGTCACAGTCTAACTCTCCATCTCATTCCTCTCTACAGTACCCGCAACTATAAGGTCCCTGACCCTCCAGGTCTCTTCGATGGCCACGTTTGGCCCATGTACCAGAAATACAGGCAGGAGATGGACAACAACGGTGTGGATGTAGGTGAGCTACACCCCTAAACGTCAGGGGCATTCTGTTTTGTCAAAGGCTTTAGAACTAGAAAAAACCTTAGAGTTCATTTAGCTCAGTCCTTTTAGAAGAGGAAACTAAGACCTAGATTTGCCCAAGGTTACACAGGCACTAAGTGGCAAAACTGGAACAGGTTTCTTGACTTAAAGGGCCACATCATGTTTGGACTCACATAACGTCAATGGGGCTTTGGTGAACGTAAGTAATGCATACCTTAACCAATCCTGGTTTGAATAAAGTCCAGCCCCCAAATGTGACTCTAAAACTTGAGTTAAAAGGGCCTTGAGGTCAAGCTGTACCCCCCCCCACCTCCAGACAATCTGTCCCCATCATCTGAAAAGTGATTTAAGTATTTCCATGGACAAGAGGCTCCACAATATCACTGAGTAAAGCTAATGTATCACCATCTTCCTTCCATGGCACAACAAAGCCTACCTGTTCCAGGAATAGCTACTAACCTGTTCTCTCAAACTCATGCCACAAGGATGTTGCCTCTCAATCCAGCAACCTGACTCATTGTAGGTTTAGAACTGGAAGAGACTTAGAAGTCATGGAACCCAACCCCTTAATTTTATAGATGAGGGAAATGAAGAACTGTAACCTGCCTAGAGTCACGGTGCTAGAAAGTATCTGAAGTAGAATTTGAACACAGGACTTCTTAACTCCAAATCCAGAACCCTATCCATTAAAACCCTCTTGCTACCTTAACATACCTAGTAGATCTGAAGAGCCTTTCCCTGGAAGGGACTATGTTTAAAATCAGCTCAATGATTAGCCATGATTCTAAGGCGCCAGTGACAAAGAGTGCCGCCCACCAAGCTGGACTTGGCGCAGAATGAGAAACACATTTCCGGTCATAACTAATATGGGAATTTGGCTTGCTTGACTGCACTTAATTGTTCCAAGAGTTTTGTTTTTCTTTTTCTCTCCCAAGTTGTAGAGGAAGAAGTAGGAGGGAGAAAAAAAGTTTGATAATTGGGAAAAATTGATTTTAAAAAATAAGATTAAGAGGTGGAAGAGATCTTTAAAATCACAGAATCCAGCACTCACATTTTATATTAGGACTTTATGAGATTAAGTGATTTTCCCAAGGTCACACAGTTAATATTTGGCAGAGTCTAAATCCAAACTCAGGCCTTCTGGTTCCAAATCCAGCGTCCTTTCTATTATACTGTTTCCCTGAGGTGCTGTTTTTTTTCTGCTTCTAGTGCATCTGGACGGGATGAAATCCAGAGATGAGCTTTGCCATCAAGTCCTGGAAGATATCCAGAATATGCTCTTAAACTGCTCCTAGTTTCTGGGAAGAGGTGAGAACGGGAGCCAGGCCTGCCCCTCACTGGTTAGGCAGATCTTCATCATGCCAAAGGAACCACACACAGAACCAAGCCCATAGGATTGTCCAGGCCCTGCAACTGCTGGGGAGCCAAACCTGATCTGAAACTACCTGGGAATCTCCCTCTGGAGGAGGACGGACAAAGCAAACAAGCAATCATTTCTTTGCTTGGCTCAACTGAAGAAAGGGCAATGCCTGCCAGGGTCTCAGAGATAGAAAGAGTTTGAAGATTTATTTTGTGATGGCCACAATCCACTTAAGCATTAAATATACATACCTGTTTTTCTATCTTTTGGTGCCAGTCGGTTCAGTTCCATTTGATAGACCTTGACCAAGTGCCTCCTGTGTACACCCACCGTCTCTGGATTCAGAGTCACAGGATCCTAGAATGTCAGAGGGCATCCAGTTCAACCCCTGTCTAAAGTATTAATCTATTCTCCCTCTCCTCCACCCTAGAATGCATGTATCACCCACTGGAAAGGCCCTTAGAACCTAAGGTACACCTGCCCGGGCAGTGTAGTACATTTTGGGCTGGCTTTAATCATTAGGAAGCTCTTCCTTGTTTGGGGTTGAAATTGGCCTTCCCATAGGATTATTTTAAAGCTAGAAATGACCTTGTGGCTCCCCTCAAAGCAATCCCCATATTGGTCCTGGTCTGTCCCTTTAAGATCAAGCAAGAAAATCAGTTTACTCATCTCTCTACAAACCCTGAGGTGTTCAGAGTCTCATAAAGAAGCCATTTCCCCTCCTCGAGCTTTCAAGGCAGGTAATGAAAATATTTTATCCCCATTTTATCCACAAGACAATCAAGGTTCAGAGAGGTGAAATGCCTTGCTAATGATCAGATGTCTAGGAATAAAATAAACTTTTATATTGTATATGAAATACTATAAAGTCAAGTGAGAGGTAGCTAGGTGGTATATTAGAGACTTGGACCTGAAGTCAGGAAGATACGAGTTCAAATGTAGCCACAGACATTTACTAGCAATGTGACCCTGCGTAAATCACTTAATCTCAATTTCTTCATCTGTAAAATCAAATTATAATTTCAGTCATTTACAGCTCTTTGTGACCCCATCTGGGATTTGTTTTTTCTTTTTTGGCAGAGATACTAGAGTGTTTTGTCATCTCTTTCTCCAGCTTATTTTATAGATGAAGAAACATGAGTTAAGTAATTTGCCCAGGGTTACACAGCTGATAAGTGTCTGAGGCTAGATTTTAATCCAGGAAGATTCATCTTCCAGGCCCAGCTCTATCCACTGCCCTACCTAGTTGCCTTCGAGTTTATTCAATCTTTCCTACATATGAGGAAACTGGGGCTTACAAGATAAGTAACTTTCCCAAAGTCACACAACTAACAAGGAATGGTGCCTGGACTTGAATCCAGGTCTCCTGATTACTAGGAATCCAATGTTCTTTCCACTGGGCTGACCCTGTCCTGTCCCAGGAAATCCGGAAATCCCAGTGAGAATAAAAATGCAGCCTCCCCAAGGGGGAGGAGGGGAAGAATCTGAATGAGCTCTTCTTAGCAACATTCTCCACCCCACCCTTCCTCACCATCCTATGTCTATCCAGACTGCTCCTGAGTAAAGACAGTGGTGATGACCCTTAGGAATCAGTCCAGAATTTTTGAGAACCTAGAAGCTACTTTGTAGGAGCCTGGGCCCTAAGAGCACACAGGTACCCTGTACAATACTAACTTGATGGGACTTTGCCTAGGGTTAAATGAAAGACTAAGAAAGAAAACCAGGGGGCAGCTAGGTTGCTTAGTGAATAGAGCACCAACCCTGGAGTCAGGAGGACCTGAGTTCAAATCTGGCCTCAGACATGTGACCGTGGGCAAGTCACTTAACCCCAATTGTTCGGCCTTACCCCTGCAAAATGCAAAAAAAAAAAAAAAGAAAAAGAAAGAAAACCAGACCCTGAAGTCCCAGTTGAAGGTCAACCCATTTTTAGGAAAAAACAGAAGAACATAATCCATTGAATGTTCCTCTGGAGTAGGTTCTGGTACTCAAATAGAACCAAGAACATGTCTATGATAATGCATTTGTTCCTAACCAATCTGCTCATGGGGTAAAGAAACAAAACAGGGATGCTGGAGAGCATCATACAGCCAGATGAGCTGAGAACCGGGGCTAAGGGGCCTTGTGAGTGACAGCACTGTTCATGACGTATCAGAAAGAGTGGTGGAGTCAGAACCAGAGGTCAGTCAGTACACATTTATTAAATGCCTGCAATGCTCCAGGTACTGTCTGAAGTATTAAGGGTACAAAAATAGGTAAAAGACAGTCCCTGCTCTACTCCATTGCCAAGGCCTGTGGATTTCACCTTGTAGTACAAACGCAATATGCACAGCGCCAACAATGACTCCGAATGTGCCAGCATCGTGCTCAATTGCAAAATATGACAGACTCTCCATTACCATTACACATCCCTGAAGTATCTCTTTGAATACATCCCTTTTTGTCCTCTGACACTGCCAGCATCTTGATACTTCTCTTCATCACCTCACACCTGGACTATTACAATAGTCTGCAAGGGTCTCCCTACCCTCGAGTCTTCCCCACCTCCAAGCCATCCTCCATTCAGTTGCTAAAGTGAATTTCCTAAAGTGCAAGTCTGACCATGTCTCATACACACACACACACACACACACACACACACTCAATGAACTATAGAGGCTTCCTATCACCTCCAGGATCAAATACAAAATCATCTGTTTGGTATCCAAAGTCTTTCATAACATAACCCCCTCGATTCTGCTAGGAGAAAACTGAGGGATCAAGGGGTTGGAGGTCATGGTGTGGACAAAAACAGGTCTTGGTAAGGGGAAGCCCAAGGAGAAAAGGAAAGTTGATAGATTATGGTCAGAGAAAGAGGAATTCTCAAACATGGAAATGGTATATTTGAGGGTGATGGAAAAATGTAGGGTATATCATCTACATATACAATAATCTACCATAACACTAGTAAACATCCCCCTGTTTATCCACAAGGAGCTCACTGTGCCCTGTGCCCAGGCCTCGCCCCAAAGGTGGAGGATCCCCAAACCCCAACTCCTGACAGAACTACAGAATCACAACCTTTCAGAGTTGGAAGGTACCTCAGCAGTCATCTGGACCATTACATGCACCTAAAAGAATCCCCACTACACCACATCTAAACAATCATCCAGAATTTGCCATAAAACCTCCAAGGAAGGGAAAGCCTCAATCTCCTGAGACAGCCCATTCCACTATGACATAGTTCTAATTGTTAAGAAAAGTTCTATTTTTTTTTTATACCAAATTTAAATTTTTTTGCAACTCCTCCCCTCCCCAAGTGCTCCAAGTTCTGCCCTCTGGGACCAAACAGAACAGATCTAATCTCTCTTCCACCAGAAATCTTTCAATTATGTTAAGTACTTCAAGACTGTAAATTGTATGAGGCCAGAGTGATCCCACCCTGCCCCCACACCATAGTTCCCTCTTTTCTAGGTTAAACACCCCAAAGAACATTGGTTCCTTCAATAAATCTTCATATAGCATGATTTTGTGGTCTTTTATCATCCCAGTTACACTCCTCTCCATGCTTTCCATCTTATCAATTTTCTTCCAAATATATGATGCCCAGAACTGAAGAAAGTACTCCAGATGTGGTCTTCCTGGCAATAAGTCTAGTGGGACTTTGATCTCCATATTCCAGGAAGCTAAGCCTCTCTCTTTTTTTTTTGAAGGGGGTAAGGCAAAGCAATTGGAGTTAAGTGACTTGCCCAAGGTCACACAGCTAGTTGTGTCAAGTATCTAAGGACAGATTTGAACTCAGGTCCTCCTGACTTCAGGGTCAGTGCTCTATCCATTGTGACATCTAGCTTCTCCTAAGCCTCTCTTAATGAAGCACAAGATGGCATTATTTTTTTTTGGTCACTATCCCATACAGTGGTAACCTACTCATTGAATCCGCAATCCACTAAAACATCATGAAATTTTCAGATAACTATGTTACATTACTTCCCCCAATCCTCGCTAGCCCCAAAAGCCACCTGGGGAATACACCATGGAGGAGATAATGGGTTCTTGAGGGCTCATTCAAAAGGAGCTCCAGTCCCCCTAGGCCCTACCAAGGCACTGTCTGTTGTCTGAGGACCAGCCCACATGAGGATGTAGAGGATGATCAATGGAAGACTGGCCACCTGGTGATGCAAGCTTTTGGCAAAGCAGTTCATTAATATAGTTGATTAAAGCAAGGGGTAGTAGATAGATATCTCTGTTGAAGGAATCATCGAAAACCAGACAGAATAAGGTCACTTAACCACAATTCCAAGGTATCACCATATGGTGTTTCTATGATTTAACACACAGTGGGTAATCATCAATTCATTTCAATTTATTAACCATCTATTAAGCCTCATTAGGGCAGCTAGGGGGCACAGTAAACAGAGTGCTAGGCCTGGAGTAAGGAAGATCTGAGTTCAAATTCAGGCTCAGACACTTACTAGATGTGTGACCCTGGGCAAGTCATTTAATCCTGTTTATCTCAGTTGCCTCATCTGTCAAATGAGCCAGAGAAGGAAATGGCAAACCACTCCAATGTCTTTGCCAAGAAAACCCCAAATGGGTTCATGAAGAGTCAGATATGACCCAACAACAGCAATAGCACTTCATTTGGCAGGCTAGGGAGATACAAGGATTGAATAAGCCCTGGTCCTCTGATCTCATTCAGCTTACAGTCCAGCAGAAGGATAAAACACAAATAGGTAGCTACTATCTTTCTTTGACACTTCCAGTGTCCAGGCCAAAGAAATGCCTTGCCGGGTAGCCAACCTTCTAGCTAGAGAGGAGCTAATGCTTTCTCTCCTCTTTCCATCATTCATCACTTCCCATCTGTCAGCAGTGGGTCATGCAGCCTGTCCTCAACCCTTGTCAGTTTGGCAGAACATGCTGGCACAGTCTTTGAGAGCCAAGGGTCACCTCCACACCAAGGGTCAGTATTAGAGAAAGGTCATCGCATAGAACACAAATAGCTATAGAACAAAATTATAAATACTTTTAAGTGTTGACAACAAAAAGTGTCTTATGTGAGATTTATGATCCCACAATCCAGGAGAGAAATGTTGTTACTGATTGGAGGGTTAAGGAGGATCACAGAATTTAAAGTTAGAGAGGTCCCTAGAGATTAAATACAACCTCTTCATTTTTACAGATGAGGAAACTGAAGTCTGAAGAAGAGAAGTTATCCAGTCACATAGCAAGCTCATCCAGGATTTGAACCCAAGTCTTGTGCCCTATAGTCTACTGCGGCATGTTGTAAGGGGAAAAATCCCCACCCCAGAATCAGAAAACTTGGGTTTGACCTAGAATGAAACCTAGTTCTGTCCCTTACTCTCTGTATGACCTTCATGTCTCTGGTTCCCATCTGTAAATTGAGGGGGTTAGACCTTCACCCTTCTCATCACACAACAGCTGCCAGCTCCAAGTAGTAACTCAGTGATCACTCTCAAGTTGTCTAAGGTCAAATGTAAAGGATCATCAAACTGGTTACTAGGTAATGACACTTTTGGTTCAGCAACAAATTGCCCAAGCCATCTACTAAAGCATGGAGATGCTGCTAGTTATGTGGAGACAATGAATAAAAGGCTGACTCTGGAATTAGGACAGCTCCAGTTCAAATCCTGCCCTTTGCATTTCCTAGTTGTCCCTTAACTTCTCTTTGAATATCCTTCTTTGTCCATCAAGTCAATCCGCAAGATTTAATTAAGCACCTACTATGTGCCGAGCACTGTACTAGGTGCTAGAAATACAGATGGAAAAAGTAAGATAGTCTCTGTTCTCAAAGAATTTATACTGGGAGTTGGAGGGATGGGATTGGCAGGGATAAGACGACACACATTAAGAATAATAGCATTAGGGGCAGCCAGGTGGCGCAGTGAGTAAGAGTGCCAGCTCCAGCGTCGGGAGACCTGGGATCAGTTCTGGCCTCAGATACTCAGCACCCATACAAAATAACTGATAACTGGCCGGGTAAGCTGGAGCAAATTACTTAACCCCAATTGGAGAAGAAGAAGAAGAAGAAGAAGAAGAAGAAGAAGAAGAAGAAGAA
>NW_027185782.1:2661592-2708452 GCF_028583685.1 Petaurus breviceps papuanus | reverse complement strand
GAGGAGGAGGAGGAGGAGGAGGAGGAGGAGGAGGAGAAGAAGAATAGCATTTATATAGCATTTTAAGATTTACAAAGTTCTTTGCAAATATTATTTCATTTTATCCTCTCAATAATCCTGGGAGGTAAGTGCTATCTTTATTCCATTTACAGAGGAGTAAACTGAGGCAAAAAAAGACAAGCTGCCTGCTCAGCATCACCCAACTATTATCTAAGGCTGGATTTGGACTCTGACCTTTCTGGTTCAGCATTTTGCCCACTTTACCTCTTAGCTGCCTGGGAGTTCACAGATGAGTAAATGTAGGTTATATGCGAAGTAAATAGTAATATATGCCATATAATATTATATAATTTATTATATAAGTCTATGTTATCTATATGAAGAGTGATATATAATATATACAAAAGCAAATAGGAAGCATTAACAATTCGGGAATCAGGAAAAGTCTCTTGAAGTAGCTGGTGCTGGAGTAGAATCTGGATGGGAGCTAGGAGTTCCAAGAAGTGTAAGATGGGGGGCAGAAAGGACTAGAGGAGAGAACCAGTGTGAGATACAAAGGGAGAAGACAGGATATCACCTATCGTTATTAGTGTTGTTCCATCATTCAGGCATGTCCAAATCTTTGTGACCTCAAATAGGGTTTTCTTGGCAAAGATACTACAGTAGTTTTCCATTTCCTTCTCCAGTGGATTAAGGCAAACAAAGATTAAATGATTTACCAAGGGGTATACAGCTAGTGAATGTTTGAGGTGGGATTTGCACTCAAGTCTTCCTAACTCTAGGTTCAGAGTAACCTAGCTGAAATAATGTAAAATGCTTTGCAAACCTTGTAGCACCTTACGTCAGCTGTTATTAATAATAGTATTAGAATTAACAATGGAAGCCCTTGATTAGAATCCAATAGATAGGAAATAAGGAGAAGGTGTTCAGACATAGTAAAAAATGTGAACCAAAGGACAGGAGAATGTTGTAAACGAGGAAGAGGGAAGGTGAGTAGGCCAATTGGATTTAATTAAAGGGACTGTACAGCATGGGGAAGAAAGGATCTGCTATAGATAAAGCCAAGGAGATGAAGAAGACAAGAGAAGGCCAGGTTTTTTGGTAATCAAGAGGTAACAGTGGGAACTTTGAAGACCTGAGAACTCTGACCAATGTGATTACCAACCACGCTTCCAGAAAACCATTTATGAAGGATGGAGGGACAAAGAACACCAAGTGCAGAATGATACATACATCTTTGGACATGACAAAGTGGATATTTGTTTAACTTGACTGTGCATATTGGTACGAAGGTTTCATCTTTTTTTCCCAATTGGGGTAGGGAGAGAAGAGAATTAGCCTTGGTTAGCCAAAAAGAAAGAAAAGAGGGTCAAATGAAGCTTTTTTTTAATATTTGGGTATCTGAATATTTTTTCCTTTTTTAAAAATTTTAATTAATTTATTTATTCACTTTTAGTTTACAACATTCAGTTCCACGAGCTTTTGAGTTCCAAATTTTCTCCCCCGCTTCTCTTCCCCCTCCCCCCTATAGCAGCATGCAATATGATATAGGTTCTACAAATATATTCACATTAAACACTAGTCAAGTTGTAAGGAAGGATTATAACCAAAGGAATGAACGAGAAAGGAACAAAGCAAAACAAAAAAGAGAGAGAGCAAGTAGTTTGCTAAATGAAGCATTTTTTATAAATGCATGGTAGAGAACAGAAGAAAGGTCAGAAAGAATCAGACAAGCAGGATAGCTCTGAAAGCTACAATGTTGAATTTATCATATACCATATATAACCCAGGCTGATCTGGGAATGCCCAGTTCAGGCAATGTGGAAGCCTATATCTGCACCATACAGGTGGGGAGTAACATCCATTGATCCATTGATCCTGTATCTTTAAAACAGGCAGGATGGGAACGGTTAGGTAGCACAGTAAATAGAGCACCAGCCCTGGAGTCAGGAGGACCTGAATTCAAATACAACTTCAAACACTTAACACTTTACTAGCGGTATGACCTTGGGCAAGTCACTTAACCCCAATTACCCTGCTTTCCCCCATTGCAAAAAAAAAAAAAAAAAGGCAGGATTAAGCCAATTGATCTTTTTCGGCTGTTTTTTTTTTTTCCTGACACCCTGTCTTCCTGCAGCTCTCTTATTGGCCATATGCAGAGGGTGACGATCCCAATTCATCCTCAGAGGTGATGCCATGAACTGAACCAGAGAGAGGAGAAGCGCGTTTCTTTTCCTGCTCCCTCTCAGGCTCGGAGAACTGGACTGGGAGGTGCTTGTGTTCTGTGTTGTCTGTACTCCTCAGTTTCAGGTGCACAGGTAATCCCCACAGGACGCTGGAGTTTGAGCCATGCTCACCTTGGCCACAGTCCAGCATGAAATTCCTGAGAAGCCCAGGGTGCCTGGTACTTGAGCATGAGGGAGATTTTGGACTTGAAATTGGAACGGAGCTCTATGGGAACTGAACTAAATTATGAACCTAATCCCCTTTCCCTCCCCAGAGCAGTCTCTGGGGATGCAAAGGAGGATTGTGCTTCCCTTGTGTTGGGGGAATAAGTTTGCATTTTTATGATCATACCTTTTGAAATAAATATTTCTGAAAACTATCTTTACATGTTATTGGAAAAAATAAAGTACTATTAAGTGGAAGATAAATGTATGACAAAAATTTTTTAAAAACAAAAATATTTCTGTGTAAAAGCTAATCTGTTAATGGTAGAAAAAATAAAATACTATTCAGTGGAAAAATAAATATATGCTAAAACATTTTTAAAAGAAAAATGTTTCTGTGTAAAAGCTAATCTGTTAGTGACTAGTATACAGATGAGCACCCCCACACTTGGGGGACCACCGTCAGTGGGGCTGAAGCCAATGGCAGAGAGATTAGATACCCCCCATCCCCTTAAGGGGGGGAAGAGACAAGGGAATAAAATCTAACCTGCAGGCACTGGGGCCAACGAGTTGCCCTTAAAAGAGAAGCAAGCTCTACATAACAGATACTCAGTTTCATGTCTCTTTTTTTCTGTTCTACTATACATATTGAAATAGTCATTTTATTTGATGTTTGTTGGATTTATATTTTTCTTTTTAAAAAGAAGTCCCTATAAGAAAGATCCCCTGGAAACAGAGACAGTTTCCATTATCCAGAACCCCTCAATAGCTCACCAGTGCCTACCTACCAAATTAAGTCCAAATTTCTTGACCATCATTTAAGACTCCCCAGTCTGGTGCTACTCTGTATTTCCAGCTGTATCTTATATTACTCACCTCCATGTAGTCCATTCTCCATCACAGATTAACAACTGACCTGTCATTTCTTAATCTCATCCTTCCCTTTCCCCCCTCCCATACTTATCCTTTACCCATACTATTCCCTCTTCCTGGAATTGCCCTCCTCTCACTGTTCTGTCTTCAAAAAAAAGTGCTTTATAAACTTTATAATGCTATACATATGTGAATTAACATTCTTTCCTTCCCCAAGTATTAATAAAGTGTTTACCATATGCATGGCCCTGTCCTTGCTTCTAGTGAAGATACAAAAATAGAAGAGAATCTGTCCTCAAGGAGTTTACAATCTAATAGGGAAAGATAAAATAGACATACCGAAAAAATTCATACAAGTTAAAATATAAGAGAAGTACAGAGTGAGTGCCATGAAATGATTCGCACTTACATAGAACTTTCATGTTTTCCCCAAAAGTCTAATGAGCGATCATTACAAATGTGGAGGGGGAAGGTAGAGGAGAACTTCCTGAACACTGGACCTGGGCCTTGAAAGATTAGTAATGATCAAAGTTCGCCATAACCATATGAAAACATGCTCCAAATCACTAACAATTAAAGAAATTAAAACAACTCTGAGGGGCCTACCTCACACCTTTCCAATTGGCTATGTTGAAAGGAAAACTCTTCCTTTGAAGAGTTTTTTTGCCTAATGAACAAGGCAAAAACTCAGGACAAACAGAATTAAAGGAGTTTATTATAAATACGTCAAGGTAGCTACAGGTTGGCGAATTGATCGCTGAAGATCAACAATGGTTTCATGGTGGGGCCAGCTTTCACCAGGAACTTTCATAATGAGATAAAGATAATTCAGATGTCAGCGAAAGAGGTTAAGCCCTTGCATCTCAGTTTCTCCCCAAAGCAGCAAAGTACGTGACAATATGCAGGTAGGAGTAACAACGCAGTCAAAGGTAGGGGTTCGTGACAAAGAACAGGTAATACAAAAAGCTGCAGGCTCGGTGTCAACTTTCTCAATAGAGCCTCACCCAACACTTTGACAAACAGGGCTGAGAAAAATGGGTCACTAAGTCAACATAACTTTCAACAGCAAATATGAAAGAAAAGGAAAATGATAAATGCTAAAGGGGATGTGGAAAATTATAGACACTATTGCACTGTTAGTAGAGTTCTGAACTGGTCCAACCATTCAGGAGAACAGTTTGGAACTCTGCCCAAAGGATTATAAAACCGTACATACCCTTTGATCACACAATACCACTGGAACTGTCTCCCAAAGAGATTTAAAAAAAAAAAAGGAAAGATATCTATATATACAAAAATATTTATGGTAGCTCTTTTGTGGTGGCAAAGAATTGGAAATTGAGGGGATGCCCATGAATTGGAGAATGGCTGAACATTGTTGAGATATATGATTGTGGTGGAATATTATTGTGCTATACTAAATGACAAGGCGGGGTGTGGTTTCAGAAAAACCTGGGAAGGCTTATATGAACTGATGTAAAGTGAATTGAGCAGAACCAGGAGGCCATTGTACACAATAACAGAAATATTGTATGATGATGGACTATGAATGACTTAGCCACTCTGATCAATACAATGATCCAAGACAACTAAAAAGGACACATGATGAAAAATGCTATCTACCTCCATAGAGAAAATCGAAAAAGTTTGAGTGCAGATTGAAGCATACTTTTTTCACTTGCTTTATTTTTCTTGCTTTTCATTTTTTGCAATAAGTATAATATGGAAATGATTTTCCTGACTTCACATGGATAATAGATATGATAATTCTTGCCCTCTCAATGAGTGGGAGAAGAGGCTAGAGAAAGGGAGAGAACTTGAAACTTTAAAATATTAAATATTTAAAATAAATGAATGTGTAAATAAAGACAAAGATGAATAATGATGTCAAGAGGTAGACAGAAGCAGAGGGGGAGGTATTCTGAGTCTGAGCTTTTAAAGGTATAGATGTGGGAAAGGGCCATTTAGACAGAGATTGGACTATATGAAAGAAATTCACATGAGCTCAGACTAGAAATATTGAATGATGGTCCCAAATTATCCCAATCCCAGGGGACTCAAATGCAAATTCCCTGGAACTGGTAGGGGGAAGAGGAAAAGTTAAATTCTACTTTCTCCTTGTCCCTAACTCCACTCTCCAGTAACATAAATTCTGGGAAGTTCCTGCCCCTAACAGCTGTGCCCACCACCCTAGCACCAGAGAAATTTCCCTGACCAGCTGGGGAGCAGTCATCTGACCCAGCCTGGACTAGTCAGATGTGGCCAAGAAGACCCACCTCCCTTCTCCTGATGCTGCCCTTTCCAGGCACTGTCCTTTTCCCCAAGGCACGGAGAAATGTAAAGCCAAGCCACCACAAGACCCAGGAATAGAACAGAACAGAGACAGAGAGGCCAGGGAGCAATGGGCACAAAGATAGGGCCAATACCAATAAGGCCAAAAAAGCCAATAGGGAAAAGTTAAGACCCTCTTCCCATCTCTCACTACACACACACACTCACTCCCAAAAGGGATATGCTCAAGCCCCCAAGTTTAGGGCAAGCCAATTGATACAAAGACCTGAATACAAGATGTTCTACACATAACATATATTTAATAAATACTTCTTAAATGAATGAAATCAGAGGGTTCTCAGTTGTAGCCTGAGATCAACCATTATGTCGAAGTGACCCTGGAGAAATCATTTTTCCTCCTTGATCCTTGGTTTTACTATCCATTAAATGGAACTCAACCCTGCTCCTCCAGGGTTGATGGAATGTGATGATATTATTATAGTAATTCACATTTCTTTAGCAATTAAAGGTTTATGGCACTTATAATGTGGGCCCATGGAGGTCTGGGAAAGCAAAAATTATTTCCATTTTATAGCCAAGGAAAGAGAGGCCCAGAGAGGTTAAACAATTTGCCTGAAGACAGATGACTAGTAAGTGGGAGAGCCAGGATACAAACCTCAGTCTTCAAACTTCAGACTTGGTACTTTCTCCACTCCAGTTCACTTAATCCTCTAATAACCCTGTGAAGTAGTTAGTTCAAGTATTATTATCCCCACTTTACAGATGAACCAACTGAGGCATAGGGAGGCTTATGAAAGCTGGAGCCAGCATTTGGAGGCAGGTCTTCTGACTGAATCCATCGCCATTCCACCAAGTCATGCTGCCTGATGATAAAGGGTAGGGAGTGGGGGTGTAATTGTAGTAAGATCATTCTCTAGAATAATCTGAAAGCCCCAAATTATCTCATCCCCTGCCCATTAGCTCTCTTAACCCCTACAGAAGCCTCCTTCCCACCCCTAAACTCTGCCCATCTGTCTCTGATCATCTTCCTTATGATTCAATTAATGAATGAAAAAAGGACCTTGCCTCGAAAGTTTTGCAAACCCCCACATTAATCAATGAGCTAATTTTCTATTCTCAGTCAGGCTAACCCCACTAGCTCTAACCCTGTGCCAATTCATTGTCAACCATATGTGCATCTCACTTATAGAATTCTGGAGCCACGTACAAGCATGAATGGAGTGAATCAGTGAAATCCCTCTTCATGAGATTTATATATGATGGTCTGGTTCAATATACTTCATGTTTCCCACATCTCTTCACCTTTAAGGAAAGTGAGGGACTGTACAATCTTGGACAAGAGGAAGCTGAGTAAAATGTTAAGATCACTTATTTGGAGTTAGAGGACCTGAGACATAATCCATATTCTATCACTTACTACCTCTATGAAGTTGGGCAAGTTGCCTCTTCTTTGGAGGCCTTGGTCTCTCTATCTATCAAAGAAGGAAATGGAACCCACATGTTCCAAGGTGCCTTCCAGCTCTAAACCTGAAGAAACCTCAGAGAAGATCTAGTCCAGCACCCTCACATCTTTCCTACAACACCTCCAGCAAGTGAGGGATCATCCAGGGATAGGGAGCTCACCCCTTCAGAAGCAGTGAGTGGCACTGCAGGGAGGTCTGCTTGTTAAGAAGTTTCTCCTTACAGAGAGCAAATATCTCTGCCCAATTGCTCCTAATTCTTCCTCCAGAAGCCAAGTAGGACAAGTTTAATCCTTCTTTCTGCACAGCAGCCCTTCAGATATTTGGAGAATGCCTTCCTTACCACCCCCACCCCATAAATCTTCTCTGTCACTGAGTCAAACATCCCCAGTTCTTCCAGAAAGCCCTTAAAATGGCATGATCTCAAGGCTCTCTACCATCCTAGTCACCTCCTCTGGACATCTGCTCCTCTCTGCCCAGACCAGCCCCTTCCACATTAGACTGAGACCTGGATCTCCCTGCCCACATCTTGCTGAAGCCATGCCCCAATTCCTGGGGTAGTTAATTCATTCATCCTTGGAGCTCCCACCCTAGGGTCCAACTCAGTTGATTGGTGACTATGTATAAACTCATCTAATGAGTTCACTGTATCTATTAAGTGGCCCTAAATCCCAGACTACATCTCAGCTCTCTCTCCTCACATTCTTTAAGCCTGATGTCAAGGGGGGAGCGGTGAGAACATCCAAAGAACACGGGAAGGGATACTGAGAGAAACTGAAATTGAGAAAAACAAAAGATATCGATGAAAAAAATTTTAAAGCACCAGCTTGAAACCAGGCAGTTCAAATTTCAGTTCTGCTACTTACTACCTGCATGACCTTGGCCTCAGTTTCCTCCTCTGTAAAATGAAAGGGTTGGGGGCAGCTAGCTGGCGAAGTGAATAGAGCATTGACCCTGGAGTCAGGAGGATGGGAGTTCAAATCCAACCTCAGACACTTACTAGCTTCATGACCTTGGGCAAGTCACTTAACCCTGATTGCCTTCCAATAAATAAATAATGGCAAGGTTGTACCAGACTTTCTCTAAGATGCCTTACAACTCTAGGATTCTTTGACTATGATCTAAAGACCTTTCTAGCTCTAAAACTTGTAATACTAAGTCCTCCTACTTCTTTCCCTGGCTCCTTTGACCCAGAACTATTTCTCATTATGAATTCTTCCAGTTTTTAGAGAGTGGACCATTTACTCATTCATTCATTCAGATAAAATTTACTAAGCTCTTAATGTGTGTGGAGTACCAGGATAGGCGAAAGGTAAGAAGGAAAATGAAGATGTAACTCTGTTCCCCCTTGTACCCTTTCATTGCTGCCCCATAGGTCTTAATCATATTATCTGAGTGCCTGCACACAGGAATGGCTCAGTACCCATGAGTGGTTTAATTAGCTGAGTAACTGATTGCAAAAAGGACAAGATGGGAAGGTTAGAGAATGTGAAGGTGAACCCAGAGGAGATTTCTGGATATCTCATGACCTCCTCCCCAAGAGGCACATGGTTTGTCCCACAAAATGTGACATCCCGTGGCTGACACCTTCCCATGCCAAGTCAGAACCAACTCCAGGCACTTGGCAGGCAAAGAGGCTAGGTTCTGGGGCTGAAGAACACTTAACTGTCTCCTTTCCAGGGCTCTCAAGCCCCAAGATCGGCCTCTGCTTCCCTCCCTGGTTCTGAGCTGGGCTGTGTTAGGGAGTTCATGGGGTTTCCCCCACACAGTTTGGGGAAAGAGAGGCTCTCACTTTCATCATCTTGCTCCCAGTCATTCCCTTCTCCCTTTAGGAGGAAGCAATCCCAAGACCCCTTTCACCTTTGACTTCTGAATAGGTCCAACTGTAGCAAGGTCTGGGAAAAGACATGAGAGGCCCAAGGCTCCATCAAGTGTGAAATAAGGGAGAGGAATGCTGGTCTGGGAGATTGAAGAGGCTCAAGCCCTAATTCTGACCTTGTCACTAACTCCCTATCTGCCCTTGGGTAAAGGCACTTTTCCTCTGCAGACTAATCTCTATTTCTGAAATGGGAATAATATTATCTCACCCCATAATTGCACAGGAGTGGTATGAAGACTAAATGGAAGAATAAATGGGAAGGTGCTTTGGGATACTATATAAATATAAGAATTTTTTTAAATAAACCAAAAGAGACCCTCTAGACTCTTTTCCCTGAACCCCCACCCAAGATACCATCTTTTCCTCTTTTTCTATGCTTAATTCAACTCTTGCGAAAGTTACTAGATATAAGGAGAGAGAGAAAAATTTTCCAACATAGACCCACATAAATACACATATGTTCATCTTACCCCCCCCTTTCCATTTTCTCATTTCCAAACACATCCTCTGCAGACCATCTGCTATACATGTCAAGCTCCACTCAATCCATTTCTCCATCATCAGCAGTTACTCTGAGGAAGGTGACACCCAAGTCCCCCAGCCCCCACCCAGGGACCACAGGGGGCTCCCTCCCCCCACCCAGAAAGGCAGCCCAATCATCAGGCACCACCTGGCTGCTCTTAACTGGAAAGAGGAAGAGGGCAGGGAGGGGAGTATAGCTATTAAGCATGTGAAAATTAATGAACATGTTCACCCATACCAGGAGAAAAGCAAGGTGTCCACAGGGCTCACACACTCCCCAAGGGATCTACCTTCCTATTCATGGGAGAGAGTTATTCTTGATTTATCCTTTCCCAGCCCTAAAAAGTTCTCAACCATGTCTTACTGCTACCATACTACCTAGATATCTCAGGATTTGGAGTTGGGGGCAGACTTTGAAGCCAGTCAGTCTCCCACTTTAGAAATGAGAAAATTGAGACCCGGAGAGAGGAAGAGACCTGCCCAAATTCACAGGTGTAGCAAGTAGAAAAGTCTGGATGCAAATCCAGGTCCACTGATTCCAAATACAATGCTTTTCCCACTCCACCATGATACCCAGAAACCCAAAGTAGATCATCTAACTACCAGCCAAACAGGCCCAGTTTTAGGACAAGAAAGGGTCATTCTTCTATAAGTAGGCAGAAGGAGATAGGGGAATTTCTCAGCCTCCCAAAGCCATCAAACTTGGGGTCTCCCACCAGTAACTGGACTGCCTGGTTTTGCCCTTAAATCTACCACAGAAATGAACCTAATTACCACCTCCCCAAAATAACATAGCCACCCCCACCCCAAAAGGAACTAACTAACAACAGCTTCTACCTATCTCCTTGATGGAACCAACTAGAAATGGTGCCCTAAGGAGAAGGGCTGACAAGCTCAGGGATCGAGAAGCCTGGGACAGGACCGTATTCCTGCCCTCCTCAGCCCCCACCATTTGCTACCATGAAGACCAATTATCCTAATCCTCCCCAGGGGAACAGCCAGTGTTCAGGCCAGCACTGGGGAACCACAAAAGGGTCCTCACATAAACCAGGCATGCACAAGATCATCTGAGCAGCTCCAGACGGTGAAGACAGTGGGGAAAAGGCCTGATCCCCCTCTTTCAGTCTCCTCCCCTCTTTCCCCTTTCTCACCCCCTTATCTTAAATGGCGCTGGTGAGAGGTGATAGGGGTTCACTGTCCCGCACTGAGCTGCCCCAGGACATTTTAATACCATTAAAGATCTGTGTGTCCAAGGACCCTTTAATAGTGTATCTTGTTTCTCCACTTTTCTTCTTCCAACTGTTTTTTACACCTTGAGGGAGAGGGGCAGGGGAAGATTGGTTCTTGTACTTACTTTTCTTTTTTGTCTCACAACATGGGATTTAAAGGTCTCAGGGGCTGAAGAAGACTTTCTGGGTCCTCGGCTCAGGCTTTATGGAAGCTGCCAGCCAGCCTGGGAACAGGCTTACCCAGAGTTATTAATAGTACCACCTGCTGACCCAAGCCTTCCTGCCCAACTTTGGGCAAAACTGAAGCAGCTGTCAGTTTACCACGGGTCCCTCCTTGAATTATTTCCCTCCCAGCATTGCATACCATGGGACACAACTATCCTGCCCTCTGTTCCACAAGGGGAAGAGACATGGCCTTGGACCTCTACATAACCCTCCCTATAAAGGCTTGGAGTCCCATCTTTCACAGATGAAAAGGAATCCTAATCCAAGCCCCATAATTTTACAGAGAAAGAAAATGAAACCACTGAGGAAAAGTACTTTACCCGAGTCACACAGTGAATTTGTGGCACCATACAGGTTTCCCAAGTCTGTTTTTTCCACTACAGAACAGCCTCTCTGATTGACTGACAGTTCAGGGAAATAGCCTACACAAACTTTCTGAAAAATGCCCGAAAAACAACCAGGCAGGAAGCCCAATGAAAAGTCAGATCTTCTTCCCACTGCTCAAATATAGGACATTCTCTGCAATCCTGTCTCGTTGGATTTGCATGAAAACTGGAGGCAGGAAACATCAATATTCAGTGGGCCTATGGTACCAATCCCCACCCAGTGAACCTCTCTTTAAAATGCTGGTCAGCTCTTCCCACTAGAAGCTGGGCTACGCTCAAGGAAGGCAAACTTACTTTGAGCTTTCAGGCAAACAGGGAAGAGATAGGAAGGTAAACCTGTCTCTGCAAAAAGGAAAAATCATTATAGGAGATGCCATGATACTGAGCAGTAATTTGGGACTTTCAGAGAGATGCTAGAGGGCAGTCCTCCCCTTCTATTAACTGGGTAGAAGAGGCTATCTTCAGTGTACTTTCCAAAATGCTTTCATGTCTGAGCCTCCCAACACTTTAGGGCCTGATTCCTCCTCTATAAAATGGAGCGATTGGAGCAGATGAGATATAAAGGGCCTCCCAGCTGGAATATACCAAAAAGATCCCCACATCCCATTCTGCAAACTCTTCAGAGTAACATATGTATGCAACTCAAGACTGCCACTTGGTGGTTGTGTTCTGTAGTCAACATCCACAGACTGAACAGCTTGAAAAGGGACCCCGAGGAATGGATGTCCCACCAGCTAATCCTGAAGTTTTAGGATCTGAGACAAGGTTAGTCAAACTGAAAAGTTAGGCCTTCTGTGAGCTCACCCAGAGGTATACCTCTAGCAGCATCATTAACAACTCCCCAGTTCAGCCACCCTGATTCCCTCACTGGTTCCTGAAAGTCATAACATATTATATTAATATTAATACTTTTGTGACCTTGGGCAGACAACAGTCTCACTGGGCATGTTTCTTTATCCATAGAATAAGGGCATTGGCCCCTTCCAGCCCTAAATCTACGATTCCCTCCAGGACCCTGTCTTTGATCACACTGCCTAGCCCAACACCTACAAATCTAAATGCCATCCGATACAAGGCCAGCCAATGTCCTACCCTCTTCTATGAAACCTACTTTGACCACCCCAGCCCAGCAGTCTCTCCTCTGTCTCCTCTGAATTGTCATAGAAAATGAGTCTATAGCACTCATCTGGCATTGCCTATAAACAATCTTGTATGGTGAGTGCTCTTTTCATGCATTTCTATCTTATCTTTCCAATTAAAATGTGAGTTCCAGAGGGCAGCACCATGCTGGTGTCATTCATTGATGTATCTTTCACAGAAAGTTAATATTGGCTGGCCACTTTATTATCCCCGAAATTATTCCCCATATACATCAAGCCACAAGATCCAAAATTGTCTTAAGTTCTAGAGAGGGCCTAGTGTGTGGCACTGATATAGATGGAGGGAATCCATCCCAATCTCTCAAGTCAATGAACTGTACCAATTCAGGTACTTAAACTTTCAAAATGTTACCACATTACAGTATCAATTCATTTCCTGTCTCATCCAAGTCACCTAAAGGAAAACGCAGCAAAAGTATAACAAGGTGACAATCTTAAGGGGGGGAGGAAGCAGAGAGGAATGTTTGTGTTGCTTTGTTTTGTTTTGAGGAATGATCTTAAGCAAGAACATTGGATAAATGTTCCCAGGGATATAATGAAGGTGAGTGATTCTAACAAGTAACTGTAATATAATTACATTATTTTTGATGGTGAAAATATGGCTATCTTGTATATAAACAAATCTTGGAAAAGGCACTATACTAAAAGACTAGGGTTCTACCTTGAACAAACTTTCTCTAGGCCTTCTTCCTTGTCTGTAAAAAGAAAGGGTTGGTCTTGTAAGCGATAGCAAAGGATTAAGTTTGCACAGAACTGTTAAAAGCTACTAAAGTAAAGACTACTGATAATAAATTGTGAGAAACAGTAGGAGTTGGGTTTCCATAGAACTGCTAGACATTACTAAAGTAAAGTTAGCAGACAACAGGTGGACCCAACCAATCAGAAAGCAGACAGCGGCCTTGGGACTCTCAGGCCAGGATAAGGACAGATCTGGTCTAAACCAGTGAGGGGTCAATGCCTGGGTATTCCAGAGTTACTACTGCACTTGCTTAATAAACCTTACATATATTATCCAACATGCCCAGCATAGAATTAGAGCCTCATCAACAATAATCTATGATAATGGGAGGGGTGTATGAAAAAATTGAAACCCTGAAGAGAACAAACCAATTCATCCTCCGAAGCACCTAACTAATGGCATAAAACTTACTTCAATTTTGTATCCCCCACTCCTTCTTCCAAAAGAAAGGCAGTGTCCACTTCTGGCCAGACGTGTTCAATTCCTCTGGATTTCTTCTCGATAAACTTCTTTTTGATACCCAAGTTTAATAGTGTTTGTTTCTTTTTTGTTTTGGTTTGTTTTGGGGGGTTTTTTGTTTTGCTTTGGGGTTGGGGCTTTTTTTGCTTTTTGGAAGGGGAAAGGCAGGGCAATTGGGGTTAAGTGACTTGCCCAAGGTCACATGGCTAGTAAGTGTTAAATGTCTAAGATGGGATTTGAACTCAGTTCAGGTCCTCCTGACTCCAGGGCCAGTGCTCTATTCACTGTACCACCCAGCTGCCCCTAGTGTTTGTGTTTCTAACAGTCTAAATGATCTAAGGTACCTTCCAGTTCTGATATTATATATTCTAAAAAGGTTCACTTCTAGTTCTATCAATCAATTAGGAATAATAGTAGCTGATATTCATTTAAGGTTTACAAATGACATTGGAATCAGAACACCTGGGTTTCAAATCTCAACCCTGGCACTAAAGTATCCATGACCTCAGGAATTCATTCAATTGTTCTTGGCATATTTCCTCATTTATAATGGTTACTTTTTCAAAATGTTGAAAATTTAGCTGTTTTGTATTTAGAAACAATTGTGTTGTGGAAAGGTCACTGAATAGGGAGAACAGAGGCCTGGGTCCTGTTCTTGATTCTACTGTTTAACTGCATGTCTTTAGATAAATCACTTTTTCTCTTGGGGCCTGTTTCTTCCTCTGTAAAATTTTCCCACTTTGGGTCTGTCTCTGCCTCATTTTTTTGGTTTTTTTGTTTTTTAAAAAGGTTGAATTCTCAAGCGCCATCTAGTTCTAACATCCTATAATTCTTCTTTCTCATGCATACAAAATAGTATTGTTTCCCTATTCTCAGGGATCTCTACAAAGAATCTTTATGAGATGGGAATCTCCTCTATCAGTGGTTCAGGGAGTCCACAAGGTCAAAACTTTTCAGAACAGTAAGATGCTTTAATTTCTAATCAGTAAATATTGACAGTCATAACCCACATAAACAAAAGCTCTTGAAGGGAAAGGAGAGTCCTTGATAATTTTTAATAGTGTAAAGGGATTTCAGTTTCTACTCCTTTCCCCAGCTTTCCCTCCAAAAGCAACAGTAATGAGCAGTGAAACAAACAACAGGGAAGGAAGAACCTAATTAGCCTACAAAACAACTGGTCCCTGGCTAATTAAAAATTGAAGGCTTTTAAAAAATAAAGTCTGCCTAGATGGAATGAGGAAGTTACACTAATGGTGTAATTAATGGTTGGTAGAGCTGTGAACTGGTCCATCCATTCTGGAGAAGTTCGTAATTATGTCCAAAGTGCTATAAAACTGTGCCTGCCCTTTGACTCAGAAATACCACTAAGTCTATATCCCAAAAAGATCAAAGGAAAAGGAACCATGTGTACAAAAATATTTATAGCATCTCTTTTTTCTGGTGGCAAAGGATTGAAAATTGAGGAGATACCTTTCTAGTGGTTAATGGCTTAACAGGTTGTGATATATGATTGGGATGGAATACTATTGTGCCGTAAAAAGTGATGAAGGTGGGGCAGCTAAATGGTGCCCTGAAGTCAGGAGGACCTGAGTTCAAATGTGACTTCAGACACTTGACACTTACTAGCTGTATGACCTTGGGCAAGTCACTTAACCCCAATTGCCCTGCCTTCCCCCCTCCAAAAAAAAAGAAAATGATGAAGGGGATGGTTTCAGAAAAACCTGGGGAGACTTATATGAAATGATGCAAAATAAAGGAAGCAGAACCAGAAGACCATTGTACACAGTAACAACAGTATGTTAACACTAATCAACTGTGAAAGATCAATACAATGATCCACAATTCCAGGAGTCATGAGGAAAAAAGCTCCCCACCTCCAAGGAGAGAACTGAACTCAGATTATAGAGTGAGTCATATTTTTTCACTTTATTTTAATTTTTGGCAACATGGCTAATATGGAAATGCTTTACATGACTTCACACATAATAATAGGTATCATATTGCTTCCCTTCTCAATGGAAGGGGGAAGGGCTAAGGAGGGAGAGAATTTAGAACTCAAAATACAAACATAAATATTAAAAAATAAACATAATTTTAAAAAAATGAAACCTGCCTCGACCTTAAGAATTGGCCTTTCTCCTGACAATCCAGAAAATGAAGAGCATAGCCCAGGGGTCCCAGAAATAGAAAAGTTTTATTTCCTTTCAGTTTGTGACATATTGCATATGCGTGTGCATTACAGGCACTCCGGAACATGCATATACAATAGCTATAGACCAGGGTATACTATAGAGTCCCAGGTTACATATCTGTGGGAATAACAAAGCATAGGGTAGGAGGCAGTAAGTCTTGACCAGGCAGGAGCCATGCACCAAGGTGGGGGCAAAGGGGAAGGTGGAACCCCCTCCCCTAGAACCAGATCCGCTCCCTCCCTGCTCTCCAGGAAGCTTTAGACACCATGAGACCACTTGTTTCTTCTAGGTAGAATACAAGCTCCTGGAGGGCAAGAATGAATTAATTTTTCTTTATGTCCCCAGCACTTACCAGAATGCCTTACATATACTAACCCCTTAATAAAGTTTTAAATGAACGATGGGAGGTGGCTTCACCATCACTAGTGCTTCAGGGCCCTGGTTCATCACTATTGTGATTCTTAGGTCCCTCTAACCATCCCTCTATAAACAGGTAAACAGAGAAACTTCCTTATCCCCTACAAATGTAATTCTAGGGAAGAGGGCATTTCTAACACTTCATACCATCATACTAGCCTCCAACAGTCGTGGTATTTAGTTCCACCTCTACCTCAGGCATTTCACATCAGTCGTTGGGGTGCCAGTGGTCATAGGTGACTGCCTGACATGGCACCAATTCTCTTCCTCCACTCCTGGAACAGAGGGTATTTCATGTTTCTGATCTAGCGTCCCCTTGCCCCTCAGCAGTTTATCCAGGAAGAAGTCAAATCTCACTTCCTTCAATCTCCACAACCTTTCAAGTGACACAGGGAGGGTAAAGGGAGGTGCTTACTCTTTCTCTGTGGGATAGACCTTTCAATATCTTAGCGCTCCAAAAAGTTATATGTATGTAAATATGAAAAGAGGATAATTTCACTAGGAGAGGTCAAGAATGAGTTTATTTCTACAGTTGGGAAAAACCCATTCCTGACCCCAGTATCCTAAAAGTGTGCCCAACCAGTCTCTAGGCTAAGAAAAGACTGTACAGGTACCTTTTCCTTTAGGTCAACTTGTTTTTACAGATTTCCAAACTTAAAGAATTAGGTAACACTAATTCATTTTATAAAACCTACAGCTTCAAACTTGAGTTTTTTCAGGCCACTATATATTATTTGTTAGAAGGCAGCATCTTGTGGCCAAGTATGGTATTATTGCCTATTACATAACCTAAATTACCCAACCCAAAAGAACAGGACTAAGCTCCAAGAACTAAGACCAGAATTGGGATCCCCAGGCACTGAAGAAATTGTCATGATCTGTGAAAAGGCTGATAGGAAGAAAAGTGAAATAAGAGAAGAGATGCTAGAATTAGAAACATCCATGTCATAAGTCTGACCACAATATGAGCTCATTATTCACAAAAAAAGCATTTAGTAAGTTTAATTTAGTAAGGGAACGCATCTCCAATTCCATAATGAAAACCCATAGGAAAACTGAACTCTTTTCACAGCCAGTTCAAAAGAAGTGTCTTGTTCCATAAAGGGACACCGGGATTAAGGGAGCTGCTCCTTGAGGGCCTAAGTGTCCTTTCCTGTGTATCCTCATGCTCTGAGGACATTGCTAAGCACCACTGTTGATTCAACAAATATTTGACATGATCTGGAAAGACTGCCTCGGGCTATGTTTGACCTGGGGTGGCGTAGATGCAGGAAGTTACCCTGAAGGACTCCCTACATTATTTGAGCCTGTTTCCTCATGTGAAAAATGACAAGATTGGACTACATGACCCCTGAGAGCTCTCCATCCAGAATCCTATAAATAACTCATGCTTTGTAAAATATCTTTTCCCTTCCCCTCTGGACATGTCACAACTTTTCTCAACCCGTTTTCTGAAGCTGTCAGATGAGGACAGATCAGATGTGTCATACAGAAGACCCAGCCACATTGTCGCCTGAAACACTCAGGCCTGAACCACATTAAAATGTCATTGGGAAATATTTAACAAAATAAATTAAAATACAATAGAACATAGATAATGTTAATATGTTGTTATCTAAATCAATATGCAGTCCTAAGAGATCCTCATTTATGGTTAACCCCATTTCTATTTGAATTTGACTCCAATGGATTAAATGACTCCTGGTTTTAACCCGTTTTAATATGAACTGTAAGACTGTAAGCTCCATAAGGGTAGGAACCACATAATTTTATTTTTCTCTCAGCACTTAGTAGATATAGGACTCTACATACAGTAGGTATTTAAATGTGATTTGGGTTGAATTTGCTGAATCCTACAATTAACTGCCCATCTAGGAGCTCAAGTCTCCAAACCAAAAAAGCTTGACTCAGCATTCAAAAAAGAGTCAACAATCAAGTATAAGGTACTATGTACTAGGTGCTGTGGAGAAAAGCAAGATAATAACTCATATTGCAAAGTACTTTTCCCCCAACAATTCTGAGGTAGGTAGAGCAAGTCTAATTACAGATGGAAAAACCAATCCTGAAAAATAAAACACTGTCCTTGCCCTCAAGGAGTTTGCCTGGGTGCAACTAAAAATGGCCTAAAGGATTTCTAGAAATCTGGCTTCAAAGATTACAGGATGTCCCAAAAGCCTTAGAGCAGTGTTAAGCCCAAATCAATTAAAACTGCACGAGTAGATTAAAACTTCACTAAGACTTTTGGGACACCTTGTACAGCAGAACTGCCAGCAGCAAGCGGGGAGGGCAGTTAAGAGTGGGCAAACTGGCCTCGGAGATGAAAATAAGGAAGCAGCCCAGCTTTTCTCTAAAAATTCTGGGTGATAATGAGTCTGAAATACTGTCACAGATGGTACTGGGCTTTACTGCAGCCACGGCCATAAACCAAAGGAAAATGTTTGGGTATAGATAGACTGTTAGCCTGTCTTTTCACCCATAAAGAGGGTAACAAATGGTCTCTGGCCAGTAGGCCAATGGCCAGGAGGCACTGGGAGTAAGGCAGGTACCAGGACAGCCACTGGGCCTGGGCCACCATTCAATGCTGAGAAAGAATTTGAATGGTCTGTATTTAATATCAACTGTGACTTTACATAGGAGCAAGATTTTCTCTCACTTAGTGCATTTACACAGAAAAGGCTAGAAGAACATTTACTAAATTTTTAAAAATAGATATATATTCCAACTGTGCCTAACTTTGGGAGGATGTCCTATTTTACTCTCATGTAGTTTCACGTTTTCATTATGGTTTACAGCTACAAGTAGCCTGTGCCTCTGCAAGTCTTAGCTAACAGTGGTATCTTCTCAAAAAAGGTCAGTTCAAGATATGAGGGCCCTGCTCAGAATTTCTCTAGGTGCATATAAAAGACGCCATTCATGTTGCTCTCTATTCAGGGGCTGGTGGCAGAGTCTCCCAGAGAGAGGCTCCTCCAGAAGACAATCAGCTATGTGTCTGGTGCCATAAGGAACATTTATACTTTTTCTGTTTTACCAAGCAAGGGGGTGGTGGTGACAACAGCAGTGACCCTCAAGCCTAGAATGTCATGAATTATGGGAAACTTCTTCAGTCCCGAAGGAAAACGAAGGAAGTCCGTGTTTTTCACATTCACCCACTCCAAACTGTGACTAAGCCAGGATAAGCAGCGGTGTTGTGGAAATTGTTATTGCTCAGTACGTTCTTATTTCATGCTGACAGTCCATTGTGGCCAATCCCTGCCTCCCGTCCCTCTGATTCAGAAAAAAGTCAGAGCCTCCCAGGGAGGCTAAATAAAAGGAATGTTAGCACTCTCTGTGCTCTTTGCTAGTGGACCTTAGAAAGGTAAGGACATAGGAGAGCAGCCAATCCTAGATCTTCTGTCTTCATCCAAGATATCAGTCACAGTTTCCCTCTGCCTCAGAGGGCTGTTGGACATTTAGTCTGACTCTCCCCCCTCTATTGGCACACCTCTCCGCCAGCCCAGAGACCCACTAACGCACACTGCAGTCCCCATCCTGCAGTTTCTCTTGCTCCATCGCATAGACCAGGTCCTGAACAAATCTCATCTCTGATGCCACCTGTTTAGCCAGGGCCTCAAATCGGTTCTCCAGGCGGCTAAAACGGCGCTTGAGCCCATTAGCCCCCAGCAAAGCTCCCTTAGCCTCTTCTTGGGCCTGCCGTTTAAGTGCCTCTGTTTTGTGCAGCTCCTGGCGAAGCAGCCTTAGGTCCTGGCCAATGCTCTCATTCTCTTCCTTATACCAGGCCTCTTTCTCCTCATAGATAGAAGTCAGGACCTCAATGTCCTCACGGAACAGCTTCTTGCTTCGCCCCAATTCCCGCAAGCCCTCTTCAGCTGCTGCCACCTCCTCCAGAACCTTAGAAAAGCGCTCAAAGTTGATGTATGTGTTGTTCGGGGGCATACTTGAGTGGGATTTAATAGTGTACTCCTTGAGACGGGTTGTCTTCAGCCGCCGACGCTCTGGCTTCTTGCCACTGTCCTCATTCCGCACATTCCTCCTCTTAATCACCTGTATGGGGTAAGAGAGTAATTGAGTGTACAAGGACTTCTTCAGGGCAAAGTGACCTGCATAGAGGGCTGGGGAATGCTCTATATTAATGACAACATGAGGCACTGAAGGAGAAATGCTGTATCTTTCTTTCACTATGCGTTGAATGTGAGGGGAAAACTATACGGGAAAAAAAAATCTTCAAGGAAGCCTATTAAGGCTGTGTAGCAAAGAAGGAAGACTTCAGGATTTCCCCAAGTTCCTTTTCAAGAAGCTACAAGACAAACAAGACTATCCCTGAACATGATCAGTCTCTGTTATCTACTGACCCTGCCCAGTGGCTGCCCCCCAATAGACTACAGGTTGAAGAGTCCCCAAAACACCCTGAAATGGGAAGAGACCATTCTAATCCTATGAACAAAGCTAGAATGGAACAATTTGAAAAAGTCAAGCCCGGTTCAAACTGAAACCACTGAGTCAGTCCATGAAAATGCTCTACCAAAGTATTAGCCCAATGGCCTGTGAACCCAAGGGCAGTGGCCTAAACTGGACTCACCTTAATCCATGAATGCTCCAGGCTCTGCTCAATGGTCATCCTTTTCCTGGAATAGTACCACCTTATATTTACATAGCACTCTGTACTTTGTTTTTCACTTTTACTTTCAAAACACTTTTCAAACACAATCTCATTTCAACCTCAAACCATGCTATGTAAGTATGATATGTATTATACCCATTTGACAAACAAAAAAACTGAGTCACAGAAAGATTAGTCGAAGCAAAATGGAATACCGAAAGATGGATGAATTGGACCTGCTTTTTGGGATAAGCATTTGGCCCTGATGTTTATTACTGAATTGTGGTTTGTTTGGTTTTTTTAATTTTATGCCTGAAATTCTCACTGGCTTGAAAATAGTAAATAACATCCATTATTCCCTTAGGGTAATAATAGGAATAGATCAAGGGACAAAGCAGGAACCAAAAATGAAAGAAGTGCGGAGGGGGAGAGGAATAATATCTAATAGCTCTGTTCTGTGTGTATGTTTAAAACTGAATATCCCATCATCCCTCATATATAGCTAAATTCTCAGATTAAGTTGTTTTTTTTTAAAGCAATTGGGGTTAAGTAACTTGCCCAGGGTTACATGGCCAGTTTTTTTGTGGGGGTGTTAAGTATCTGAGGCCAAAACCAATCCCGTGTCCTCCCGACTCCGGGGCCAGCACTCTTACTCACTGCGCCACCTAGCTGTCCCAGATTAAGTTTTTATACATCACTTCATTGAATAAAGATTTAATTAGATAGAAGAAAAAAAAGAATAACTTAGACTCATTCATGACCCAGCATCTCTAGGATCTAGAGTTAGAAGGGATATCCATTCAAAGCCCCCATTAACCAATAAGCAAGCCCTGAGAAAATAAATGGCTGTCAAAGTTACATATGAGAGCGCAGCAGTGCTAGGATTCCAACCCAAGCCTTCTTACTAACCAAGCAAGGTCTTCCCACCACAACACAGGTACCACCCAATTATAGTCCTACCCCCTTCCCAAGGTCCCCAGAACCTCATACTTGGGGTCTTTGACAAGCAGTCGACGGATGAAGTCCTTGGCCAGCTCACTGGTATTACTGAAATACTCTTCATCAAAGTCATAGTTCACAGCTGAAATGTTGGTGAGAGTCTCCTGCTTGGTTTCGCCCAAAAATGGTGATGCTCCACTCAAACTAGAGAGAATATACACAGATCTCATCAAAGAGGATTCACCAAACCTCAGAGTCTCCACCAGTCCAAGGCCCAAGACACCCCAACACCTGTATCATGTAAACAAAGCCAGAAGTCACAGGAGCCAAAATCATGAGAAGGACAAAGTCCTTGTTCTTACACTTGGCAGGATAGATAACAGGTCCAGGTTTAAACAATACTTTTCCCCCAAATACCATCCTGTGATGCCAACTCTAGGAAGACCAAGAAGTATCTCCTCAATCCTCCAATACCTTGGGGCAGCTAGATGGCACAGTGAATAGAGCACAGGCCCTGAAGTCAGGAGGATCTGAGTTCAAATCCGGCCTCAGACAATTAGTAGCCTTGTGACCTTGGGCAAGTCACTTAATCCCAAATGTCCTGCCTTCCCCCCTCCAAAAAGAAAAAAAAAATCAATCCTCCAATACCTAACAACCACTTGGTTTCCCCCATTTTATAAGTGAAGGAAGTGTGCTTCACCCTGCAAAAACTCAGGAAACTATTGATCCTTCCAGCATTCGTAGCGCTAACCACAGAGCCGCATGTGGTATAACAAAGAGCCACCCACGCAACACGAGCAAGAGAATCAGAATGAGCATCACAAAGCAAAGCACCTGTACCATACAAGCCAACACTCAATTCTCTTCTATCTGTTACTACTCTCTAGTTACTTCATATATCTAAGGGGAAGTCTCTGACGACAAGAACCACAGCTACTCTTCTGCTGTCCATCACAATATCAAATACAGGGCAAAGCATTTCCTATATGATCAAAAAGTGATTGTTGGAGAATGAGTTAGTTGGCATGCTGTTGATATCTGCTCCTAACCAGAGACATCTACAAGGAGAATTTAAGATGAAATTACTCACAGTATGTATGTGATCACTCCAATGCTCCTGAGAAAGCAAAAAGAAAGAAATCCAGTCACTATGGAATGTTATTCTATAACTCCAGTGAGCTACTAACAAGAGATAATGAGGCCCACAGAAGGGATAAAGCCCATGCTTTTTCTTCAGCAAAGCTCTACACAGAGCCTCTCTGGATACAGAAAGTGGCAACCCCACTCTGGATGTGCCATTATCAAGGCAAAAGTTTAAAAGCAGAGAAGACTACAGAAAGGAGACTTTTGGAAGCCGGCAAGGATATAAGGTTGATAAACTTCATTTAGAACTACTAGGATTTCAGAAACGTAATTGGAGATCAGGAGACACAGGGCACAGTGGATAGAGCCCTGGAGTCAGAAGGACCAGAGTTTAAACCCATCCTCAGACACGTACTAGCTATGTGACCCTGGACAAGTCACTTAACCCCCACTGCCTCAAAAAAATAAAAAAAAGAGATCAGGAGACACAGGCAAGTATGCCTTTGTACCACTTGGCCAAAAATCTTCCCCTCCACGGACCTCAATTTTCCCTCCTTGTAAAATAAGGAAGACCAAAAGCAGAGCTCAGGAGGCCAGGTAATGCCATGAAGCATCCACTAGTCACTAATCCCAGACTGAGAAGGCCAAAAGACTGCTGCCTTTATAGTGTAGTGAATATGGGCTCCTTCTATGAAACATGATGTTCTAAAGCATCTTTAAATCTCTCCTTTTAAAGGGAGACTAAATAGGGAAAAGAAGAAGGGAGAAGGGAACAAAAGGAAAATGGCAGGCCCAAATCCCATCCTTACTATCGGGTTTTAATGTTTCAAGTAAGGGAAGAAGTCACAGGGACAAGTCAATCAGTTTGCCTGCCTTGGCTATTAGGGGTAGGGACTGGTCTGATCATCCCCACTCCTTTAAGAGATGGACATAAAGAGGAATGAGAGACAATACATAAAGAAAAGTTGCCTCATCTCTCTGTGCTCTAAACTTAGGTATTTTTCCATTGGAAAACTGAATCCTAGCCAAACTACTGGGGAACTGGAGGTTATAAGGGAAGCCCAACACATCACCTCCTCTCACTCACCACATATCTGCCTCCAGACCTAGGGGCTCGTAGTTCACAATCTCAGGAGCTTTAGGAAGGATAAGAAGAGAAGCTGGATTAGTCTTACTTTGTAAGAATTCAACTCTAGTATAAACGCCCTGACGCAGAACAGGGTTAAGTCCATTGTGGGCACCAGCCCAACAAGACACAAGTTAGACACATATGCCCAAAAGAGAGGATAACATGACAAACAGGGAAGTTAAATGATTGATACCCGGAAGGTAATAACAGACTTTGCAGTGAGGAAAGCCAGGTATCCTTGGACTTTAAGAGATGCTGCAGCTAGCACTCAGCCTTTCCCTCTGCCAGAAAAAGCAATTTAATCAATTGGGAGTCCTCAAATGTTCAACATAGTCCTCTTCCCAGAACTCTGGACCCTGTCACCTGTACTACATAGACTGGCCATTTACCTACAAACTCCGGGGTTCCAAAAATGTTCTTGAACTCATTCCCTGCCTCAATTTTGTGGGCAATGCCAAAATCAATTAGCTTGATTCGAGGGTTCGGCACATTCTTATCCAGAAGCATGATGTTCTCTGGCTGTAAGAAAGAGGAAAATCGGGCTTTGTGAGATTTAAGAATAAATCTAGTGCAACTATTATTGTCAAATATGCTCCAAATTAGAAAAAAAAAACATAAGTTTATGCTGGAAAGTCATCTAGCCCTCCCAGACTTGGACCAAAAACTGATAGGCAACTCTCTCTGAAAAGGAAAAATAAATTTGAACAGTTCTACAAAAAGTAACGAACTAGAGAGGCCCAAAGCCTGAGATGAAAGAAAAGTAGAAAAATGGAACAAATAGGAGCTTAAACACTCAGACCAAAAACATAAATTAACTCCTCTCCATAAAAGGAAATAAGGAAGGAGTTGAAGAAGCAAGAGTATCAAGCAAAGCATCATCTCTAGAACTGGCCACAATTCTCAGGGCCAGAAATAAGATCATATGATTATAGACCCAAGAGTTTAGACCTTAGAGGCCATCAAGTTCAACCGATTTCTCTTACAAATGAGGAAAATGAGACTAAGAGAGGTTAAGTGACTTACTCAGAGTCACACGGTTTGTAAGTGCAGAGGCAGTATTCAAATCAAGGTCTTCTTTATACCAAGTTTAAGAAAGAACAGATTTGCCAGGGAAGGCTGTTCTCTATCCCTTTAAAAGCCAAAGGAAAGGCAGGATAGGAAAGCAGGGCTCACCTTTAAGTCAAAGTGGGCAATCCGCTTGGAGTGCAGATAATGGACACCGTCTAGGATCTGCTTAAGGAACTGGGTTGCCTCCTCCTCAGTTAGGGACTCCTTCTCAGCCAAGAAATCAAAGAGCTCACCCCCAGAAACCAGCTCCAAGATCAGTACTACATCTGTCTTGTTCTCAAAGATGTCATGGAGAGTAATGATGTTTGGGTGCTGGATCTCCCGAAGAATGTCCACCTCCCTCTCTATCTCCTCCCGGCTCACCCCACGACGACTAGATGACAATCGACGCTTCTTGATGAATTTGGCTGCATATTCCATCCCATTGCTCTTCTGACGGCATTTCCGCACAATTGCAAACTGACCACTGTACAGAGTTCAGGGAAGAGGCAAGATAAGGGAAAATATGAAGAGAAAGAGAGAGAAGAGAAAAAAGAAAAAAAAACTCTTAGAAAAGCAAAGGCCCCCTTCTTTATTCCTCCTACATGCCCAGTGGGGGAAGAGGTCTGTGTTCAGACTCCATAAATGTTTCTCCCACAACACCGGACAAAGCACCCAAAACACCTGCAGACAGCTGGCATTCTTCCAGACATACATTCTCCAATAAGATGTGGAAGGCTACTAACTCTAGGAAAGAAAGAAGACAGCAGCTGCCACAACTAAGACTATAGGAGTATGACAGTATAACTTAGCTATGGAAAGAGGCTTGGAGTAAGCCAATTTTTGGTTGGTCCCTGAAAATAGTGATCCTATGGGATTAGGTCCAGATGTCCTCACACTCAGAACTCATACACATATTCGTACACTGTCACCAGATTCCTTTGGGTAGCGTACATAGACAGTTATCCCCTTAAGATCCCAGTTGGTGGATATGAGACAATATATCTAGAAAGTAGAAAGAAAGGCAGTTGGATGACTTTCCAGGCAAGAAAATGAGTTATAAAAAAAATTGTACAAACTAAAAAACATAAAGCAGAATTCATAGAAGAGTAGGAGGGCAAAGTACTCCTTAACCAGGCCTAATCTACCTATCAATTCTTATCTTACTTCCCTGAAAAAAACCCTCCCAGCTTTACTGCCCTAACCAACAGCAATTACCCACTCAGTCAAGCCTTTCTCATCACCACACTGTGGATACCACCTCATTCCAGATTCCTAGCCTTTGTTCCTCCTCAACCTTCACATGGGAATGCCCACCCACTCTTCTACCTCTCCAAAGCCTACACATTCTTTAAGGCCTCAATCAAATCCCACCTCCTCCAAGAAGCCTATCCTGATCACTCTAAACCATTTTCTTTCCCCTCTCCAAACTCCTATTTTCCTGAGAGTTGGTACCACACAAATTCTCAATAACTTCTGTTGTTTCCTTTAAGGTTTGTCTTTCCAGTTATACTTTAAAACCAAACCCCATATGAAGCCGGCCAGCAAGTATCTAGCAGCCACACGATCCAGAATCACACCTTACAATTCTACATCCCCAACAAAAAAGCACAAGGCTGAATTCACAGCAGGGGCTCAATACACATTGAAAGATTTCTAAGGTAAGTGAGAAATTCAAAAGATCAGGCAGCATGGTGTAAAATAATTTGGGTTCAAATCCCAGTTCTAAAAGAATGTAACTATAGGCAAGTCACTTTATTTTTCTAAGCTTCAGTCTTCTCATCTACAAAATACAGATTACACACTACCTACTTTCCAAGGCTATTATAAAGAAGGTATTTTGTAAACTTTAAAATACTATTTAATGTGAGCTACAATTATAAGTAGTACCTTGTTACTTTCATCCTACTAACCTACATGTCTCAACTTGAGTGAATTCCAAAAGCAGAGTATGATATTAAAGGAACAAAGAGGCCCATGTGGTCAGAAGAAACTTTTTTCAGCAGCACACACACACCAATACTCAGTTATTTACATTTTTATCTGGTGACATCATTGGACTGGCCTATAGGCGGCACTAGGAGAGATGCCTGAACAAAACTCACCATATAAGGTTTGAGGCTCCCTGGGAGAGTGAAAGCCTTAGGACTAGCCAAATACACCGACTTACAGGAAATCATCTACTTTGTTGGCTCGGGGGATTTAAACTTTTCTCACAAAAAAATCAAAACAGCCGGGATTGGTGAGAATGGAGCAAGGAACTCAACTCCTTTTTCCAAACTTCTAGAGGTCTCAGGGGAGCCTTTCCTTACCACCTTCCCTCCAGTCTATGAAAAAGGATGAAAGATAACATTAACTTATTAACTGTCTCCCTGAATGAGGAGGTGACAAAAGCAGAAGGCCACGTGAATGTCTGCAAAGGGCTGTAACAGCTCGCAGTCCCCTACTAGCAGCCCCCCTCTCCCAGCCCTGGGCGCTTACCTGCCCAATTCCTCGCCCATTTCATAGTGGTCTTCCACATCCTCCTGCCGGAATGTAGACATGGCTGCAAGCCAGCCTCCAAAAGAAGCCCAACAGCTGCAGTACAAGAGGATTGCGGCGGCAGGGAGTCCCCCAAAGCAGGCCTGCAGCACCAGGCAGGGCGGCCTAAAGGCGGACAAGCCCTCCGGGAGTTCAGGAGCCTGAAGGAGCCGGGATGTTACACCTCCCTCACCCCGACCCTCCCTGACTGCTACGGGGACCACACATACACATATGCCTGACCAGGGCAGTCCCCTCAATCCCTCACCCTCTTCTGGCCCCCTTAGCCTCTCCACAACACCCCGAGGCCAAGGACAGCCTTCCACCCATACCACCCACCCTTCCCGGCCTGGCCTGCTCCTCCGAGGCCTCCGGCCCCCGCCTCGGCTTCGAGCCCCGCGCCCCGCCTAGGTCCCCCCACCCCCCCTCCCCCCCGATCCCCGTAAAGAGTGCCCCCCGGGGGGACCCCCCCCCCCCAATCTACACAACAGTCCCCGCGTCGCCTTCCCCTGCCCGCAGGCCTCCCTCAGCCTCCTACCTCAGGCTCCGCGCCGCCGGCGTCCCATCAAGGGTCTAAGAGGAGAAGCTGCAGCGAGACCCGGCGCTTACCTCAGCACCCGGTCAGCGGCGCCGCAACATTCCGACATACTCTGTCGTCACCCCGCCGGCCCCCATTGGCCTATCCTCGGCCCCCTTTAGGAAACGTCATCGCGCTCTGACGTTGACCCACCCACAACGCACTGTCATTCTCTTCCCTTCCCTCTGCCAACTTGGTAAGAGGAACTTCTCCGAGAAAGCCCCGCCCATGAGCACGGGGGGAGGGGTCAGCTGTGGGTCCTAAAGTTGCTTGCCGCTAGAGGGCGATGGGGGAGAAGGGCGGGACAAGGATGGGCCAGAAAAGAAGCTGATTGGCTGTTCCAGGTGCAAGTTAGAAAGGCACAGGAAGAAAGACTGGTTTCCGGGTCCAAATTCTCCAAGTCAGCCCCGGGGCTTTGGTTCTGAAAACTGGAATTTCTTTCCCTTATAATCTGCTGTGTAGAGCCGTGCAGCTCTTTTACGTAATGCAGAACACGCATTTCTATAAGTGCTCTATGGCTCGAAAAAAATTTATGAAAAATTAGAAAACAGATTGTGAGCTCCCGGGGGGCAGGATTTTTGCCGTCTGGGAGGATGGCCAATGGTTAGCCCAGAGCCAGGGACATAGTAGGTGCCCAATGCTTGTAGACTGGTGGTGAGGTTCCTAAGCGTACCAACCGACAAGTTTAGATCAAGACCTGAAAAAAACCTCGGAGGCCATAGGGGAGATTGACTTGCCGGATTTGACGCAGTTTAAGGGTAGCTAGGTGGTGCAGTGGATAGAACGCTTGACCTGGGCTCAGGAAGACCCGAGTTCAAATTCGGCCTAGCTGTATTTAAATACCTCAGTTTCCTCTTTTGTAAAATGAATCGAAGAAATGGCAAAACCACTCCAGGATATTTGCCAAAATAAATCCCACACAGGATGTTAGAAGTTAGACAACAATCTGACACCATCACACTGCCGAATTAAGGGGAGTTAGCTCTGGCCAATTAAACTGCAGGCATGAAATGTATACGCAAGTGTAATAAAGGGTCCAAACGACAGATATAAGCATCAGCACTGGCAGCTAGTGACCAGAGAAAAGCTGCGAGTGTTTCAAGGGAGGTGCCATTGAGATGTCTTGATGCATCGTGCAAAAGCGCTTAAGTGATCAAGGCATAAAATGAAAAAAAATATGTGAAGGCAAGGATACCACTATTGGTGCAGCGTCAGGTAAGGTTCCCAATTCCGACGGACCACAAAATGTAGGGAATGTTTAAAGTTGGAAAGGTTGGTTGATTGGGTCCAGGCTGTCATGGGCTTTTAAACCTACACAAGCTCATAGTGTGCCTAAAGAGTAGTTGCTGGAGTTCAGGGTAGTGACCTGGGTCCACGTGCACTTCAAGAATTTAAGGGAAAAGCAATCTACTGCAGTTCAGATGAGAGGTAGTGAGCAGGATGGTCATTTGAGTGAAGAAAGGGACATGTGAGATTATCATAGATGCCCATCGAGGCTACTCCCACATCTCAACCTGGCAAATTAATTTCATGTTGTCAAATACAAGCAGGTTTTCAAACTTATGACACACAACTCCTACACATTTCCCCTCCCCGCAATACAGACTGATATGCCATCCCAAGCCTTGTATAGCTAAGCAATCAAGTTTAATCTGATAACTTTAGTCACAGTAACTCAAAATACTTATAGCATTGTGATCTTCCAAACACTTTAACAAGTAAATCTAAAACACCTTATTTTTAATACTTTTAAGGGTTGAGATGGGCTTCTAAGGCAGTTTTTTTTTCTCATGGTTAAATGGACCTGAAGCAAATCCTATGTGGGTAGGATGGGCATTTTAGCAAAACTTGCTGCTTGTGAAATTTCTGAGTAAAGTCATTCAGAAAACAGTGCCCAAGCTAATTCTATAGCAGCTTCAATAGCTGAGGCCTTCTAATAATCCCAGCTTTTCCTCCTGAGGGAAACTTCATGATTGAGCTAGCTATCCCTTCTTTTACAGCCAAGTTGATTTTCTGGATGAATACATCCTCTAAGTGCTACTCCACATGAAAGCCACCCTCACAACTTGAGGAATGAAATGCAAGGATCTCTAGCTACCATTCTACTCTGTAAGACAAATCTCAGATACCAGTTGATATTCCTGTTAATTACTTGATTACAGGCTTATCTAGGCCACAATCTCAAAATGCAATAAGGAAAACCAATTACTGTTAACATTCTGAGAAATAGTGTTATGTAAGTAAAACTACTGCCTGTGCAGGATAGTAAACCTAAGCTGATCATACTTGAGAAGTTTCACACAAACAGAACCAACTGGGGCTTTTAACCACATATGCCAGGGATGGACTTTTTTACTTTAGTACCAAAAAAAATTTATAATCACAAGCATTAAATTCAGTTATTTCTATAATACTTGGTAAGTTTGTTAAACAATTGTCAAGCTTATATGGTACAAGATCATTGTCAAATGAGTGAAACTCAAAAGCAGAGTCCCAAATTAACTTGCTAAGGAACCACATAAAGAATAGCACCCAGAAGTAAAAGACAATCCCACACCTGGAATGAATCACTTCCAACACTGTTATTGATATTCATCACCATATCAAATTTATTATTCCAATGGCACTAATACATCTGTAGATGTTCATGATGACAATCACACTGCACAAAATTTTCTTGCCTTCTAGTTTCTGGCCAACTAGAAAACATCTCCTTAACTTTCCCCTCACCCTTCCTGAAGATCCACTACAGGCCATTTACCCAAGCAAAACCTCTTAATGCACTCATTTGCAATTTGGGGGGGGGGGGGGGGTGTACTATGTTTCCCTTTGAAAAATGAAAAAAAAAAATGTTAGGTACCTATCCCAACCCACCCCCCTGGCCAAATATACCCTGCAAAGAGGACACTTTTTCTGCCTCTCTGAAGACTTGAATAAATATGGAAACAGGCAACTCAAGTTGCATCAAGTGGAAATGTTTCAAGTTATGGCACCGAGTGGGCCCCAAATGTGTCATGTGCAACACAGAAACCTATAAGGCTGAATATCAATGTGTTTTGAAAGTCTCAAGTTGCTATGAACTGATTAAGTATATGCAAAGAGATGTCACTGCAGTTTTAACAATTTGCTGCATTGGTGTTATGCTAGAGTCCAACAGGAGTTTGAACTGATGTTGGAAAGAGCTTTTACAATTTGTCCAGGAAGTTGTCCAGGGCTGGGATACCTTCCTTCAGCCCTTTGCGTTTGCGGGTCTCTGCCACAACTTGGCATGGGCGGCTAGTGTTGTCAAAGGGGTCTCCAGGCAGGATCTGCCAATGGTCAAATACACACTGAGGGAAGGCTTGGCCACCTGTATTAGACCTCAAGTCAGCTGTGAAGCCTAGAAGAGAAGGGGAGGTATGAGAAAGGTAAAGTTTATTATCAAAACAAAATACCAACTTAACATCACCTCAAACATAAAAATTACAAATCTGCAACACTTGAGAAATATCTCCCCCACCAAAAAAAAGTCCCTAAAATTAGTGTTCATTACAATAACTTAACCAAGATCATTTGTAAACCACCATATACTTTCTACAATCATCAAAACTCATTTGATCCTCACAACCACCAGGAAGAGAATTGGATCATTTTTCTTAAAAGATGAGGAAAATGAGATCAAAGGCCAAGTCAGTAAATTAGTGACAGAACTAAGGCCCAAAACACAAGTTTCCCAAATGAACTGTCATTAATATTAGTATGCCCTCTTTACTGAAGTCTTTTACTACAGAATTGGTACTTACCAAAAGATTCATTGACAGGCAGATAGGCTTTCACAACAAACATGGGTGTGCCAGCAACCTGGGACTCCTCAAACACATGCCCTCGCTTCCTGTTCAGGACACCATAAATGCCACCAACCACTTGTTCTGGACACTAAAAGAAATTTTTAAAAAGTTAACATTAAGTCAGACCAACCAAGAATTTTTTTGTTTCCAAGAGGTCTCATATAGCATAGCACACTCCTTACCTGAATCTCCACAAGATATATGGGTTCCATAAGACGGGGCTGGGCAGTCAACACACAGGCATAAAGGCAGCGCCGGGCTGTGGGGATGATTTGGCCGCCACCACGGTGAATGGCATCAGCATGCAGGGTTACATCATGGACATCAAAACGGACTGCCCGCATATTCTCTTCACACAGTGCTCCCTGGAGAAGAAAAAAAAATATATAACCATGGACCTTTCATATATCTATATATATTGACCTTTACTAATTTATCTATTTTACAACCTCAGCTGTCCCCAAATAAGTGCTTTTCGTTGAACCCTTCCCTCTTCTCTAAGAACTTAACAGGAGTACAGCAGTATACAATACCCCGTATTTATTTTAAGGCTACCTACCTCCTTGGTAGCCCACTGGAATCCAGCCACCACGCTGTCCTTGATCTCATTAAGGTACTGTACTCCCTTGGTGATATCTGTGAGAATATTGGGCCCAGTTCCATCAGGGCCAAAGCACCAAATCTTACGGGCCTCAGTCACATCCCACTCATAATGCTCAGCCAGGTACCGAGCCCTTTGCTTGAGCTCCTGACGGGCAGAAACGTCGCCTTTGTCAATATCTTCAGCCAGGCCATCAGGGAAGGGCTTGGCCTTCATGTACAGCCTATTGTGCTTATTGGGAGATTTGGAAAGGCAGAGAACATTTGACTCCTCACTGACTGTCTCACGGTAGGAGACAACAGGGTCCGATTTCTGCACAGGAAAAAATACAGTTCAATTAAACTAAAAGCAGGCAAATTAATCTAACGTTATAAAAAATTACAAGGCACCTACAGAAATACAAGATATTTTCATGTACGTAAAAAGAATGTAAAGAGACTAGAGAGCTGTGACAAGTCTTTAATGTGAGTTAAGTCACTTAATATTCCTTTTCTCTGACAAAGACTGTTTGAGGGTAAGCCATCATCAGTTCCCATTACTCTTAAGTTCATTTGGGCCACCTAATCTAAAGAGAAGTTGAACATTCCCACTCCTTGCTTCCCTACTTTCTTAAAACTAAACAAAGTTGCAGGGTTTTACCTTGATGGGAATGCATGCATGATCTTCTTCAAGATCTTTCAGGCAGATCTCCAGATGCAACTCCCCTGCACCAGCAATAATATGTTCTCCAGATTCCTCGATGATACACTGAAAAACAAAAGATCCAATATATAGTAAGAAACTTGAACTATTTTAGTACAGAGGTCTCATTTGTTAATCTAACTGGCAAGAAAGATGGGACACCAAAGTAGTTCTAAGAGAAAATATATCCTTCAAGACCTTATCTCCTCAGGTGATTCAGATAAGCTACCAAGAGACCTCAGTTGAGCAAAGATGATCAGTGAAATTTCCTAAGAATCAAGGAAATTTCCTTTGATTTCTACTGCAATTGGGGGCAAATCAGGACAAATTTTCATTTCATAGCAACCTACCTGGACCATAGGGTCAGACTTGGCCAGACGCTTCAGTCCTTCTACTAGTTTAGGCAGGTCAGCTGGGTTCTTGGCTTCAACAGCTACTCGTACCACAGGGCTAACACTAAACTTCATCACCCTCATGTTGTGGGCATGCTCAAAGGTAGTAATGGTACCAGTCTTCACAAGGAACTGATCCACACCAACCAGACCAACAATGTTACCACAAGGCACATCTTCAATGGGCTCAACATATCGGCCCATCATCAGAATTGTCCTAGGGAAAAATGGTCAAGTAAAGAACTACTAACACGTCATTTCTCATGGTAAATCCTATTCTAACCTAAAAAGGGGCTGGCTTGCTTGTTGGTTAAGACTAGTTTTTACATTTAAAAGTTTTACTGTACTTAAAAATATTAAAAAAAAAAACTGGCAGTAGTTTGCCAACCACCAGTCTTAGATAGATACCAGAGTATCTTCTAACTACTATGCAAATGAAATTGTCAAAATGCTATCTAGGGAAGAAAGGAACTATAAGGTAAGCACCTCAGCTTGCTTGACTGGCTGAGTAGTTCATGAAGGCAAGATAGTAGGTTTTTTTAATACTTTTTTATGCTGGTCCCTAGCAGCCAATACCTGGCTACAAATCTAAAGTGAATTTAGAATAAAGTTACAAGAATGTGATTCAGACACATACACACACACATACATATGAAAAACCCTTAAAGGGTTTAAGATCCAAGCCAAAGAAGAATTTAACAAGTTACTCTTTATTTAAACAATAGACATCTTGGTATACTGCTAAGGTGGGCAAACTGGCTCCAATCCTAGCTTTCGTTTCATCACTGAGCAGCTCACGAATCTGTCAGCCATGGTGATATTGATTCACCACATTAAGACAAAGAACTTGGGACCAGCATGTCAAGTGTGCATTACAAAAAGTTCTTAGCTCAGCTAAACAGTTCTATTTCTTATTCCCTAGACTATAGAAGGGATAAACTTCTGACCTCTGAATTGGCTTCAGGTAGAGATCTTCCTTCTTCCCAGGGGTATAATTGGGTCCCATGATTCTGACCTTTAGGCCGGTGGAAACAAGACCAGAAAATACACGGCCAAAAGCATAGAATCTGCCTTTGTCTGAAGTTGGCACCATTTTAGAGATGTACATCATCAGGGGACCTTTAGGGTCACAGCTTTTAATACCTGAGAAGAAAAGTAACAGGCATAACTGGCTTCATGCATAACCATCAAACTCTGTGATATTAACTTAGTGGAAATGAATTTGGGAAAACTTAGCAAGTATTTTGACTGCTACTGAGAAGTTGATCTTGCTTAGTTAGCATTTTTAAACCTACATGCCAAGTCATTGAGTAATAGTACAACTGGACCTTTCATATCTGCAACACCTGAATATTCAGGTAGTCAAGTAAAACAAAAATCACTCATCAGGAAGTAGATAATAGAACGACCAACCTAACTAACTGGGTTGGCCCTTGTTGGAACAAGCAATGCTGCCTTGGGGAACAAAAAGCTCCAAGATTTCTGCCTGTGCCCAAGGTTTAAAAAAACAACCAAAAAGACCATACCCATAGCAGCCTCATCATCAGAGGGACCCTCATATAACAGTTCACAGCGATATTTCTGAGCAGTTACAGGGGAAGGCAGGTGGATGGTGATCATTTGGAGAAGTGCATCTCCAGCAGGCAGCCAACGTCTCATCACAGCCTAAAAAGGACCAAAAAAGCAGACTGCAATTTCAACCAAAGGAAGCTTCGAAATTGTGGTTTCAAAGTTGTCACAGACCCATCCTCCTCACCTTCAGAAGTGGTTTTCCCTCTTTGTCTTTATCCTCGCTGTCCAATTTGATGTCAAGTTTTTCAATCAGTTTTGCAGTCTCTTCCTTCTTAAAGGTCATAATTGCATCAAATACCTAAGGCAGAAGAAATTCACTTAGTCAAAACAGGAAAACCTACTGGTTCAAAAGTTTAGTTTCAAGCCCATCTAGAGACTAAAAACAGTAAGATGTATCAATGACACATTTAGGCAAGGTCTGTGCCTGGCAAAGATGTAGATTCTAAAGTAGGTTAAATTAAAAGACAAAATGTTTTCCTACTTCCAGTTATGTAAAGATAATTATTTCCTTAAATTTCTCAAGATAATTTTTTTATTTTCCCAGGAAAAAAATTGAAGAAATTTGATCTTAACAGATTAATAATTGCAATGCTTCTCAGAGGTTAGATTTCTTCATGAGACATCAGGTCAAAGTGAAGAAATATTCCATCATCATGAACACCTAAGAATCAAGTTAAAAAATAGTTAACAAATCAGTATTCATTATTGCCTTTACCTTGAAGATTGGATCTAAGATGAGTTGGCAGAAAGTTCTAGGCAACTTCTTTCCATCAGGGCTAGTCGCAGATTTACTAAATTTCCCATTGGCAGGATCAAAATACCTAGATGAAAAGAATAAAAGCAAAACATATTCAACCTTATTATAAAAAGGGATGCTAAGGGATGGCTAGGGGGGACAGTTAATAGAGCACCAGCCCTGGAGTCAGGAGGACCTGAGTTCAAATCAGGCCTGAAATGCTTAACACTTACTAGCCATATGACCTTGGGCAAGTCACTTAACCTTCCCCCCTCCAAAAAAAAAAAGGGGGGGGAATACAAAATACCAAACTAATACTAAGTAGTCTACCTGTACTCAAAATCTTACTTAGGTAAGGCCTGTGAGAATAACTATTTGTAAAAACAGATCAAATATGGGCCACTTCTAGATTACTGACAAAAATCTTATTTCTAAGCCCACTTACCGGTCACCCCATAATTTTTTCATCATATCTTCTACTTTCTTGGCCCGTTCAGCTGGTCCTAACTGACCTTCACCTTTGGCAGCAAATTTAGCCACATACATCTCTGCAAACTGCTTCAGAGTAAAGGCCCAACCATGAAGCCCAGAGCCAAACCCAACAGTACCAAGGACTGGGTCAATCTGAAAGATCAAAGAAAAGTGGGTCAGATATAGTTATCTAAAGGTTTGTGGCCAAAAGAACTCAAATACATTTTATCAAACATAATAGCATAAGCTCAATTCCTAGGACCTTCAACGGACTTAATACACATACATACTTAAAACATACATGTAACACACCCCCATGCAGAGCACTATACATGCAAAGACGTCTCAAATGACAAATCTAAGTGAAGATTTAATTATAATTTATTGACCAGACTTGAGTAACTTTCATACTAACAGCTCATCTGATTCTCTAAACTTTGAGGTATGTATTACAAATATCACTATCTCCAATTACTCAAAACTAAGTTTGCAAGATCTCTCTATATTTTCTAAATCTCTTATAGAATTCCAAAATTTCTCTAGTTAACTAATACACCAATCAGATTTGTGTCTAAAGATGAATTCATGATCAAAAGACCCATCTGACTCTAGTATTCAACAAATATGCTCAAGGAATGTATCATCTAAGTCACCTATGTTAACCATTCCAGAAAGGCATATACCCAAACTAGTTATTAAAGGCAAATTATACTATGGCAACGGGCAAATTACCCTAGTCCATAATCCCATTAAAAGCTTCTGAAGCTAGGAAAAAGTAGCCTTGTTAGTTTGAAAAAGAGCCTTTGTTTTAACACTCAGCATTCCTTTGCCCTCTACAAGAAGCATGCTCATCCCCCATTATATGGCCATAAAGTGGAAAGGTTTTTTTTTTTTTTGCCAATTCTGTACCAGGGACTTCAATCTGCTTATCTTGTAACCCTTAAACCTAACCTTCCTTATGAATTTCATGATTACCCCAATATTAATCCTCCAAAAAATTAGACAAACTATTCCCACGGTATAGAGAAGAAAATCTTCCCTTTAAAAATTAGTTTTGGGAGCAGCTAGGTGGCACAATGAATAGAGCACCAGCCCTGGAGTCAGGAGAACCATAGTTCAAATCGGCCTCAGACACTTAACACTAGCCATATGATGTTGGGCAAGTTACTTAACCCCAATTGCCCTGACGCCACTCCCCCTCCAAAAAGCATAAAAAAAAAAAAATTAGTTTAACAATTAAATTTTCAGTGATGATAGACTGAGGCCTATGAAATGACAAGAGAGGCAATCAATTTCAAGGTGTTTCAACAAATCCTAGAGGACCAGGTCACCTGAAAATGATTCAACTTTAAGAACTTATCACTCTCAATAATTAGTTCATAAATTTCTGGCCTGACCACACTGGAAATCTGTTCCTCAGACTCACCATGATGTTTCCCATTGGACCACTCTCACCCTCTCCATAGGTGGAGATGATAACGTTTACATTCTCTACAATTCGCTGAAATGTCTGATACAGTTCCTCTGGCTCCAGCTGCAGCTCAAGTAGGGCTCGGTCCATCTTGTTCATCATCAGGACAGGCTTGATTCTCTCAGCAATGGCCTGGCGGAGTACAGTCTCAGTCTGAACACACACACCTGATGAAAAGATTAGTGTTTTTAGTGGCCCAGTCAGTCTGGCAGTAAAACCCCTATAGCACAAGTAATCTGGAATAGACAATATCCTCTTTCTGAGGATATTTTGTTCCTACTGAGGTGAAAGCAAGCTTACCAGATACACAGTCAACCACAACCAAGGCACCATCAGTAACACGGAGTGCAGCTGTTACTTCTGATGAGAAGTCAACGTGCCCAGGTGAATCAATGAGGTTGATAAGGAAACCAGAACCATCTTTGCTCTGCTTGATGAAGTTCAAATCATTTTCTGACAGCTCATAGAAGAGGGAGATGGCACTGAAGAGACAAAAAAAATACCAGAAGATGGGAAATACAGTTTAGACCCATCAGTTTTATGCAACCAAGAGTGCAAAAGGATCTTCACAAATTTAAATTCAATATAAGTATTTTATAAGGTTTAGCCATGCTAAAACAAACATTTATCCCTTTAAGTTGAGTTTAAGACACTCATTTGTCTCTAAAGGTTCTTCATACTCACATGCCAAAATTCTGACAAAGGATGACATTAAATTGTCAGATCACTGGCCAACGTAGTACTTTATGAAAGATAAGTGCTGTCTCTAAACCTTATTTCCCTTAGAAATTTGAATGCATGTCTTTCTCTTTTCCCCTCCCCCCTCCTGATGACAGATCACTTAGTCACTTAATTGTTTTACTTTCTCCATTAGGATAAGCACTATACTTTTGTAGAAGTTTCCAAACTTCTTGGTCTCAGGACTGCTTTACACTCAAAAATATTCCAAGAGCTTTTGTTTATGTGGGTTATATTTAGTGTACTGGAAATTAAAACATCTTAGAAGCTTTACCTCAGACCCCCTGAAAAGGGTCTCATAGACAACGACAACCCCCCAACTCTGCTTTGAGAAACATTCCCTAAGGAATAAGGTCTCAACCAAGTCAAAGTTTTGATCTGAAGCTCCTTGGCCAGTTAACAACATCCCTGTGAACTCCTCAAAACAGGAATACCAAGGTAATACAACTTAAAAGTGGAGTTGATAGTTGTGCTAAGCCTGGGAATACAAATACAAGCAGTAAAACAGAGAGAGGGAATAATGATAACGAAAGATGACACATAAAATGGAAAAAAAAAATTTTTTTTTAAACAGGGAAAAGGCATGCCTATGAATCATCAGAATAACTTCCTGGATCCCTTCAAGGACTGCAGGAGACTTACGTTGACTTAATAGTGATACACCGTTCCTGTTCATCTTTTCTCGTGTCAGTGAACCGGGTCTCACCAGCACGGGCTGAAGCAATAATACCAGCTTTGCAAACCAGGGAATCCGTCAAGGTTGACTTGCCATGATCCACGTGAGCTATTACAGACATGTTTCTGATATTGGCCTTTTTGTCCATGATGGCCCGGATCTGGTCTACTGTGAAGTTCACCTAGGAAGCCAAACACAAATCAGGGGCAGTCTTACAAGGGCTTCCCAGAAGCAGGCAGAATCAAGGCCACCTCCATCAGAAATCGATGGTGTTGGCACAATACACGTCATCTGCTCTCGGCCCAGAAGGCGGACTCTGGACGGGGCCCCAGCGCGGCCACACTCGTGGTTTCCTTCCCGGCTCTCGGTGCCCGGTCCTTACCCCCTCGCCTCCACCGCAGGGCTCGCCCCGACCACTGAGGCACCCTCATTTTTTCTAAATAGCCAAATCTTTCCCTTTACGGATGTCCAAGGTCACGCAAGAGGCCTGGGCGCCCTCAGCCCCGGGGGTTGACGCGAGCTCCGTCCTCCCTTCTGGGGCTCTGCTCCCCGCCGGGCGCGGCCCCGCTGCAGTACCGCCCGCGGCCAGCGCGGAGCGGGGGGGCCCGGGCCGAGCCCGGGACCGGAGCCACCCCTCCCCCCTCCCACACGGCGTCCTCCCCCTTCCCCCGCTGCCGCTGCCACATCACCCGGCTCCAATCCAACCGCGCTCCCCCTGGAAGCGCCCGCTACCCAAGGCGAGGAGACCGAGCCCAGGGTCCCGGCCGGAGGAGAGCGGCAGGGAGGGGGCGCCGCGCGCCCCCGCGCGAGGCCCCGAGAAGAGGCTGGGCGGGGGCGCGCGCCCGGAACCGCCGGCTGCCGCATCTCCCCGAAATGGCGGCAGCGGAGGCAGTGGTGGCGGCCTCCTCTTCTCCCCCATCTCCCTTCCTCGGGCTCCCCCAGCCCGCTTCGTCAGTTCTCCCAGGCCAGGAGCGGCTCCCCTCGGCCCGCACGGGTCCCAGCACAGCCTCGATCCCCGAAGCGGGCGGTGGCCCTCACCATGGTGGCGGATGGCGGTGGATTCTCCGGCTCGCGATCCGACTGGGGTGAGTCGCGCCGAGAATGGCGGCGGCGACGACGGAAGAGGACGCTGACGTCAACGCCCCGTACTTTTATAGCCCGACGCCGGTTGCAAGGTCAGCTGACTCTTGAGAGGGAGGCGGGAAGAAGCGACGTAATGCACATGCGCCAGAGGTCCCTTTAACCCTTTAGGCGCTAAGGCTGTTGCCATACCATCTATTTAAATGGATCAGTGGATTTAATAAGCTTGGAGGGCCGAGTACCTGGTTCCTCACGATCCAGTGCTACAGAGCTTTATGGTTTACAAAGGCTTTTTTTTTTTTCCTATCAGCCTCATTGTGAGGAAAGTAGTATATCCATTTTACAGACATAGAAACTGATGGACATTACCTGAACACTGAACGTTTCGGAGGCCTGCTAGTGCTTTGTGTAACTGCAAGCTATCAATATCGAGGGATTCTGACACATAAAGCAAAGCTTTCCACCAGAGTCCTCAGTGTGACCCTAGAGCTCTGCCAAGAGGGAGGGGAGGGACTGAGTAAGGGAGATGCGTATGTATTAAGTGCCTACAAAATGCCCAGCACTAAGCCATGCACTTGACAAATATCATCAAGCAACCTAAGGACCAGCCCACGGAAGTTCAGAGGGCAGGATTCACCAGGTCCCAGTCACAATCACATCCGTCTCTTTTGCATTTCAGAGGTTCTTCGAGGTAACTAGGCTTTCATCCTGGAAAGGACTTAGGAGAAGCAGAGAGAGTAGGGGAAGCATGGTTGGCTATCCCACCATCCCCAGGTAGAATCTGACTATCAGGAGCACAGTAATCAAGGTTGGGAGAGGGAGAGGATGCCTAGGATAGCAAGGAATCAGGGAGTGGGCATGACTGTCTTTGGAGATTGTGGTCACGGCACTAGACTCAGAAAGAGGACAGAACTTTCCACTACCACCCCTTCCTGAACCTAACCTCTGTTCCCTTCCTTGGATCCCTTGGGTAGCAGGGTGAGGGAAGAGTAATTTGTTATCACAAAAAGTACCAGAGGAGAAGGTGATAATAGTGTTTTGTTTTTTCAAGGCAATCTCAGATAAGTGACTTGCCCACGGTCACACAGCTAGTAAGTGTCTAGTGTCTGAAGCTGAATTTGAACTCAGGACCTCCCGACTCAAGGGCTGGTGCTCTATCCACTGCATCACCTAGCTGCTCCACATTATATTTTTTAATACCATTTCCCTCATACACAAAGAGGGCTCTTCTTTTCAACTAGGTTAGTAAACCCAAGAGATTGGCCATCAGCTGATTAATTTTTTTGAGCCACACCAATTCTTGAAGACTTATACAAAGCCAAGGAGGGTTTCTAAACATTAGCTAATAAACAAGGATTATCTAATCTATTATCTATGAATTATCTAACAGCATCCTCCTTCCTTTATGGAAGAGGGAAACTGAAGCCTAGAGAGGATAAATAAATTTTTCAAGGCCACTAGCTCAGTGGAAGAGCCAAGCCTATAAGGTAGATGTCTTGACAATCAGAAAACCAATTTTTTACTGTCTTACTCTCTTTATAGGCAGCATGGCATAGTGGATACACAGCTGACCTCAGAGCCAGTAAGAAGGATTCAAATACCACCTCTAATACATACACGTCATGTAACACTCAGCAAGTCACTCAATCTGTCTATATGGATTGGCATCTCTCCAACATGAACAGATGCATTGAAGGTGCCAACTTGCATTGGCAGAGAAAGCCCCTCCCCTAGGAGTTTCCTATTCCAATGAAATCACAGGTATAGATCTTATCCTATTTCAGTATAGGGCTCACTCTCTTCTGATGTCAAAGAGTGGTAAGAAATGTAACAATTAACATCCAGCAGACATTTTACTTTAATGGAACTCTGTCCTCATTACTTCAGACATCCCCTCAGATATAGACTATAAATCATTCATGCCTGTCTATCTTATGTGACTCTCACCCATGAATATTTTCATGTACATGAACTATTAGGAGTAATTGGAGAAGTAGGAGGAAGAGTTACTTATTAGGATACGATCAGGAATAGTGAGCATTATACCCCACATATCTCTACATCTAGATGGATGTGGAAGTGCTGATCCCTGAACTTATCTTAATAACCCTGCTCAGCTGCTGAGTTTATATAAGCATTATAGGATTTCAGGGTTGGAAGGGACCAGAGAGAGCCTAGAGCTGAATGAAAAGGAATCTCCTATATAAATTCCCTGACAAGTGGTCATTATAAGACAGTCCTTCCTTTATAGCTAGCCTACAGTTTTTCTCTGAGTGTCACAGAAAAAGCCCTCCACTAAAATCCTCCATTAAAGAAATTTCCAAGCTCCTCAAAATCAGCTGGTGCCTCTCAGGAAGAACTGTGGCTTCCCCAACCCAGAAAGCATCAGGGATATGAATCTCTATATAAAATTCACTCCATAAATATTGTTTAGTGTGGCACATCAGACTATACTAGGCACCAATACCAAAAGAAATGCAACACTTAGATAAGATATAGTCTCCCATTGGACTTGCCCCTCTATTCAAAAGTCAATAAACATTTATTAAGCACCAGGAACTGTACTAAGCTAAGTGCTAGAGGTGCAAATGAAAAAAATATATATACTAGCTGGCTACAAACACCAATGACTATAATGCATATCACTTAATATATGCATAAGAGCAAAGTTTTATGGGAGGTCCAAGGTCAGTACTTACCCTTCTGTCCTTCAGTCCTTTTAGAGTGTTGTGTCAGACTCTTTGTGACCCTTACAGAAATAAATAACAATATAAGCTTAAAGCAAACCATACCACCATATCCCCTTCACCCTGTCTTTAGGAGATGAAACCAGACCTCCTTCCTGGGATCTAAAGAAATGAACATTCCTGGTCCAGGGACTGAGAATGTTTAGCCTGGAGGGGAAAAAATAAAGCAAGAGAAACTAAATAACTGCACATTTGAGGGCCCTGCCACTCAATCCCTAAGCATTCATTAAGAGCCTGCTGTATGCCTGATGTTGTTAGGCATCTGGATATAAGGGTACAAAAATAAGCAAGTCCCTACGCTAAAGGAGCTGACATTCTAGTAGAGGGAAGAAGATGACTGTCTCTCTCCCCAGAGGGTAGAACCAGGTAGATCAAGGAAGCAGATTTCAGCTCAATATTAAAACAAACAAAAACCCTTCCTAACAATTAGAGGCAACCAGACATGCAAAGGGCTGCCTCAGAAAAGTATTTATTTATTAAGTTCCTACTATGCTAAGCACTGGGGATATAAAAAGATACAAAAGATAGTCCCTGCCCTCAAGGAGCATAATCTAATTGGAGAGATAACAAAGACATATAAACAAGCTATAAATAGGAAACAAAAGAAGGAAGGCAGTAGAATTAAGGGAGGTTGGGAAAGGCTTCTTATAAAAGGTGATATTGTAGCTGGGACTTGAAGAAAGTCAAAGAAACCAGTAGATGGACAGGAGGAGAGAGAGAAAATTCCAGGCATGGGGGACAGCCAAAATAAATGCCCAGAGTGGAGTGTCTTTTTGGGGGAACAAAATATGTTTTAAGGGAGTAGGGTATAAGAAAGACTGGAAAGGTAGGAGGGGTTAGGTTTTGAAGGGCTTTGAATGCCAAACAGAGGATTTTGTAATCCTAGGGATGATTTGGAGCCACTGGAGTTTGGGGGTGGAAGAGGAAGGAAGGGGGTGAAAGGGGACTTTCGATTTAGGAAAAGCACTTTAGGTGGCTGAATGAAGGGAGGATGAACTGGAGTGGAGAAAGGCTTGAGGCAAGCTGACCCACCAGTAGGCTATGGCAATAGTCTAGGGTGACAGTGATGGAGAGAAGGGGCGAATATGAGAGATGTTGCAGAGGTGAAATCAATAAGTCTTGGCAAAAGGAGACAGGATAGCTACTTGTCAGGCATCCTAATGGAAGGAAAGCTGGGCTTGGATTCAGCAGAGATGTAGATTCAAATTCCACCGCCTATATTGTGTGAGCTAGTTAATTGAATACTAAAAAGGTTAGATTAAGGCACTGTTCTTGCTAGGTGGAGAAGTGGATAGAGCACTGGGCTTGGAATCAGGGAGTTGAAATCTGACCTCAGACATTTACTATCTGTGAGACCCTGGGCAAGTCACTTAACCCTCTTTGCCTCAGTTTCCTCATCTGTAAAATGAGCTGAAGAAGGAAATGGCAAACCACCTTTGCCAAAAACACATGCGATCACTTAGAGCCAGACTCTATTAAACCACAACCAGGACCCTCTAAAGTTGTTTCCTCTGAAATTCTGGGGTAGAAAAAAAAAAAAGCCAGTCCCAGCGGGGGGGAGGCAAGGTCAGCTTCTCCCAGGGATTCTTAGAACCAGGAGCCCGGGCTCCAGCTGCAAGGCCAGTCGCTGCCTGATGTCTAATACTCTGGGATCCAGGCCACCCCTCACGGCCTAGGCCACTGGCCCTTGGCATGCATGGAACTTTTCCGCACCCATTCGGAGAAGGGGCCAGAGGTCGGTGCATTAACCGACCCTGACCTGGAGAAGGTGGGGGAGGGGGCGGCCCAGAGCAGAGAAGCGCAAAGCCTCTGCAGGGAGCCTCAGATGCGCGTGCGCCCCATGCTGCGCAGCGGGAGGGCGCTCCGGGACGACCCCTGTCGGCGAGCGCCGTGCACTTCAGCGTACAGCCCCAACACTCGCACTGGCTCGATTCCCCCTCGCTGCTTTCGTCCTCCCGGGCCGGCCGAGGCTGTTGGGAGCCCAGGGCTTCGGCTTCAGCTGGGAGGAACCTCCTGGCAATAAAAACAGCCGACACTTCCCTAGGGTATCCGGGTCTGCAAAGCAAATCTTTTATCTTTGAGACCCCGCCCCTTCCCCCCACAGAGCGCCCCGAGTGAGGGAGGATCGTGGAGCAGAAGCTGCAGCCGAGGCCCTCTGGTCCAACCTGCTTGTTTTACAGGGTCCAGAGAAGCCGAGGGGCGTCGAGAGGAAAGAGGCAAGGCTGCAGTCGAGCCCTCTGACCTCACAGTCAGCGCACTTTGAACTGTTGAAGCCCTGGCTCCAAAAGCCTCATTAGTCTCATTTCACAGAAGAGGAAACCGAGGATCAGGGACTTGTCCATCGTCACATTGCTAGGAAAAGTTAGAAGGGTCCTTCAGACCAGGACTTCCTGCTCCAAGGCCAGCTGCTCGACCCCACTGACTTTATATTAAAAAAAAAAAACAGCAGAATGCAGAGAATCATGTGTGTCGTGGAGTGGCCTTGGAGTGATCTGCAGAGTCCTGGAATCTCAAAGTTGGAAGGGACATGTGAAGTCACCCACTACCACCCCATACCTGAGCAAGCATCTCCCCAAGCAGCATCCTCAGCAAGTCACGGACAGCCTGGTGCATTAGAGAAAGGACAACTTTAAAATATTTTACTTTTAAAAATCATCCTGTAGCTTTACTTTTGACTACAATTACACCTCCCTCCAGGAACTTAAGCTCCTTGAGGGCAAACACTTTTTTTTTTGTCTTTGCAGTGAACAAGTCACAGCCCAGTGCTCTGCACACAGTAGGCACTTAGTATGTTTCTTGAATTGAATAAATGGTTATTTTTCAAATATATTATTGATATCTTTGTTTTTATATAAACTTTATCCAGGTGGAAGCAAAATACCTAATCTTTTTCCTTCTCTTGTTTGGTTTTATGTCCTCTTTGCCAGTTTTCATTCCATCTGATACAATCCGTCTTTATAACCTGAAAAAAAAAAAGAAAATTATAACAATTGCTGATTTCCCTCAAAGTATAATTGTGGTATTCTGGCTTTTTTATTATTCTCATTGATAAAGTGTTAATCTATAATTATTAATTAATGAATTAATAATTCATTATTGTTTACTGATTCTCAATCAGTTCTCCACCTGAGTGCAGAATATCTTTAGATTTGTCCTTTAAAAGACAGGTTAAGGGGGTAGAATTAATTTAATTTAATTCAATACGATAAAGATTTCTTAAGAGTCAATAAACATTTCTTAAGAGTCTGCTACATGGAAGCAGAGGTATGTAGTGACTCCTGGACTTGGAATCATGAAGAGCTGGACATCAGTCTAACACTGACTGGCCACGTGATCTTGGACAGGTCACTTCACCTCTGTTCCTCAAGCTACTCTTTAGAGCATTTTGAAGGCATAGAAGAATTGTCTGCTCTCATAGGGGTATTCCTGGGTGTCAGGGATCAACATTTTTGGCATAGTCCCAGTCCTCAAGAAGTAAATACATGTATCCAAGTAAATACAAAGTAATTTGGAGAGAGAGAGAGAGAGAGAGAGAGAGAGAGAGAGAGAGAGAGAAGAGAGATACGAGTGAGAGAGAACAGTGATATGCTTTGGGAGAATTGGAAAAGGTTCCTATAGAAGGCAGCACCTGGAACTAAGCCCTGAAAGAAGCTTAAAAAGATAGCTAGATAGATGGATAGATGATAGATAGATAGATGATAGATAGATAGATAGATAGATAGATAGATAGATAGATAGATAGATAGATAGATA
>NW_027185782.1:2643760-2661582 GCF_028583685.1 Petaurus breviceps papuanus | reverse complement strand
ATAGATAGATAGATAGATAGATAGATAGATAGATAGATAGATAGATATGAGGAAGATGGACATTTAAGGTGTGGGGGAGGGATAAGGAACAATAACTAAGTAGTCTAGTTTAGCCACTGGAGTAGAAAATGTAGAGTGTATGAAGGAAAGCAATATGAAATTCCCATGGAAAAGTAAGTTGGAACCAGATTGTGGAGGTTCTTAACATTCTTTATTTTATCCTAGTGGCAATGGGAGCCAATGAAGGTTTTTGAGCAAAGGAGTGACATGCTAGAAATGTGAGAGAAGAAAGGAGGCAACAGGAAAGGCCAGAGCCAAGGGCACTCTACTTGGGATGATATCTTGGGACCTTGGTACAAAGGGAATAGAACTTTCTGGAAAATCTGGACTCAAATCCTGGCTCCACCACTTCCTGCTTGTGGAAACTTGGCAAGGTATTTGACCTCCCTAGGCCTCATAGGAGGTTGAACTGGAAAGTTTCCAAGATCCCTTTCAGTCAGTTAGTGAATAAGCATTTACCAAGTGCCTTACTATGTGCCAGGCACTGTACTGAGCATTGAGGATACAAAGTCTCTCCTTTCAAGAAGCACACAGTCTACTAGGGAGACAACATGCAAACAAATCTGTACAATCTACAGACCAGATAAACTGCAGGTAATCTCAGAGGGAAGGCATTAGAATTAAGAGGAGTTGGGAAAAGCTTGCTGTAGAGACTTGAAGGAAGTCAGAAAAGGCGGTGGGGGGGAGGAAGGAAAGCATTCCAGGGAGGGGGGGGGGGGGGGGAGAGGAGTACAGTCTGAAAAAATGCCCAAAGTAGAGAAATAGAGGGTCCTGTTCAAGGAAGAGCTAGAAGTCACTGTATTGAAGAGTGTGTGTCAGAGAGTGTGTGAGGTATAAGAAGACTGGGAAGATGGAGGGAGAAGGTTATAAAGGGTTTTGAATGACAACCTAGAGGTAATAGGGAGCAAATCTATAATCCCATGATTAAAGTTGGTATTGATCTATTAATTACCATTCTTTGGAGATCCAACTTATTCAATTCAACACACCTTTATTAAGTATCTACCATGTGAATTTGGAGCATTTAGGAAGTAATGAGATTGGGCTACCTGGTTAGTTGCCCCCTTCCAGGAATTCTTTGGGTAGGGTTCTATGACTCTTGTTAAGTATGTTAGAAAGGATATGCTTGTAGACTAGAATGGAGTCTAAGGTTCTTTCCAACTTTGAGATAATGAGTTCTATTCTGAATATATTGAATTTGAGATGTCCACTGAGAATTCTTGGAGGAGTGTCCCAGCAAGCAATTGACAATGAAATTCAGGAAAGTATTTAGGGCTATTTCTGTTGATTTGTGAGTGATCTGCACAGAGGTGATAATTGACTCCATGGGAATATGGGAGATTCAATTCAACACACATTTATTAAGCACTAACTATATGCAAGGCACTGTGCTGGGCACCGTGGATTTGAAGATACAGGCAAAACAGTACCTACCTTCAAAGAGCTTATATTTTCCTAAGGGTATATGGTTCTAAGGCCTCTATGATTCCTTGTAGTTAAAAATCAATTGATCCTATGAACATGTATACAAATAAATATAGCACAAAGAAAATTTAGTTTTAATTCTTTTTTTTTTTTTTGGCTTTTTGGATGGGGGAGGGCAGGGCAATTGGGGTTAAGTGACTTGCCCAAGGTCACACGGCTAGTAAGTGTTAAGTGTCTGAGGCTGGATTTGAACTCAGGTCCTCCTGACTCCCGGACTGGTACTCTATTCACTGTACCACCTAGCTGCCCCACAAAGAAAATTTAGGAGGGATTGAGCATTAGCAATTGTAGGGGATAAGGGAAGACTTCCCATAGGAAGTGGTACCTGAGCTGAATTGAATCTTGAAGAAAAATAAGGTTCTAAGAATCAGCAGTAAGGAAGCAGTTTATTCTAAGGCTGAAGAACAATGAAAAATGAGAAAACACGTTGACTTCAGGGAGCATCTAATAGGTTGGTTTGCCTAAAACTTAGAGTACATGAAGGAACTAAGCAGCTGGAGAAATAATAGCTGGGAATGCTGGACATGGAGTCAGGAAGACCTGAGTTTGAATCCTTCCTGAGACCCCCTGTCACAAATATATATAGTCAAACAAAACAAAATCCCACATTGGCCATTTCCTTAAAATAAAATCTCAATAATCTGTACTCTGAATTCATTTCCTCTCTATCAGGAGGTGGATGGCATGTTTCATCTTGAGTTTCTGGAATTGTCATTGGTCATTGTGTCCATCAGAGCTCAAAAGTTGATTGTCTTTACAATATTGCCATTATTATCTAAATCCTTCTCCTGGTTCTGCTCACTTCACTCTGCATCAGTTCATACAAGTCTGTCCATGTTGCTCTGAAACTATCCCCTTCTCATTTCTTATAGCATAATAGTATTCCATCACATGCATATACCACAATTTGTTCAGCTTCTCCCCGATCAATGGGTACTTCCTCAGTTCCTGATTCTGTGAACACTACAAAAAGAGCTGCTACAAATATTTTTGTACACATGGATTCCCTTCCTCTTTGTTTGATCTCTTTGGGGTATAGACCTAGTAGCAGTATCCCTAGGTCAAAAGGTATATACAGTTTAACAACTTTAGGGGCAAAGTTCCAAATTACTTTCCTGAATGGCAGGAGCAGCTCACAACTCCACCAACAGTGTATTAGTGTACCTCTTTCCCCAGAGCTCTTACAGCATTTGTCATTTTTCATTTTTGTTGGTTTTGCCATACTTAGGAGGGTGAGGTGGAATATTAGAGTTGCTTTTAATTTAATGCTAACTCTTATTATTAATGGAAAGAGTCTGAAATAAGGTAGGTTAGGGCCAGACTGGAATGATCCTTAAACTCCAGGCTAAGCAGTTTGAATCTATCCTAAAGTCAATGAGGGAGGGAGGGGTCCATACTTTTTTGAGAAAAAGGGGTGACATGATCAGACTTGTGCTTTAGCAAAGTCTTTTTTTTTTTTTTTTGGAAGCATCATGGGAGAACTTTTAGAAAGGAGAGAAACTGGAAGCAAGAAAAGTAACTAAGGGAGAGATTATTTAAGCCTGAACTGAGGTGGTGTTTGAGGAAGTGGAAAGAAGGGGATGAAAGATACAAGAGGTGTTTCAGAGATTGGATCAACAAGACAAGGTAACCGATGGAATGTGGGTGATGATGGAGGGAAGTCAGAAGTAACTCCAAGGTTGCAGGGCTAGGTGAATAGAGATACCCTGAACAGGTAAATAGAAAAAGGTAAATTTTTAGGACAGATAGAATGGGGGAGAAGAAAGCAATGAGTCCTGTTTTGGATATGTTGAGGTTGAGATGTCTACAGGATATAATAACAATAGCTATCATTTAGGCAGCCCTTTAAGGTTTTCAAAGCACATTACAATTTTTTTTCACATTTGATCCTTACAACAACCTTGTGAGGGTAGATGCTATTATTATACCCATTTTATAGATGAACAAACTGTAGCTGAGAGGTTAAGTGAGTTGCCCAAGGTCACACAGCTAATAAGTGACTACCATGTCCTATTTGCACTTGGGTCTTCCTGACTCCAAGTCCAGGGCACTATCCATTGTACCAGGCAGAAGAGATATCTACTAACAGGTAGCTGGCAATAGAGAACTAATGCTAGGGATGGAAATAAGAGTAGATTTGGGCATCATCTGCATAGAGTTCGTAATTAAACCATTAGGAGTTAATGAGATTTCCAAAGAGAAAGTGGAAGGAAGAGAACTGCCCCACCCCTCACAGAGCCTTGGGGGACATCAACAATTTGTTCATAGAAGGAGATGACAATTCAACCAAAGAAACTGAGGTAGGTAGGAGGCCTGAAGGAGAAAAATGTCCCCAACCTAAGGAAGGAAACAGTGTCCAGAATGAGAGGGTAATGGGCAAAATCAAGCTGCTGAGACCAAAAAAAAGGCCATTGGATTTTCTCCACCTTTTCTGATATGACCTTTCTGGTCTGCCTAGAGCAGGGGTGGGGAACTTGCAGCCCTGAGGCCACAGGTGACCCTCTAGGTCTTTAAGTGTGACTCATAGAGGGTCACCTGTGGCCTTGGGGCTGCAGGTTCCCCACCCCTGGTAGAGGCAGCTAGTTGGTCAAGTCCAGGAGATCTGAATTCAAGTAGGGTCTCAGACACTTACTAGCTGTGTGATCCTAAACAAGTCACTTAACCTCTATCTGACTCACTTTTCTCAACTATAATATTGGGATAATAATAGAACCTCCCTCTCAAGGTTGTTGTGGGGACTAACTAAAACTCAAGTATGATTTGTGAAGTACCTGGCACATAGTAGGTGCTTAATAAATGCTTACTTCCTTTCTCTTTCCCAAGGCCAATCCCTATACTTGTGCTCTTGATTATGTCCCTCCACCAGATTTTCCTGCCCTCATCATACCCTTTTTCTAACTTCTTTTAGTCTTTCTCTTACCCTATCTCCTACAAATATGCCCAGTCTTTGCAAACTATTGCAAGACTCTGCTATCCCCACTATAACCCTTCTCTTTCAACAACCCAAAGCCTAGAAAACAACATCTATACTCCTTGCCTCCATTTCCTCTCCTCCTATTCACTTCTCTACCCCACCCCCCAAAGCCCTTTACAATCTGGTTTCTGACCCTTTCATTGAACTGAAACCGCTTTCTTCAAGTCACAGACAACTTTCTAATTGTTATTCTCTGTCCTCATCCTTCTTGTCCTCTCTACAGCATTTGACATTTGACACCTCTCTCCTCCTATATACCCCCTCTTCCTTGGATTTTCATGACCCTGATCTCCCTTGATTCTCCTCTCACCCTTCTGAACATTCCTTCTTCGTCTCTTTTTCCACATCATCATCCATATCCTACTCCCTAACTGTGCGTATCCACAAGGCTCTGTCCTGGGCCTTCCTTTTGCTCTGTATCCATCTCAGGTGACTTCATGATCTTACAAATGGCTCCCATGGGTTGATGGTTTAATGATCCTATCTTACATTCTCCTGGGGGGATACAACATGTAAACATTGTATGTGGCATAAATATATAGATATGGATATGGATGCAGATATGGATATGGGTGTGGGTATGGATATGGATATAGATATAGATGTAGATATAGTTATAAATATAGATGTAGATATAGGTATAGATATAGACATAGGTATAGATAGAGACATAGATATAGGTATAGATATAGGTACAGATATAGATATAGGTACAGCTATAGACATAGGTATAGATATAGGTATAGATATAGGTATAGATATAGATATAGGTATAGATATAGATATTCTCTTGGGGAAGGAGAGACCATTGCTATTAGCTAGAGAGATCAGAAAAGGCCTCTTATGGGAAATGACACACTAACTGAGCACTGAAGGCATGTAGAAATTCTAAAAGGTTGAGGTAAGGGGGGAGTACACTCCGGGGATGGAAGGTAGCCTATGTAAAGGCAAGAAGCCAGGGAAATAGAATAGCAAGTCGACCATGGAATGTAGACTACATTCTAGAAGGAAAGAGAGTTATATAAGTCTAGAAAGGTAGGTTGGAGCCACACTGTGAAGGGCCACTCTAAGGGTTTTGTGTTTTATCTGCAAGATAAAAGAGAACCACTGAAAGTTCTTGAACAGGGGACATGGTCTGACTTGTGCTTTAGAAAGATTATTTTGGCATCTGTGTTTGAAGAGAGGAAACAGATACTGGGAGACCAATTAGGAGGCTATTGTGTGGTAGCAATGTGAGTGGAGAGAATGGGATATTGTGGAAGTAGAATCAATAAGACTTGACAAGTAACAGGGTACAAGAGGTGAGGGGCAGGGAAGCGTTGAAGATGGAGAACTTGGGCAACTAGAAGGATGATGGTACCTTTCAGAGAAATAAAGAAGTCTGAAAGCAAGATAGATATATTAGGGAAAAATAACAAGTTCCATTTTAGACATGTTGAGTTTAAGATGTCTATGAGAAATCTAGCTGCATATATCTAACAGGCAGATGGTGAAGCAGGATTGAGCTCAGAAAAGAGGCATTTACAATCAGTTAGTCACTCAGTCTATCAACAAACATTTATAAAGTGCTTGCTATGTGCCAGGATGGGCAGCTAGGTGGTGCAGTGGATAGAGTGCCAGGCCTGGAGTCAGGAAGACATCTTCCTGAGTTCAAATCCGGCTTTAAACACTTACTAGCTGTCTGACTCTGGATAAGTCACTTTACCCTGTTTGTCTCAGTTTCCTCATCTATAAAATGAGCTGGAGAAGGAAATAGCCAACCACTCCAACATCTTTACCAAGAAAACTCCAAATGGGGTCATGAAGGGTTGGACTCGACTAAACAACTGAAAAACATGTACCAGATACTATGCTAAGCAATGAGAATACAAAGATAGGCCCAAAACAATCTCTGGTCTCCAGAAACATCCATTCTAATAGAGAAGGCAACATGTAAATGGTTAAGTAAACACAACATACAGATAAATAAGATGGAAGGTTGTCAGAGAGGGGAAGGTACCGGTCTTCATTTAAAAGGTAACATTTGAGCTGAGTCTTGAAGAAAGCTGAGGAAACCAAGAAGGGGAGGTGAGGGGGCATAGCATTCCAGACATAAATGGGGACAGCCAGTGCAAAAGCTCAGAGTTGGTAAATGGAATGTTCTGTCTGAGGAACTGCAAGTAGGCCAGTGTGGTTGAATTGTAGAATGTGTAAATGAGAGAAACATAAGAAGACTAGACAGGTAGGAAGGAGAGAGGTTATAAAGAGCTTTAAATACCAAATAAAGGTGTCTACATTTGATCCTGGAGGTTATAGGGAAACTTTGGAGCTCATGGAGCAGAAGTGGGTGACATAATCATAGCTGCACCTTTGTAGTTGAGTGGAAGAAAGATTGGTGTGGGGAGAGATCTGAGGGAGGAAAACCAGATAGATGGCTGTTATAATAATCCACATGAAAGGTGATGAGGGCCTAAATTAGGGTTCTAGCAGGCTGTGTAAGTGGAGAGAAGGGGACATGTACCAGATATGCTGTGAAGGTAGAAACAGCAAGGTCACGTCCTTAGAAACTGTCATTGAACCCATGGGAGCTGATGAGATCACCAAGAGAAAGCATGTAGAAAGAGAAAACGAGGGCCCAGGACAGAACTTTGAGAGGCAAAGGAGGCAAAAGGAAGAAAGGTTTAGACGCAAGCATTATTCCCATTTTACAATTTGAGGAAACTGAGGTTTGGTGACTTGCTCAGGGCCACACAACTGGTAAATGTCTGTATCTAGACTTAGACTCGGGTCTATCGTCCAGCTGCCTCCTTTTTTTTTTTTTTTGAGACTATCGGGGTTAAGTGACTTGCCTAGGAACACACAGCATGTGTTAGGTCCTCCTGACTCCAGGGCTGATTCCTCCAACTGCCTCTTAAAAGGAACAGCCAAGTAGGAGAAGAGCCAAGAGAGCAGTGTTATAAAAACCTGGAGGAGAGGGGAGGGGGGAGGTCACCAAGCAAGGCAAATGCTTCTATAAGATCTAGAACAGGAGTGGGGAACCCGCAACCTCAAGGTCTTCAAGTATAGCTCTTGGACCGAATCCAAACTGCACAGAACAAATACCCTTATAGAAGAATTCATTCTATAAAACTTGGACTCAGTTGAAAGGCTGCAGCTGAGGACCTAGAGGGCCATATGTGCATTTGAGGCTGTAGCTTCCCTACCCCTGGTCTAGCAGGATAAGCAATGGGGAAAAATCATCCACTTTAGCAACTGAGAGATCATCTGTAAATTTGGAGAGTTTGGAGGTCAGATTGAACAGAGGAGAGTTTGGTGGAGATAACAAGATTTGATGGATTTTTCCAAGGAGTTGGGCTTTGAAAACTCAGGTCTGTCAAATCAGTCAGTCAGCTAACAGCCCATTAGCATTTATTAAGCACCTACTATATGCCAGGTATCTTGCTAAGTGCCAGGGCTTGATGTTTGTCCTTCATTCTTAAAGAGGACCATGACTAAGGGAGGTGATGCCATGACATGCAAGTGAATTGGATTTAAGTGAGGCAGGGCTGTGTAAGGTCACCAACCTCCCTTTCTCCTCCAGAGCCATCTGGGTACAGTGGCAAGATAGAGATCAGGAAGACTGAAGATGGCCCTGGATGCAGTGGGAGACCTTGGTCTTTTTAAACTAAGGTCTTTAGTTTGACTGAGGCAACACCCATTCAGTGATTAAAACTAGGTAAGAAAATGGCAGAGAATGGCCTCTTTTACCTAGTCAAAGAAAAAAAATCAGTCTGGGAGGGGAAGACCCTCAGGGTTTCTGGCCAAAACAGAAACTATTGCTATTTACATTCACCCTGAGCAAATCAGGGGCCAAATAATGACCAAGTGGGGCTTGGTCTGGGACCTATCGGCCAATCAATGAGAGCCAGAGTGATGTGGGTTTAAGGCATAGTCCTAAAGAAAAAAAATCTAGCCCACAAACCCCAAGATATCTTGAGAAGTTTCTGTGATCCAAATGTACCTTTCTTTGAGCTAGGGATACAAGAAAAGCAAAAGACAGTCAGTAAAGCATGTTGTAATTGTAAGGAACAGAAATTAGATGGGTGACTTCTTCTCGGGGAGAAGCTTCGCTGCCCATTCTCATCAGCATCATCTCTGCAACTTTAAGAGTTCCCCAGGCCATTAAGAGGTTTGGTGACAGGCCCAATGAAATATAGCCAACATATGTCAACGGTAGGTGTTTAACCTAGGTCATCTTGATTTCAAAGCCAACGTTCTAAGCCACTACTCCACATTCCCTTTCTCTTTGATTCAATTCAACAGGTATCAAACACCTTTTCTATAGAATACAGGGGTGAGCCCTAGACAAGATACAAAATGAAGGCAAAATTGCTGATATTCATATAACTTTACATCCATTATCTCATTTGATCCCCCCAAAGAGCCTTGTCAGATCCTTATTCCTCATATCGTGCTTACTTTAGAGATGAGATGTGAGATTCAGAAAAAGTTAAGAAACTCGCCCTGTCATCCAGGTTTTAAGTATAGAGGCAAGATTTGGGGGTTTTTTTAAACGTTTTTTGTCAAATAACAAAAATCTATATTCTCTCCCTACTACTGTAGAGAAAGAGACAGAGACAGAAAGAAAGAGAGGGGGGAGAGAGGATGAGACACACAGAGAGAAACAGAGACAGAAGAGAGGAGACAACAGTTGTAACAAATATGTGTACTTAAGCAAAATAAATTTCCATATCAGCCATGTCCCAAAAATGTATGTCTCCATCTGCACCTGGAGTCTGTCATCTCTCCTTCAAGTTGTGGGTAATGTGTTTTATTATCAATTCAATAGAACTGTGGTTTGTCATTGAGTCTATCAGTGTTCTTAAATCTTTCAAAGTTGTTTATTTTTACGATATTGTTATTGAATAATTTTTTCTCTTGATTCTGCTCATTTCGTTCTGCGAGCCTTCACAGGTTTCTCTGAAACCATCCCCTTAATCATCATATGCATATACCATAATTTGTTCAGCCATTTGTCAGTTGATGGTTATCCCTTTAGTTTCTAGTTCTTTGACACCTGTGATAGTAATGGCAATTAAAGATTCCCCTGTATTGGCTTGGTTTTCAAATTGATTGTGTTAAAACCCAGAGCTTGTTAATCCCACCTGTGGGATGGACTTTTTGATGTGAAAAGAAAGTCCTGAACTGGGAGGAGCTGGTGACGTAGATTTGGAGAGATAAGAGAGAGGCAGAAGATCTTTTTGGAAGCAGCCCCTCGTGGAGAGAGAGAGAGAGACTAAGAGAATTGCTGGTGGCGGCTTTGAATTGCCCTGGACTTTTGAGACCTGCCCCCTGAGCTGCCAAGGACTGAGGAGACATGGTTGTTTTGCTGGTACTTTGTCTGTCTGTTTTGATGTTATTTTGCCAGATTTGTCCACTGGTGAAAGACTGTCCTGTTGAAGAAGTCCTGGAACCTGGCTGTTCGCTAAGAAGCCCTGAGACTGTCCTGCAGACAGAGAGTGAATACTGTCCACTGGTGAGGGACAGTACTGTTGTTGCAGGGGTCTGGAGACTGTCCTGCAGACAGAATGAATACTGTCCACTGGTGAAAGACAGTGCTGTTGTTGCAGGGGTCTGGGAGCCTTTCTGTTGGTTCAGAAGCCCTGAAGAAGGATTTTCTTGTTGTATGTTTACAGAAATCCTGGGAGAGGGCTTTGCTAATGTGTTCAGGGGTTCTAGGACTGTTCTACAGACAGAGGATAAATTCATGAAGGGACTGGCAATGTATCTTATGGCCTTGCTAAGCCTTGTCTCCCCAGGAACTAAGATTGCTGAGAACTTGCCTCGCGTCAAGATGAAGAAAAGACCTCCATTTGGGTATTAAGTGCTGTGTTTAAACTTGATGTAACTCTGGGGTAGATTCAATTGTGATCCAGGGGTGGGGAACTTTTGACCTTTTTGTGTTCTATGGTTGAGCAAATGAATGTATTTTACTTATGTTTGGAAACTACTCTCCATTTGAGAAGAGGGGTTTTGTGGTGGACTTAATTAAGGTATAGCCTAGGGGTGGAGAAGTATTTAGAACAGAGACTTTGTAATTGATTGAATGATTGGAAGGTCCTGGGGTGGGGTAGTACTTGGAGATTATTTAATCACACTTAGTAAATGCTGTATTTTGAATGATGTCATGTTTTAATCTTCTCTGTTCTTGGTTGGTCACTGAATAAAATAGAGAGCACCTATGCTGGTATTTTGAACCTGGGAAGTTGCCTTCTTTTGGCATTACACTACAACACCACAAAAAGAGTTTCTATACTTTTGTATGTATGGGTCCTTTCCCTCTTTCTTTGATCTTTTTGGGGCATAGGCCTACTATTGGTATCACCATATCAAAGTCTATTCACAGTTGAGAAACTTTTATGGTAGAATTCCACATTGTTTTCCAGAAGGACCAGACCAATTCATGGCTTTACCAACAGTGCATTAGGGGACCAGTTTTACCCCAGCACTTCCAACATTTGTCACTTTCCCCTTTTGTCAACTTTGCCAATCTGACAGGTCTGCAATGGAAACTCTGAGTTATTTTAATTTTCATTTCTCCAATTATTAGTAATTTGGAACATTTTAAAATATGGCCTTTTGATAGTTTGGATTTCTTTCTTGAAAAATTACTCATTTATATCCTCTTACCGTTTGTCAATACAGGAAATGTTTTTATTTTTTTAAGTGCAGGCATGATTTAAATCGAGTTCCCCTCTACATTCTTTGCAGTACAAAATGCTACCTCTTCCTCCTGGCTCTTGCCCTAATGGAGCACTTTTCTCCATTTTGCATCTGCTGCCTTGCCTGGTTTCAACTCCGAGGAAATAGATGCCCCACCCAAGATAAGCTCTTCAATTTTAAACTCACTACCAAGCTGCTAACTCAGGTCTTGATTGACACCACCTTTCTCAGCTTCCTCTCCCCTCTGGAGGGTGGACTATCAAACTCCTCCAAATGCCTTACTTTATAAAGTGAAGAAACTGAACTCTCAACTCAATCCACTTTGCTTCTACTGATCAGTCTGGTTTCCATCCCAGGCAACAAATGCCTCCACCACCCCAACCCAACTTGTCCTGAGCCCCACCCCACCCAGTCCCTGCTTTCCTTATTCTTTTTGCGTGTTGTCTCCTAATTTAAATTGTAAGCTCCTAGAGAGCAGAAACTTTCTTTTTATTAACTGTATTCCCAACACTCAAAAAACAGGCTGGCACTTAGTAGGTCCTTAATAAATGTTTATTGAATTAAATTAGATGGGGTTTACAGATATTGGGGACAGTTAGGTGACATAGTGGATAGAGTGCTGGGTCTAGAGTCAGGGAGACCTGAGATCAAATCCAGCCTCATATACTTACTAGCCATGTGACCCTGGACAAGTCATTTAACTTCTATTTGTCTCAATTTCCTCATCTGTACAATGAGAATTATAATAGCACCTATCTCCTAGGGTGGTTGTGATGCTCAAATGATTCTTTTTTTTTTCTTTTTGGAGGGGGGAAAGTAGGGCAATTGGGGTTAAGTGACTTGCCCAAGGTCACACGGCTAGTTTTTGTGTTAAGTGTCTGAGGCCAAATTTGGACTCGGGTCCTCCTGACTCCAGGACCAGTGCTCCATTCACTGTGCCACCTAGCTGCCTCTTGATCAAATGAAATAATAATTGTAAAGTACTTGATACAGTGCCTGGACTATACTATATAAATTTTAGCCATCATTGTGATGATGATGAATTACATATACATGTGGCATAACCTCTCCAATTCTGTCTCATAATTTGGTTCTCCTAGGTTCAGGATATTGTGTGGAACTATACAGTATATCCAGACTATAACTCATGATTCCCCACCAATATGTTGACCTTTACTCTGGTCAGGCAGAAAGCCAGGCTCACAGCAAAAGTATTTACTGAAATAGCAGACTTTTAGATAGATCAGCAGGTTTGCTTGCTAGCAGCCCTCCTCCATGGTGCCCTATAAAATAGTTGTACCACACACAATACTTCAGCAAGTTTATCAACAGCTTCATCTAGGTGTTGCCTCCTTCATTGTAGACAGAAACCCACTTATGCTTTTTCATCCTTTGGGATTCATGTCCGTGTCTTTCCATAGACTCTCTACAAAGATCTACCCAAAAATCTAGAGGCCTTCCCCTAGACTTTTCACATTTTGTGGGTCCAAATGCTTTTTTTTTTTTTTTTGCTTTTTGGAGGGCAGGTATTTCTATTATATATATCTTGACCATTGATAGAAGAAAAATAAACAACAAAATAAGGAATCAAACCTACATAAAACTTCTAGTTTTAACAAAGTAGACCTAAACAAATTAATACACAATTATTCATTCTGTGCCCTCTTCCAAGTCCACTGGCAGTTCTATTACCTTGGACTTTATTGTATTTTTAGAAATTAGTTGTAGTCAATGGGTATATAGTCAGGGTGACAACTAGCCATTTTGGTATCCAGGGCAAGTGGCATAAAAACTACAACAAAAATAAAACATATTAGAATGTATTATATAATACATTGCATAACAGAATTGGAATGAAGAAAGAACTGAACAGAAGAATAAATAAAAATAAAAATAACATATGTATATGGCACTTTAAATTTTACAATGAACTTTACATGATCACTTTTCAATTTCACAACAATCTTGTGAACATTATAGGTATTATTAACTTTATACTACAGATGAGGAAAAAAGCTAAGAAAGGTTAAGTAACATTCATAGCATGTAGCTAGTTGGTGCAGTAGATAGAGCACTGGGCCTAGAATCAGCAAGACCTGAATTGAAATATGACTTCAGACACTTATTAGCAGTGTGAATCTGGGTAAGTCACTTAACTCTAGTGCCTCAGTTTCTCTACATGTAAAATAGGGGTAATAAGAACACCTACCTCCCTCAAAAGTATGACAAATAGAATATTTGTAAAGCAGTACTATATAAATTTTAGCTATTATCACTTTTTTTTTTTAAAGCAATTGGGGTTAAGTAACTTGCTCAAGGTTACACTGCCAGGTATTTCTGGGTGGGTGCTAAGTGTCTGAGCCAGGGTTTCATCCCCAGGTCATCCCAACACTGGGGCTAGTGCTCTTACTCGCTGTGCTACAGGGCCACCCCAACTATTATCACTTTCATTGTAAAAGTCAGGATTTGAACATAGGTTGTCTGAATTCCACAAAAGCACGTTAACATGTTAAAATAAATTCATTTGGAAGGTGGAGGGAAGAAAGCAGCCTCAAGGCTGCTGCAGGTAAAGCTATTGCTTATGGGAGGAGCAGCAAAGCCTAAACCTTCACCTGGAATATGGCTGTAGTGATGGGGCAAAAGAAGCTGGTAAGTATTAACCTGAAAAGCTTCCTATTTTGCCTAATTATTCCTGCCAACTGGTTGCTAGGCTTGTTTCTAGCCACAGACATAGTACAAGTAAATGAGAATGAATAAGTGAATGAATGAATGAAGCAAAACAAGTCCTTGCTTTCAAGGAGCTCATATTCTAATAGGGGAAGATAATCCACATAGGTTTCAGCTATATCAAATGGTAAAATATGGCTGGGTGACCTGGAATGAATCATTTTCCTTCCATGCCTTGGTTTCTCCAGCTATAAAACAAGGGAGCTGGATTTGATTCTATATGTCCCTTCTGGCTGCTATATGATACTTTTTCTGGCACTGTACTCAAATTTGCACTAGGTGTTGTGGCACTTACATATTGTAACACATGGTCCCTAACCTCAAGAAACTTATTTAGGTGGGGAGATAAAATTCAAAAACAAAACAAAACACAAGCTGCTAGGTGGCAGAAGATAAGAGCAATAGACCTAGATACAGGAAGAGCTGAATTCAAATTCTGCTTCCAGATACTAGTTGCATGACCCTGGTTAAGTCATTTAACCTATTTGCCTGTTTCCTCATCTGTAAAATGGGAGTAATAAAAGCACCTACTTTCCAGGGTTATATTGAGGAGCAAATAAGGCAATATTTATAAAGCAGATTACTATCTAAATGCTAGCTATTATTATAGGGTATATACACACATGTCAAATGCTAGCTAAGGGGATTGGATGAATTCTGATACTATGTGACCTTGGGCTTATAAATCTCCTTTCTTGCCTTATTACTCTCCCTCTCACAACACTTCAAGAGTTTGGGTTTTTTGTTTTGGTTTTTTTTGCTTTTTGAAGGGGGGGAAGGCAGGGCAATTGGAGTTAATGACTTGCCCAAGGTCAAACTAGTGAGTGTTAAGTGTCTGAGGCCATATTTGAAATTAGGTCCTCCTGACTCCAAGGCAGTTGTTCTATTCACTGGGCCACTTAGCCACCCCACTTGAAGAGTTTTCACTGAATGGGTGTTAACTCATTCAAAGTGAGAACCTTTAAAGGCCTTAGCCCAAAAGGGCCAGGGTCTCCCACTGCATCCTGGGTCATCTCCAGTCATCCTGATGAATATCAGGCCACCGGACCCAGATGGCTCTGGAGGAGAAAGTGAGGCTGGTGACCTTGCACAACCCTCCCTCACTCAAATCCAAGTCAACTACAAATCATCACTCCTTGATGTCACCATCCTCTTGGAGAAGGAAGGACAAACACAATACATTATCCACGAAGCTTCCTGGGAGTAGGGTCTCTTTTCTATTTGTATCTCACATGCTAGGTACCTAATACCAGCTGACTGATTTTAGGACTTAGCTTTGCATTTATTTGTACTAGCTTTCCCTCATCCCTGGAAATCTCTCCCTCCTCCATCTACTTTCCCTGGCTTCCTTCAGCTAAAGTTTCACCTTCTGTAAGAAGCCTTTCCTGGATGCCCCTTCTCTCTGAAATCACTCTCAATTTATAGTCTATACTTGTCAGTAGAGAGGCGATTGCAAGTTGTCTCCCCAGAAAGATAGTAAGCTCCTTGGGGCAAGGACTTTAAAAAATCAGTTGATGCTATTTTGCCTTTGTTTGTATCCCCGGCGCTTAGCACAGTTCCCGGCACACAGTAGTCGCTTAATAAATGCTTGCTGCGTAGCGTTAGCTTCCCCACCTGTAAGGTGAGGTCAGAACCTGTAAAAGGTTCTCATCCAGAGCCAACCACTTATATATACTTTTAAAAACGCCTCTGCTTTCTGACGGCACTTTGGGGCTAGATTGTGGAAGGACTGCCGCCCCTTGGCTAACAAGGAGAGCAGACAGACTCGTCGAGACCGGATGCACTCGGCTTTCCTCAAGCTCTCGGCGGGCGGGAGGGGGCCCGGTAAAGCGAGACCAGAGAGGAGAGTGATCGGAGGAGAGCAGGCTCAGCCGCCCCTTACCCGGCGTCCCAGCGGGGCCGGCGGAACAAAAGGCTCTCCCTCCCCACGGCCCCGCCCCTTCGCCGCCGGGTTTCCTCCTCCTCTTCCAGCTCCTCCTCCAGTTTCCTAGGACTAAGTTAAAGGGTGAGTCTCCAAGGAAGCGCTCCCTCCTCTCGGCTACGCGCTCTCTCCCGTCGGCCGTCTCCCCGGCCTTCCCCCGCCCCTTCCTCTGCTCCCTCCCTCTCTCCCTCCTCCCCCATTCCCTCGTGGGTTTACGCCGAGCCAAACAACCTCCGGGCACCCAGTGGCATCTCCCACTAAGTGACAACAAAGGCCACGAACGGCCCAGACGCCTCGGGTCGCAGTCTCCCGGGCTTCCTCTCTGCGTTCCCCAGCTTCTTGCCAGGCAGTATGAGTTGGGAGCTCGGGGCGGCAGCGGCGGGCGGCCGCCCGGCGTTACGGATACCGCCCCGCCCCGCCTCAGGAGCTGCTATCCTCCCCAAGCAACGCTCCCCCGCCCACCTCGAACACGGCCGGTCAGGGCTCGGCTGCAGTGCAGTGCTGCACGCACCGAGCCGAGCCCTGGAACCTTCTCGGCCTCGTTGGCCCAGGACGGCCCGAGATACATTGTTCCCTTGCCGTACCCCGTACACCCGCCCCCTCCCTCATTGGGCTCCGGCTAGGTACTCCACCTCGCAGGCTCTGGTTCTCCTTTAAGAAATCCAGCCGGGACCGGAGGAGGGCGGGTGGGCGGGGCCCGGAGAGGACTCCGGCTGAGGTGATTGGCTGGAGGAAGGGGCGGAGTTCCATACGCCAGCGCGGCCCAAGGAAGAAAGAGCTAAGGCTGGCGTAGGGGGGCCGGGGCGGCGGGTGTTGATTGGTTACCGCGACCGCGAGCGGCGGGCAGTCACGTGACGTGACGGCTGGGGCTCCCGGCGCGGGGGACGCTGGTGGCCAAGATGGCGGCGGAGCTGGTGGAGGCCAAAGTAAGTGAGCGAGAGGCTTGGGGGGGCGGGGGCGGGACGCGGGGCTGCCCGGAGGCAGGCTCGAAAGGGAGGCTGGTCGGGAGGGCGCTGGGGCGGGCGGGACTCGGATTTAGACTCTTCCTGAGCCTCCTCCGCCCCCCGACTTTGGGCGCCGGGGCGGTGGCCTGCCTAGGCCGTCCTGGAGCCCGGGACGCCGCGACCGCTGACGCCCCCTCCCCCGCCGCGGCCGGCAAGCCGCTTCCCTGGACTGGCTTCTTATCCTTCTGAGGGCTGGGGCCATCCCCTCCCCCCGAAGTCGCTGGACCCTACCCCCGCCCTGACCCCAGTTCGCCCCTCCCCCGCCCCGAACAGGAACCCCTCCCCCTCCGGGGCTGGCAGCTCCCGCCCCTCCCCCACTCGCCCCCCCAACTGCTGCCCCCCCCCACCCGGCTCAACCTCCGACCCGACACCTGCTCCCTGCTTCCCTAGTCACCCTAACACCCCTAACTGCCCTCTTGGGACAGGTGTTTTCCCATGTCCAGGATTTTACATCCCCTACTGTTTTCTGACCCCCCCTTTTTCCTGGAAGATTGCCTTCCACTTGGGGGTCATACAACTCTTATTCCCCACCCCCCACTCTCCTGGGACTGGTTGCATCCCATTTCTTAGTCTTCTCTCCTCAATTCTGGTCCTTTCTTGAAACAGGTTGCATCCCATTTGGGGGGCTTGTTCTTCTCTCCTAGACAGGTTCCCCCATTTCCTGGGCTGACTTCTTCCTCATAGTCCTTTTCTTGGACAGGATATTTACCATTTCTTGGACTATTTCTTGGAACCAGTTGCTTCGAAGGTGGGGGGGAAGGTTACCTTACCTTTCTTCTGTCCCTAGGGTATCATCACTCCTGGTGTACCCCGGTAACTGTCTTCAACTCTCTTGGAGAGAGTTGATGGGGAAGACTGAGATTGTTTGATAAATTTTAATGTTCAGTGTGAAGTTTGGGAGCTTATGCTTCTGACTTCTTCCACTCCCCCCACTCCATTTCTCCTTCCCATCACATCCAGATAATGTGTA
>NW_027185782.1:2536202-2643750 GCF_028583685.1 Petaurus breviceps papuanus | reverse complement strand
TCCATATCTATAACTTAGCAAAGGTGTCAAACAACGCATAAAACTAAAAAAACGTGTCCCTTAACAGACTAAAATGTAATTGGGAAATGTTTAACAAAATTAATAAAAATACAGTACAACATAGGTAATGTTAATTAGTGGTTTTTCAAGTCATTTTGTGGCCTCCTGGGATACACTTAATTTGAGTTTAACAAAGCTGTCTTAAATATTTAAGAGAGTTTGCCTGGGGAACTTGGTTGGACCCAGCTCTCCCTATTTCAAAGTTACCTTCCTATTCACTACACTCTTACTCTCCTAGTTCATAATTATTTGATGTTTATCGTATTGAATGTTTTTACAGATCAGGATGAGACGTCTAAGTTTTTCTTATATAGAGCACAAAAAAGTGGTGTCATAATCTCCAAAGAGGATTTAGGGTTACATTAAACTCCTTTTCTCCCTCCCTTACCCCCACAAAAAAAAAAAAGCCTAGAAGAGAATGCTTTTTAAGTTCTGTTGGCCAGTGTGAGTCTTGGCTTGCTATTGGACCAGAGGAGGCTGAAATTCAGGCTGTGGGAGGAGTACTGTAAATCTAGGAAGATAAACTTTTGACAAGGTAGGGAATTTAGGCTACTTACCTGTAGTGCAGTGACACTGTGCAGAATTTTGTGATGCTTTTAATGTGGACTAGCCAGAGCCAGAAATGATTTATAATGGGGATGGGGGTGGGTTTTTCCCTTTTGTAGGTGTTTGGGGTTTTTTTGTCACTTTTCTCTCCTCACTTTCTTCCCCCATCTCCCCTATGTCTGGAGGAAGACTGAGTTGTAGTAATAGCTATTGAGTAAAGAGTATGTAATAATCAACAGCTCAGTTCTAGAAGTATTTATTAAGCACCTTCTACTATATGCCTGGGGGTCTCCATACCTGGAACATACTCCTTCCTCAACTGCTTTGTTTAAGACTCAGTTCAAACATTAGTATACTCTCTTCTTTCCCAGATACCTTGTATGTCTCTATATGTGTATATGTTGTTTCCCCGTTAGAATTTAAGCTTCATGAGGGCAATAATTGGCATTTTGTATCCCCTGGTGCCTGGTTCATTGCCTGGCACATTGCAGGTGGTTGATAAATCCTTGATTGATTGATTGATTGACTGGTACTTTTAGGCAGTGGGGAATCTAGAAATCTGCTCATAAGGAGCTTCTATTCTACTGAGAAATAAATAAGGACAAGGATAAGTAAATAGATACCAAATTACTTGGAGAAATCAGGAAATTCTTCCCATGGGCCTTTAGTGGACCTAGTAATTTCAGGAGAGGAAGGTGAGGAGGGGAATGTACTAGATATGGAGAAGGGGCACTAATGGGACAGAATGTTGTTCAGGAAACTGAAAAAAAAAAAGACCAGTCTGACTGGAATGTATAGTACATACAGGGGAATGATATGAAATGTATGAAAAGGTAGATTGGAGCTAGATGGTCCAGGTCTTTAAATGTAAAACAGTTGATACTTTATGTTAGAGGCAAGGAGAGCCACTGAGGCTTCTTGAGCAAGGGAGATTTAAGATGTTCTAGGATCATCGTTTTAGCACTTTTTATCTTGGTCTAGGTTGATAGGCCCTTTGGAGAGTGTCTGGACAATATCAATAATAGGTTCTGCTTATGTTATACTTTAAGGCTTGCAGTTCATAGAGTTTCATTTGGAATCCTTTTTCATATCCAATAAGCAAAAGGGCCAGTCTCCATTTGTTATTACTCTGTCTTCAACATGACATAGCCCTTTCCCTCTAAGAACCTGGGTCTGTTTCAAGAGGCCTGTTCTTGCCTACAAGCAGTTTGGGGAAGGCATAGAGAGGTTAAAACCTTTCTGTTCCATTATTCATCTGTCTGGTATTATTGATGTGGTGTTCTCCATATTCAGATGTGAGTTAGTGACATGCTTAAGTATGTCTTTGAGTATTAAGTATCTCAGTATTTTGAGTATTTCTTTGTAGCTACCTCCACAGACAACCACAGGGTGGTTATTGCTAGGGGTTAGTTCTACTTGACCATAAGTGTCCTATCCTTTTGAGGGATACAGGATTTCAGGTAGCTGGACCAGAGTTGACAGTCTAGAACAGGCACTTCTAACATTTTTTGTGTCATGAGCCCTTTTGGCAGTCTGGTGAAACCTATGAGCCATTAGGATAATGTTGAGAATTGTTCTTAGAACAGTATTTTTAAATGTATAAAGTAAAACACATAAGATTACAAAAGAAACCAGATATATTATTTGATTATTTGATATTATCTCAAAATGTAAAAAAAAAAAAGTTAGCTTACAGGTTAGGATCCCTCATAGAGAACTAGAACACAAAACCTGTTTTAAATTGCTCCTTTTTAGTTTCACATTCCCCAAAACTTCATTTAACCTAGTACATTTAAGATTTACAAAGTGTTTTCCCCTGCATGACTCTTTGAAACTGAAGAGCTCTAGACAATATCTTGAACAAATCTTTTTGCATTGGTATTGATACTATATAGCACCATCTGCCAGGGGTCTCAAGGCCATGTGTGGCCCTCCAGATCCTCAAGTGTGGCCCTTTGACTAATTCCAAACTTCCCAGAATAAATCCCCTTAATAAAAGGATTTGTTCTGTAAAACTTGGACTCAGTCAAAAAGCCGTACCCAAGGAGGGCCACATGTGGCCTTGAGGCTGCAGGTTTCCCACTCTAGGCCTAGATTGTAATTCTAGTCTCTTTGACTCCTGATCTAGTCTTCTTTCTATTATACTACAAAGCTGCTTATTAAACTAGTTGTAGAAATGTATTAATGGAGGCTTGTCTGTTTAAATAATCAGAAATTGGAAATAAATACTCTTTTGGAGTTGACTGTACATAAGCATCATTGTCTATGTTCCCAGCAAACCAGAATTGACTCAGAATGGTAAAATAATATGTTTCTCTTGAGTTCTTTTGCTTGTCTAGCTGAATTCCCACTTCTTTGACCCCTCTACCATGTGTTTCCAATTCTCCAAATTTCTTTCACATTTCATTCCCCATGACTAACTTTGAATATTATGGAGTGTATATAGTCTTTGACTATCAGTATATAATAATTCTTCTTAACCACATTTTACCAAAAACTGGAAGATGCTTCTATGACAAATCTACTGATCTGATTTTGTATGCTTTTTCCTCTTTGAGTGATGATGCCAGATAAATACATTGGAGCATCACAGAATTGTGTATGCATTGTTCATAGCTGCAGTGGTCTAATGAACAATATTCATTAAGTTTCTACTATGATCTTGGTATGGTGGAGATTACATAAATGTAAGATGTATCTGGGGATACAAGATGTTTAAACACAAAGACAACTGTTATTCAGAGACAGAGAGAATAAATGCTATAAATCCAGAGTATGTGTGTGGGAAGAAGAGGGGGAGAGAGAGGAGAGGAGAGGAGATCACTGGACGGGGAGGGAGTCAGGGACAGTTTAGTGAAAGATAGGGTTCTTGATGTGGAACATGGCAGATAGACAGGAGAACAAATGGGGGATGTACTTCAGGGTAGAGAGCATGGCCTGGGCAAAAGTGGGTTAGTGACTGGAGTAAGGGAGTAGTAGGGCAAAGGATGGAAAGCTGGCTGCTTCCTAAGCAACTTTCTGCCCCAAGTGGAGGGTGTCTGATGAATTCAGAAGAGTAGGTGTTGCATTGAGGGTGCTTTGGAACCTGGCTTATCAGATTACAGGAATGTTTTTAGATTTCACTGGTTGTTCCAATTTTAAGACTTTTCCCCTCCCCCATGGTTGCTCTTCTTTAGAACATGGTGATGAGTTTTAGAGTCTCCGATCTCCAGATGCTTCTTGGTTTTGTTGGCCGAAGTAAGAGTGGACTTAAACATGAACTTGTCACCAGGGCACTACAGCTCGTCCAGTTTGACTGCAGCCCTGAAGTCTTCAAGAAAATTAAGGAACTCTATGAGACTCGCTATGCCAAGAAGAGCTCTGACCCTGTACAGCCTCACCGGCCTTTGGACCCGCTCTCCATACATTCTTCCTATGACCGGGGAAGCACTGTCCCCAGGACTTCTATTTCTACTCCCAACATTGACTATCCTGTGCTGTATGGGAAATACCTAAATGGACTTGGACGATTACCCTCTAAAGTTGTCAAGCCAGAAGTCCGCCTGGTGAAACTACCCTTCTTTAATATCTTGGATGAATTGCTGAAGCCAACAGAGTTAGGTGAGTCTTTTGAGTGAGGCAGGCTTTGAGCCTGTGATATGCATGGAAAGTGTATGTGTGTCTGTTTAAAAACAAACATTTTAAGAATTAAACTTTAAGGCCCTTTGTGTTCCAATAACCTATGGGCTTACCTTGTTCAGATCCTCTCAGCACTCGTGAAGGTATCTTTGCCCTACAGTGAGGTGAAATCAGGGTAATGGCCTTCTGCAAGTGTTCATATGTAGGCCTCAGATCTTCCTTTTCCAGCTTTGGTCCAGGGGTTGGCAACCTCTAGCCTCACAAACCTATTTTCAGTAGTATGTGGGTTGGTTGCCTACAGTATATGAGAACTGCCACCTGCCTCCAGAGTGGGCATGGTAGCAGTTGTTCTCCTTCACCAGCTCTTGAGGAAAAAGGGGGTGGGGGTGTCAGAGTTTTGCCACATCACTTTTTAAACACGTTGTCAGAACTGATCACCTGCTATAGTCTCTTCAAAATCAAGAACCTTTCTTGTTGTTGTGGTTCATTTGATCTTGTTCCACTTTTCTTTTAGATACTATTTACTTTTGTTAATTTTTCACACTGTCTGTACCACACATCATATCCTATTAGGCAACCAGAAATGCAAATGTAAAGAAAAAACCTCTAACAGCTGTACTTGAATAACATACTAGGGTTCTAACTCTTAGTATCCCAACTACCTGGTCTTTAGAGCCTAGCTAGTACGATAGAGATAAAAAGATATGTCATGAACACTTTTTTCTCACAAACTTTTAAAGTGAAGAATGGATGGTATTAAACAGAGTCTAGGACTTCATATCTTTGGTCAATGAGAAAAATGTGTGTGTCTGTGTCCCCATGTCCCCTCGTTCTCAAAACTGAGTGTACCAGTGTAATAATCTTTAAGATGGGATATTGGTTTTGAGTGAACATGGAAGAAGGAAGTAATTGATTGACAATGGAAGGAAAGTAGAATCGGTCTTTGAACATAGTGTTTGCTCTCATAAATTTTAGTTTGGTATGCTATAACCTAGCTGGCCTGAAACAGATTGGTTCAAAATGCTAGTTTGTTACCGTAATTTAAGCTGAAAGGACTCACTGAGCCTTCTTTTTCTTAAGTTTTTCTTCTGTTTTCCATAATTTTTCCCATACTTTCCTAATTTTAAAACACATGCTGGTTGTATTGTAGAAAGCTTTTTCTTATAAGACCTTCCCTGTCTCCCGACCTTATGCAAGGGACAGAATTTTGTTTAGTTCACTACTTTAAGGATGATTTGATTCAGAATTTGAGCACTTTCAAATTATAGGAAAATTACAGGGATTTTATCATCATCTTTCCCTTACTCAGTCTTAGGCTGGCAGAATTTGAAAGTAGTGCATATTTTTTTTAAAATCCTTGAATTGATGAAAGAGCAAGGTAATTTTGAAGGTGGGCTTACATTAAAGAGGGACTACTAGACTGAATTAAAACATATTGGTATAAGGCAGCTAGGTGGTGCAGTGAATAAAGCACCAGCCCTGGAGTCAGGAAGACCTGAGTTCAAATGCGGCCTCAGACACTTAACACAAAAACAAGCTGTGTGACCTTGGGCAAGTCACTTAACCCCAATTGCCCTCCCCCCCAAAAAAGGCAAAAAAAACCACCCCATATTGTTGGTAAATTTGAACTTGGTTCAGGCAAGGCTATCTATATAGTACTTGGAAAAATATTCAGCTCCTTAGCACCAGAGCTTTCAAATTTGTGGAGTTGTCTTCCCCCAGTGCTTCTGTTTTTGCTACCTTTGAAGGGATTCCTACCCCGTAATCTCTGGGAAGATAGTGTCTCTGGTCTATACTAAGAATTATACTTCTAGTTCAAAAAAAATTCTTCTCTTCTCCCTACAACCTACACAACCTTGTTTTAACATTGATCAGCAGCAAGCATTTTTAAGTGTTTCCTAAGTGCCAGGCATTGTGCTGTGTGCTGGGAAACAAGTACGAAAAATGAGAGAGCTTAAATTCTAATGGAGGAGACAAGTACATAGAGAAATATATAAAGCATAAATGTAAAATGAATAAAAGCAAATGAAATAAATACAAGGTAGTTGGGGGGGCACTAGTGTGAGCAGTTGCAGGGGGAGGGGGACCACGAAAGGCTTCATACAGAAGATGGTACTTGAGCTGCATAGTCACATGTTAGGAAGGAGTGAATTCCAGGCACGGGTGATGGATGGTCGTGCAGTGGAGATAGAGTGACAGGTCATAAGGGCAGAGAAGGCCAGATCACAGCATGCAGGAGGGGGAATCGTATCTGATGAGGCTGGAAATAGAGGTTTGGGTTAGGATGTAAAGGTAGGAGAGACTAGGTTATAAAGTACTTTGAATGCCAAACAGCATTTTGTATTTGATCCTGAAGTCAATAGGGAGCCAGTGGAGTTTATTGAGTAGTGGGGTGACATAGTCAGACTTGCACTTTAGTAGCTGAATAGAGGATGGATTGGAGTGGGGACAAGAGTTGAGGCAGGAAAACCCACCATCGGGCTGTTTATTGTAATAATCCAGGCATGAGGTGATGAAGACCTGCACTAGTGGTGGCAGTATCAGGAGGATCACTCCTAGGTTATGAGCCTGAGGAATTGGGAGGCTGGTGTAGCCCTCTACAGTAATGGAGAGGAGGTAGAACTTAAGGGAAAAGATCATGAATTCCATTTTGGACTTAATGGAGATGTCTACTAGATAATCCTGTTTAAAATATTTGAAAAAAACAGTTTGGATATTCAAGATTGGAATTTGGGGCAGAATAGATAGGTTTGAAAATTATCACAGAGATAGTAAGTAAATCCATGGGAGCTAATAAGGTCATCACGTGAAGTGGTATAGAGAATAGATAGGATAGAACTCTGTGGGACACTGACAGTTAGTGGGAATGCTCTGGAAGAGGATCTAGCAAAGGAGACAGAGGAGGAGCAGTTAATTAGGAAAAGAACGAGGAGAGAAGAGGTGTCCCGAAAAGCCAGGGAGAAGAACAACCAATCAAGGAGGACAGTGTGATCAGCAGTGTCAGAGGCTGCAGAGAAGTCAAAGAGAATGAGAACTGAGAAAAGGCCTTTGAGTTTGGCAACTAAGAGATCATTAGTAACTTTGGAGAGAGGAGTTTTGCTGGAATGATAAGAATGGAAGCCAAATTGTAAGAAATTAAGTAAGAGGAGAGAGTGAATGGAGGCCCCTGCTGAAGAGATAGAGTTAGCAGGATGAAAGGATCCAGCAAGGGTTGACGATTCCAGAGGCGGTGATTACTGAGGATGTGTTCTGCCAGAGAAGATGGGAAGAGCAATGGGATCAAGTGTAGATGTGGAGGGATTGGCATGGAGACCTCTTGTTTAGAAACTGAAGGAAAGGGTTTTGTCCCAGATATCTTAGACCAATCCAATCTAGAGCGGCAACTAGCTGCTATTCCCAAAGATGAAGTGAAATGAATCTGCCCTTTCAGCTGAGGCATCAAAGAAGGTTGAAGTGGGCTGAGAATTTTCCCCATGGCATTAAGCTTGAGTTGGGTTTTGAAGAGACAAAACCAGTAGAAATCTCCTAGGGAGACACAGTCAGTGAAATGGGCAAGGAATACAGCATGGTATAGTAGAGGGGGAGAGCTCTGTTTGGAATCAGGGTTTAAATTCTGTTTTTGCTATGTACTCCCTGTGTAATCTTTATCTGTTGAATGAGGGGGTTGGACTAAAATGAAACTGAACCCCATAAATTGATGTGTTTTTAAAAATTTTACTGCTGTCTTTTACTTTTATATTATCTTCATGTCGAATATATCCTTTCTCATTCCATTCTCTACAGAGTTGTATCAAAAAATAAAGGAGGGGGGAGAAGCAGTTTAGTAGAACTAACAAAGCACATCAACACAAAGACAGTGTATGTAGTGTTCCATATCCATAGTCCTTTACCCTCAGCCCTGCCAAAAAAGGGGGGGAGGTGCATATACCTCATTTCTTCTATGAGACTAAGCTTGGTCATTCTATTTACACAAGAAGGCTAAATGTTATTATCAATGGAGAAGAGATGTACCTTCCCTCTTTCCCTGATGAAGACTACCACTGTAGAATGTTACACGTGCACTCAGCTATGATTGCTGAGGTTGATTTTGCTTAATAGTTTTTCTTTGTTAAAAGGAAAGGCTCACTAAGTGATGCCTGGGGGATTGTATATGGAAATGACTGAGATTTTTACAAAGACATCAAAACTCTTAAAAGGGTGGGTGGAGATTGAACTAGATCTCTAAGGCCCTTTCCAACTTTAAATCATAGGGTCATGTGACACTCAGGGTACCTGTTTTTCTAAAACTAAAAAAACATTATCTGAGCTCTGAATAAGAGGCAGTATTCCTACATATCTCCCAGCACCATCTTTTGCCATCAGGTGTTGGAGCCACCATCCTGCATTGTTGGCACTTTATATTAGTTCTTTTGGAATAACAGAAGAGAAGAGGCTTTGCCTTCCATTTGTCTCCTCTGCACTCGCCTGCTGCTAGCAATCTGGTGAAACATCCAGTACTCCTGAGTGGTCGTGTTCTTCTGAAGGGCAGGCCGCCATAGATGGATCCCCGATGGAGAATGTCTTGGCAGAGAGGAAACATAAATCAAATAGAATTGCAGTACTTGATGCTGGGGGGGATGGGGAGACCACAAGAGAGAAGAGACAGGAAAAACATCAGAGCTCAAAGGAAACTTGGCTCATCTAGTCCAGCATCCTCCTTTAACGCATTAGAAAACTGAGGCTTAAAGAAACAAAGGGACTTAACCAGGGTGCTCTAACCTGTCAGTGACAGGAGCTCTGACTAGAACCTGGGCCACACAATTCAGTGTGTTTTTAGCAATAGCATACTGCTTTTAAATACCTAGTTGCTCATCTTTTACATTTTTCGTTGGCCCTCTTCCTTCTCTTCTCTCCCACCCCCCAACCTCTTAAATTGCTAACCAGACTGAACAGTTTACTCTCAAATATGTAAAAAGAATCACTATTGAAGATAATTTATTTAGATTCTTGGCCCCTTACTGCCACAGAATAAACATTTAGCCTACTAATTGATCCCTCTAAATTAATGCTCCAGTCTTCAACCCTCATCAAATACCCTGGAGAAGCTTTTCTTTCATTCCCACCCAAAATAGGTCTAGCCAGCTGGGTGGGGCTACAGAGCAAAGGGTATTTTCCTCTTGAGCCCAGCATGTACTTAGGCAACATGGAATATGATACAGGTATCATCATTCCCTCTTGATTGCTCCATCTTTTGGAGTCTTAAGCTTCTGGCTTTAAAATTTGAACATATCCAAGCAACCTCTTCTCCATAGTACTCCATTCCCACATCAGAGTATGCATTTCAGTGTTCAGCACCCCTAAGGGACCTGACTTGAGAAAGAGAAGAGAATGGAAGATCTATGATCCGAGGTTAGGCCTACACTAAAAGACCCTTTGTTTTGTTTGGGCTGGGAACTCCCTTTCCCGATGCACATTGTAATCCACTTATTAAATAACCTTTGAGTAGCCTGAGACTAAGAGAGTTTAACACATAGCACTTACACAGGAATTTGAGTCCACATTCCCTAACTCCTAGTCTGTTATGTCCCATTAGCTCTTATCAATAGAGTAATAGGAGGAATATTAACAGACATTCAGTAAAAAGTTTATTATAAGGTGGGATCCTAGGTCTGTTAAGATAAAGGAAGCTAAGGTGAGAAGCCCTCAGGAAGAACCCTAGTTAAAAGAGAGAATATATGCATTAAGATCAGTTGTTTTTCAGTCAAGTCTGACTCTTCCTAACCCCAGTAGAGTTTTCTTGGTGGAGATACTGAAGTGGTTTGCTATTTTCTTCTCCAGCTCATTTTACAGATGAGGAAACTGAGACAAACAGTGTTAAGTGACTTGACTGGGGTCAGATTTGAATTCAGGAATATGAGTCTTCTGACTTCAGGCCCAGCACTCTATCCACTGAACTGCTTAGCTGCCCACACATTAAGATAGGATAGTATTTAAAGCTGAAAGATACCATAGTACCCTTGAGTTCTACTTTCTTATTTTATAAATGAAAACAGACAAACCTGATGATCAGAAAGGCTATGTAAACTAAACCAGTGTCACACAGCTTTTAAGGGCAGAACTAGAATTTGAGCCCTCCAGTCCTCTGACTCAAAATGAAGTGTCCATTCCACTTTACTGTGCTGCCTTTCACATACTACTCCCAGAGAGCAATACCAGAAACTACAGAGGAAGTTGGAGAGGAGTGTGGTCAGACCTCAAGGAGGCAGTGGGACTTGCTGGACTTCGAGAATTCATAATGTTTAAATAAGTGAAGATTAGGAAGACCTTTTAGCAGGAAAAGGAAGTTAAAGCCTCAACCTCTAAGGCCCAGTTATCAGTTTCATGAAGCCTCCAGTATATTCTATCACTACCTTAATATCCTTCCCCTCAAGTTGCAAGTGTCTTCTCACTTTTTTTTTTTTTACATCCAAGAGCCCTTTATTTTTGTCTTTCTAACATATTTTGAAATTCTGCTTTTGTAACATGTGTGTGATATCTTAGCCTCTACTAAGTTTTGAGGTCCAAAACCATGTGTTTTTTATATAGTTAACATAGTAGGTACTTTAAAATGTTTCATTTAGGAATATGATTTTGTACATTCTCTCCAAACTATTGTAGTTCATAAAAAAATTTTTCCGGATTTTTAACCAATATTTTATTTTATTTATTTTTTAAAGCAATTGGGGTTAAGTTACTTGCTCAAGGTTACACAGCCAGTTATTTCTGGGTGTGGTGCTAAGTATCTGAGCCCAGATTCAATCCCAGGTCATCCTGACACTGGGGCTGGTGCTCTTACTCGCTGTGCTACCTGGCCACCCCTAACCAACATTTTATTAAAGGATCAGAACCTGGATATGAGTTCCAAGATGAGAAACTAAACATTGATGTTTGCAGGCAAGTAATAGTTTTACCTCATTAGAGTAGTGAGTTTGTGTTTGGGGAAGAGAAGAGGTCAAATAGAACCCAAATGAGTGGGCATCTCAGAGCTTGATTTCAGGAGTGCAGGGACTTTGTCCAGTGGTGGGGAAGCCATATGTAGTTTGAGGAGGGGATTGAAAAAACTGAAGAAGTATCCAAACAAAAGCCTGTTTAAATAATATAAAAATTACTTATAGGGAGAGAAGCTGGTGGAGAAATCAGGAAGAAAATCACCATATAAACAAGAGGTGACTGGAGCCTAGCTAAGGATTTTGGTAATGGAAAGGAAGAGAAAGTACCAAAAGAAAAAGCATAGGAAGTGATCTAAAGTAACAGAAAGAGAAAAATTACTGATGCTTGGAAAAGAAAATTGGCAAGGACCACAGAGGTCATCTAAACCGACCTGTACCTGAGCAGGAATCCCTCTACAACATGCTCAACAAATCATCAGCCAGCTTCAATGAAAGACCTCCAAGCTCGACTAATTTAATACGTCTGAAGCAGCTTGTTCCACTTTGGGACAGTTCTGATTATTAAGAATTGTTATTTAATTCTTACTCCCCTCTAAGAACAGGGAGTGTTTGATGTTTTCACCTTTGTAGGCCTGATACTTAGTACTGTGTGTTACCCATAGGTAGGTGCTTGATAAATGTTTAATTGTTAGGAGGTTTTTCTTTATGTGATACCCAAAACCTCTTCCCTATGACTTCAACTTATTGTCCCTATTTCTAAGTGGTTGAGCCTAATGTTATTAAAAGGAAACTGAACAACTCTGGCTTTTCTGTGTTGAGGTTCAGTTAAAAATAGTCCTCCACAATAGTCAAGGGTAGAAAGATGGGCACACTAATGTCTTGTTGATGGAGCTATGAATTGAGCCATTCTGGAAAAGTTTGGGCTCATGCAAAAAGGGTGATTAAAGTATGAGTACCTTTTGACCCAGAGTTTTCACTACAAGGTATATACTCCAGGAACGTTAATGACAAAAAGTCCCCACATACATCAAAATATTTATGGAGTCTCTTAGTGGTAGCAAAAACAAAAGACCTAGAAAAAATAGGTAATAGATTTTTAAAAAATAATGGTACCTGAATGTAATGGAATATTAGTGTACTATCAACAGCCATATGGAGAAAATACTCCAAATCACTGAGAAATGCAAACTAAAACAACTCTGAGGTTCTACCTTATACCCAGAATCTGATTGGCAGAGATAAAGGAACTCTGGAATGATGGGCATGCTAATACTGTGTTGAAGAAACTGAGAATTGACCCAGCTATTCAGTCATTATAGAAAGCACATTGGAACCATATCCTAAAAGTCACTAAACTATATATACCCACTATAAGGTCTATGCTTCCCCTCTTCCCCCTAAGAGAGAAAAGACCTGTATGTATCAAAATCTTTCTAGCAGCCCTTTTTTGTTGTAGCAAAAAAACTGAAAGCAGTGGGTACCCATCAGTTGGGGAATAGGTGAACAAATTACTGGTATGTCAGTGTATTGGAATATTACTACTACACTGTAAGAAATGAACAAAGTAAAAAAAATCAAAGAGACCTGGCAGGACCAAGTGAAATAAGTAGAAGCAGGAAGACTTTTTATACAATGACTGCAAGAATGTAAATGAAAGAATAACAGTAGAATAAGAGAAAATTAATTTTTTAAATTATAATGACCAAGATTGGCCCCAGTGAAGAGATGGGAGAAGACATCTCCTTCTCCTTTGCAGTATGGAACACTATGTAGAATGTCAAAAGTTTTCAACACATTCATTTGCTGAACTTTTTTTTTCCTTTTTTCCCCCCTTCAAAAGAGATGATCATAGGGCGGCTAGATGGTGCAGTGAATAGAGCACCGGCCCTGAAGTCAGGAGGACCTGAGTTCAAATCTGGCCTCAGACACTTAATACTTACTAGCCATGTGACCTTGGGCAAGTCACTTAACCCCAATTGCCCCTCCAAAAAAGCAAAAAAAAAAAGAGACAGAGATGATCTCTGGGAAGGAATTAAGGGAAGGATAGAGTGAGAATTGTAGGTGATGCAAAAACTTAGATGAATGGAAATGATGCCACTTTACATTTCTACCCACATGACTCTATAACCAATTTCTGACTCTTAAAACCCTCAGACTTACCCTACCATTTCTCTTACCTGGTAGTGCCACCTCCTTTCCTCCCTTCCCCCATGTCTTTCTGACACCAACACTATTACTTGTAGCACTATGTATTGAGCCATAAAAACCTGAGAAACGGTTTACCTGAGATCTTCAAGATTTGGCCTCCCATAGTTTAGCTCCCAGTTACTTCTCTATTGGAGATAACAGAAGTTTGCCATATTCATCTTTTTAGATAACTTATCATGTTATACCCCTATTCAAGATCATTTGTTCATTCAGCAAATATTATTTAGCACCAAGAAAGATGTTGTGATGGCCCTTGACTTCAGCAAGTTTATAATAGGAGAGACACCAGGTATGACACTATAGTACAAGGTTTGATGTGTAAAAGTATAATCAGAGAAATATAAAGCTTTCTTGGTTCAAGCCTTAACTCTTCAGACTGGATTCAAGGCCTTCTGTAGTCTCAACCCTGCTTTCCAGACTTATCTCACACTATTCTGTCACACAACTTTGCTCCCTCTGTGTCTTTGTTCACTGTACTTTCCCTGCCAGAAATGCTTTCAGGGTTAGGCTAGATTATTTCTTTGGTCCTTTCCAGCTGTAGATCCAATCTGAGTCTGAACCATCTTTGTAGGTCTGATGTACATCATTCAGCATTTTCCTGACCATTCCATTCTGAAGTACTGTCATCTTCCTCTAAATGCCTGTGGTATTTACTGTCTGTACCATGCCTTTTGTCAATTATATGATAAATCAAGGTTATTCCTTTGTGTCTTTGCTTCCATCTCCAATTAGAGTGCATTCCTAGAAACACATTTTTTTTTAAAAAAATTATTGATATCCTTTGTTTTTACCTCATCTGTATTCCCTTCTTTCTATCCCATATAACAAAAAGAAGGGGGGAAGTATATTTTAGGAAACAAACATTTTAAAAAATGTTAACGTATATTTGCAACACTGAGGATACATCTTAGGTTTCTTGTCTTCTGCATGCCTTGTATATATTGGGTACTCTGAGAGTGAATTTGTTGAACACTAGATCCAGAAAACAGAAGTCTCCATTGGTTTGATAACTAGATGGCAGTGGAGTAGCCTGTACACTTTAGGGATGCTGCTGAATACCCCTTGAAGATCTTAAGGCTTCAGGAAAATGGAAGTAGCTGCATTCCTCAAGATGTTTGAGACTCCAATCTAGAATGTATCTATATGAGGTTGGGGACTATCAGGAGATTAAAAACAAATAAACTGGCTTTCTGGAGCTTCTCTCAAATGTCATATTGTAGAAAGGTAACTGGTTTGGTGCAAGACCTTTTTTTCCCCCCACTTTTTTTTTTTGGAGGGGGAAGGCAGGGCATTTGGGGTTAAGTGACTTGCCCAAGATCACATGGCTAGTAAGTGTTATGGTAAGTGTCTGAGGCCAGATCTGAACTCAGGTCCTCCAGATTCCAGGGCCAATGCTCTATTCACTGTGCCACCTAGCTACCCTAAGACCTTTTCCTTAGATTCAGAGATCTGCCCCAGACTTGCTAGGTGACTGCTATAACAAAGTCTCTTCACCTCTATTGGCCTTAATATCATCTATTATAAAATTAGATCGGCCCCTGGTGAGGAAATTGCAGCCTCGAGACCACAGGTTCCCCACCTCTGGGATCTAAACCTGGGGTCCATGAACTCAAAAACAAAAAAAAAAAATTGATCTATGTTTCAGTATAATTAGTTTCCTAGTTTTGTAATTCTGTGTGCTTTGTTTTATGCATTTAAAAATATTGTTTTGAAGAGGGATTGATAAGACTTCACCAGACTGCCAGAAGGGTCCATAGTACAGAGGTTGAGAACCTCTGGTCTAGATGTTATCTGAGGATGCTTCTGGCTCTCCTGTTTCTTTGATCCTGAGACACCCTGTGAATAGATTTTATGACATATTTTCATATATATATTGCCTTTTGGAGGGCAGTTGGGGTTAAGTAACTTGCCCAAGGTTGCATGGCTAATTTTTTTGTGTCTGTTAAGTGTCTGAGGCCCGATCCAAACTCGGGTCCTCCTGATTCTGGGCCTATGCTTTACTCACTGTGCCACCTAGCCGTGTATTGGTGTATACCAACCTTTTATGACATATTTTACAGGAAATTCAAGCCAGTTAGTTATGTAATAACTCCATAGGTTGATGATGCATTGTTTTGGGGAAGAGTAAGAGACTAGATGTGTTTCAGAGGAGTAAACTTCTAGGAAGACTTAGTGATTCAGAACTCAGAGTGGGAATAACCAGCCATCTTGTTGTTTTCTTGCATTCATAACCTTGTAGAAATTAGGAATATGAAATTCATAAACAGTTGATAGCTGAGTGGGCTTATGGGTTAATGTCAGATATCTCCCCTTCTATTCTCAGCTGTTACCAAGAAACAAGACACTCTCAGGGGAGAAAATGAAGTTCCTGACCCTTCACAGTTTTCAGTACCTGACTTTGGCTTCTAACCTACCATTTCTCCTGACCTTATGTATGCCACCTCCTTTCCTGCTTTCTCCCATGTCTTCCTGATAATCAACATCTGCAGAAAAAATTGAACTGGTTTTGGCCAGAGCATTGCTTCAGTCTTACAGTGCTGAAAGAAGACTGGAAGGAAAAAAACCCTCACTGTCATTTTGTAGATGACTGCCTAATATCTTACTAAATACAGAACATCTGACTCTTTGAGGATGCCTCTTGCTCCTTTTCAACTCCAGGCCAGTGTTTTTTATTGCCTTTGTCATGGGATAATGAAAAAAGAGCTTAATTTAGAGTCAAAGGCCTTGGGTTCTCCATCTACTCCGGTTATATGACCTTGAAGAAGTCACAGTTTCTCTTGGCTTCAGTTTCCTCATCTATAAAATGAAGGGACTGGACTAAATGGTCCTTAAAATCCCCAGATATTTGAGGGAAAAGTTTGAGTTGCTGTAGAGAAAGTTTGTTTTTTCTTCCCTCTCCTGGCTTAACAGCGCAGGAGTTTGCAGTTGACTGAAGGCCAGACCTTGGTTTGGAGGGCATAAAACCCTCTAGCCATGGGTGCGGGTCCAGTGGCAAAATGAGAGAATTGAGAGAATTTCAGTAGTCGTACTATCCAACTCCTGAAGCAAAAGACCCCTTTATCACAGTCCTGAGAGTTTAGTCATCTGATCTCCACTTGACCTCTCTCTACCCCTGAGGCAGCCCATTCCATTGTTAGCTCTGAGCATCAGGAAGGTTTCCCCCTTTATGATGACCAGAAAATCTCTGTGTCTTCCACTTTGCGGTTCTAGTTCAGCTCTTTGTGGGTAGGTAGAGCAACAGCCAACAGATGTGTGCAGTGCAGTGTAGACAGGAATTCCTCTTCTTGACAGCAGCACTCAGAGCCTCTTCCACAGCAGCTCTTCCCCAGGGAAGTCTCTCCATCTCCTTTCACTGACTCTCATACAGTTTGATCCCAAGGCCTGCCTCAAAGTCCTGATCACCTTACTTTGTACACACTGCAGTTTGTGAATGTGGCATGTAGAACTGAAGATGATGTAGCTTTGGACTGGCCAGGGTGGAAATCAGCAGGACAGGTGAGCTCTCTCCCTAGCACATCAGATTTCTGTTAAAGTGATGAGTACCCGGTGGTAAATAACTGTGTCTGTCATGTATCTGGTTTCCCGTAAGAAAGTCTTGGGGTTTTTCCCCCTTGATTTCTTTCCTGTTAGTTCTGAGATTCTTCTCCATCTAATTCTCTAGTACACAGCATTGTCTGTTTCCTCTTTCAGGGTCTTAAAGTTTTAGTGCAGAGAAACTTCATTATCAACCTGTTTGGTGTTGAAAAATAAAACCTCTTCCTCTGTCTTCAGTCCCACAGAATAGTGAGAAGCTGCAGGAGAGCCCATGCATTTTTGCGTTGACGCCGAGACAAGTGGAACTGATCAGAAACTCCAGGTACATTTACCTCACTCATCATTTTCCTGACTACATTTAGGGTTCTCTTCTTGACTTCTACCCGAGTCATTTAATTCCACAGCACTATGAGAAGTAAATTAGAAAATACTGGACTATTTTATGTTGTTTCAGGACTACCTACCTCATAAGGCAGTGATTTCTAGATGTTATTAAATATGACCCAAGAACTTCCTGGAGTACCTCTGTCCCATTTCGTAACTGTTAGTAAAGCTTTAGCATTGATGTTGGAAAAGGGAAAAGTCACAGATTTATGAAGCTGGAAGGGATCTCAGAATTAACCTAATGGAATCCCTCCCCACACACACATAATATTACAGAGAAGAGACTGAGGCCCAGAGAAGGTGAGCACTTTTGACAAGGTAGTAAGCGGCAGGGCCAGGGATTCGAATGCAGTTTAGTGCGGTTGACCTGTGGTCACTCTTTCAGAAGCACATATAAGAATAACATCTGACATTTTTGTGACTTTAGCCTTATAAAGCACTTGCCTTATAGCTGTGAAGTCAGTAATACAGATATTACTGTCTTCATTTACAAGTGAAGAAATTAAAGCTCACGGTGGTAAAGTTACTTGCCCAGAGTCACAAAACTAGTAAGCATCAGAGCCATGAGAGAAGCTTAACTCTTACCTCCAAAAACAGCACTCTTTCGTTTAAACTGCAGAAGCTAATTAGAGGGTAGTCTTCAGATTAGAGCCAATTGTTGTTAGTAGAATTCTAGCTGAAAAGCACCTTGGGGATATCTAGTTCAATCCCTTTAACCTATAAAAGAGGAAACTGAGGTCCACAGAGGGGGAAATCACATTGGTGCTACAGCAGAGCTGGGATTGTAATCCGGGTTTTCTGATTAGAAATCCAACAATGTTTCCACTACAATTTACTTTCTCTTGTGACCTAGTCACAAAAGGGATTGGCTCTACCTGAGGGACAATTGAGTAGCTGGGTGTAAAGCCCAGAATGATAAACTCCATTCCCAGGAAATTTGGTATCTGAATGCACTGTGCTGTAGCATTAATACTTTTGAACTGAATCCTAAGCCTCACTGTAGCATCTCTCAGTGCTATCTTTTTTAAAACAAAGGTGTATTTACTGAGAAGATACACCAAAAATAGAAGTACAAATAATTTCTCCCAACACCCGAAGGAACACTCTCCTCACAGTACATCCTAATAACTATCACCCTTCTGCATGCTTTGTCTTCACCAAAACATGGCCTGGACTCTAGGCTCTTAGTTTCAGAATAGTGATGTTTCAGAAGTAAAGCAGAAATGACTGCTTTCCTGTACTCTTCTGGGATGCCAGGCTAAGTTCTGTAGGCTAGTGTTTGCATTATAGGTATGTGTCTTTTTCTCCTGTATTTCTCCAAATGATCTGGCCAGCCTCACTGTGAGACATGGTGCTTTTTGGTATCAGATCAGTGTGCCGTGCCCTGTGTGGTAGGAACTGGAGCCAGACTCAGGAGATCATCTTGCTTGTGGTGTTTGCCTTATGATTTCCAAAACAGCTTTTGGGGACAGATTTAGATGGTTCCTTCACTGAATCCAAATTCTTTCCTTATCTTTCCATCCTAAAAGCTACTCATGCTACAGTGGGCTTAGTTTAATTTTTTTCTCTACTCCTCCCTCTGATACTACTTAAAAAAAAAAAAACAACAGCAGGGGCAGCTAGGTGGCACAGTGGATAGAGCACCATCCCTGGATTCAGGAGGACCTGAGTTCAAATCCAACCTCAGACACTTGACACTTAGACCTATGTGACCTTGGGCAAGTCATTTAACCCCAATTGCCTTGCCTTTCCTCCCTCCCCCCCAAAAAAAAACAACAGCAAAGGTTGAAATGGCCAAACAACGGCTGCAGGAAGACCCATCTTATTCATAAAATATTAGAACTGGAACAGACTTTAGAAACACCCTAATCTAACGCTATTTTGAAGGGAAAAAATCCCTTATTTAACTGATATACTGTTTTCCTTGGTTGTCCAGTTATGTACTGTACCATGTAGCTTTCCCTTGGTCATATGCTCAGCCTGTTGGGGGAGGCTCACAGTTTCTTAGAGTAGGAAGGTCCCTCAGAGACTACTGATCTGTTCCTGACCAAGTAGTCTCATGGACCATATTACTTAAAGATTCTTCTAGCTCTTGCTTAGAGTTTGGCCAATGTCTATCCAGGATGCTGTTCCTTAAATGTTTTTGAAAATTTTTCTCCTACGATTGGAAATATCACTAGGAAAGAAGCAGAAAAACAAATTGGCAAGATAATTAGTGAATTTTGAGTTAAGGGACATCTAATAACAAAGTAGAATGTACCCAGTAATCAGGGGCTGCAAAATTAAGGAAAGGAAAATATGGAATTGAGATTTCTCCAGACCAAGGTTCCCCAACTCTTAATCTTTGAGGTTGACTTTTCTTGCCTCCTTTTTACTTCTTTTGGGGGATTGATAATCTTTTGCTGCTTTTAAAGGCACGGTAATCTGTTGCCCTTTGGCTCTACTCAGAATCCCTGTAATTCAGAGCCATGGACAGTCTAGGCAGAAGCTTGCTTCTATGACTGCCACCCTTTCTTCTTACTCATCTCTGTCAGCTTCATCCCTCCAGTGTCCTTGCTTTACTCTTCCCTACCCTTTCATTGGTCCACCTTGGACCTTTTTATGTCAATAAACTGACCTTCCTGTTCTCCCCCACTCCACCCTCCCAAAAAATGCTTTGTACAGGTTTTCTTTTTTCTTGTATGTTTACTTGTTTCTCCCAATAGATTGTAAGCTCATTGAAGGCAGAAACTTTTATTTTGTATTTATTTGTAGTCCAATGACAGGCATTCAGCAGATATTACTTAGATACTTAGGGATTGGACCGACTTGATCTGGTTATAGCACAAAGGAAGATTTGTGTGAAAACCACTCATTAAAAGAGCTCTACACATTTGACCACTAAGTGAAGGATGGGGTGGTGACCCTGAGCTCGTGCTCTGTCTCATTTGGGGGAAGGGAAAAGTAGATGCTGTTATTGAAAAGATTTGGAGCCCTGCCCTAGAGGAGGAGCTAGACAGGAGAGAGCTTGGACTATACATTATGCCATTATCTAACTGGAAAACTGCTACCACTTTGTGCTTCAGTTTTTTTATCTTTAAAATGACCATGTCAGTCGGGTTGGGAAGAGCACCATACTATTACTCTGGTTCCATTGGTGCTTTCAGACCCAGCTGGGCCAGAGATTTAATGACTTCACGCATTGTGGGTTTATTTAAACTGTTTATGTCTGCCTCATGCATGGATTCTGGCATTGTGATATTGTAGTATGAGTTTTTTGGTATTTTGCTAAAGATTTTGTATAATCACCTTGAGCCCTTTGGAAGAAGGCTACTATCTAGATTACAAGGTAAAATGAGAAGAAGAATAATATCGTCAATGTTGGATATAGTATTGATGTCCTGGAATGTTCTTTACCTTATTAGCTTCTTTCTTTTTCATTGGATTTACTTTGCCAGGGAATTGCAGCCTGGAGTGAAATCAGTTCAAGTGGTACTAAGGTAAGTAAGTTCTGTGGATCTGTTGAAGTCCAAAAGACATACAAGGAGAAGAGACTCTTAGGGAAATCAAGAAAGAACTTTGCAGTGACCCCAGAAAGTTCTTTTGTGTTAAAGCAGTGCAGGAGAGAAAGCTTTTGCTATCTGCAGTGTGTCTGCCTTTTGCCTACTAACAATATATTACTGTCGGTTCAGAATAGCTAGGTTTGCCTAAGCCTGTGTTTCAGGAGTAGATGAGAAGTGGGGAGCAGGTAGTGTGTGCTGGATTCTGATCTCAGAACAGAACTGGAGTCTCAGTAAGGGTGGGAGGGTATCTGTGGGGGAGTGAAGCATCACACAGTCCTTCCTTCTGTTGCAGAATCTGTTACACAGACACTAGCTGCCCCCAGGAGGATCAGTACCCTCCTAATATTGCAGTGAAAGTCAACCACAGCTACTGCTCAGTCCCGGTAAGTCAGCCCAGCCTCACAGTATCACTCATTTAGTTGGATATTTGTTAAGGAGCCAAGCATGCTACTGGAAAGTATTGTTAATAGAGATGGGCTGGAAGGGAAGGGGAGGAGTGGAGTAGATCTAATATTTAAACTTTATCATAAAACATTTCTGTCCGGGTGATGATTTGGATTTTTTTTTTAAATGAAGTACATTTTCTTTCCTTCTCCTGGGCAAAATAAAGACAATTTTCTGATTTCAGGGCTACTATCCATCAAATAAACCTGGAGTGGAGCCAAAAAGGCCCTGTCGTCCCATTAATCTTACACACCTCATGTACCTGTCTTCAGCAACAAACCGAATCACTGTCACCTGGGGGAATTATGGAAAGGTGAGTAATATGACCAGTGGCAAGGCTGGACCACTGAAGACTCCTCGTTCCGTTTGCTGACTCCTTGTCTCTCTTTCCAGAGTTACTCAGTGGGTTTATACTTAGTACGGCAGCTGACCTCATCAGAACTGCTGCAGAGGTTGAAAACTATCGGAATCAAACATCCGGAGCTCTGCAAAGCACTTGGTAAGCAATTGAGCTTATTCCTGACAGGGAACTGGGAAATGAGTGAGGAGTCTGATGTTACATGTGTCGTTATATGGCTCCCCTGCGCTTACATTTGATCTCCTACCCTGGGAGCTCTGGAACCATCACACCTCCAAAGTCGGTCTTACTGCTGGTAGTATTGTGCCTATGACACCAAGTAAATGAAGCATTGGAAATAAAGTGGGAAAACCCTAGACTTGGAGTCAGGAGACCTCATAGGCCTGACTTTTGTGACCTTGGGTGAGTCTTTCCCCTCTTTGGGCCTCAGTTTTCTGATTTGTAAAATGAGAGGGTTGGACTATAATCTCTGTGGTCCTCACTTCCTCCTCTACTGTCGTCTCTGAGTCTAGGATACCATTCTCTTTTCCTGTTAATTTACTGTGCTCACCAGAAACAAGCAAGTGGTTTTTCTTTTGAGGCTTTTATTGATGGAGTGGACCAAGTGTAGTAGCATATAACACTTCTTGCTAACCCTGTGATTGAAATTCCTTTTTGAGTTTAATTTTAAGTATGTGAACAAAATGAAGAGCCCTGCAAATATGATTCCTGATCTGGTGATTTTAAAATTAAAGTTAGAATTCCCACTTTCAATTCTCATGGGAATTTCTTGGAAATCCCTTTAACTGCCCAGTGTTATAAGGAAAATGAAACTTTGCTATTTTAGAATTGTGGAAGCCTTAGATGACCTCTGAGATTCTTTTTAACATACTGAGACTATGAGGTTGTGATCATCCAGACAGGGTGGAATTGAAATTTATCTTTGTGCAGTCTGTCAGGGGGAAACAAATTTTTTGAGGAAATAGTGTAAATGAAATTTCATAGGGACTGTCTTTTTTAAGGTGCAGCTAGGTAGCTCAGTAGATACAGTGCTAGGTCTGGAGTCAGAAAGACTCGTCTTCCTGAGTTCAAATCTGGTCTCAGCTATTTAATTAGCTGTGTGACCCTGAACAAGTCACTTAACACTATTTGCTTCAGATTCCTAAGTATCTGCCAAGAAAACCCCAAATGGGGTCATGAAGAATCACACATGACTGAAAAAACCACTGAACAACAAATCTTTTCTAAAGAGGAAAATAAACCAGTTAAAGGTACATCAACAGCATATAAAGAGTGTGCTGGTTACACATCATTTTTCATTAAAACAAACCCTAAGGGCCTCTCCTAGCATCCATGTAATTTAATATTTGTACCACAAAGTAATAAAACCTCTGTCTCTTTGCTAACGTTTTACGTAACTCAGGGCAGCCCTCGTCCTATCCCTTCCAACATTACTTCCCAGTTATTGAAGATTGACTCAATTTGTGAAACAACCCAGGCTCCTTAGGGGGAAGGCATTTCACAAACAGTAGTCTTGGGTGAAGACTACTGTGATACTAACCGGCTGTGTGACTTTGGACAAGTCACTTCTGCTCTATCTCAGTTTCCTCATTGAAATAAAGGGTTTGGACTAAAGTAACCATAATGTCTAAAATTTGGCAATGGTTTTCCTAAAATTGTGCCTACAAAATAATATGGCTTATGGTAAACAAACATGCCGGCTCCTGTACATCCCAATGAGAGTTGCCTCCAAGGGTGCTGCCATTTTCCAGAACTTTCTGTAAACTTACCAGAAGAACAAATTTAGAACTTGCAATAGAAATGTAGAACTTGGTCTCAGCAATTCAGTTCACCCACTTGAGACAAAATCTTGGATCAGAGGATTTTAAAGTGGAAAGGGATGTTAGAGATCATTTAGTTAACCCTGTCCTTTTATAATTGAAGAAACTGAGGGGTAGTGAATTGCCAGAGGTCACACAAGTGGCAGGTGTCAGAAACAGGTTTAAAATCAGGGTCTCCTAATGCCGGGGCATGCACTCCTCTAGGACACCTTGCTGCCTTTTGTTTTTTTATAGATCCAGAAACTGAGAGACCTCCCTGAGAGCAGGGTCTGTGTTTCCTCTCTTTATAAACCAAGTACCTGGCCTAGTGCCTTATGTATCAGTGCCTAGTGTTTATATTTTGAATGAAGAGAAAGAAATTGAGTCACTGAGGAATGCACAAGTAGTGATGGACCCAAGATTAGAACCCAGGTCTCTTGACTCCTAGTCAAGTATTTTTTCAATTTCCAAACAAAGCAGAGCTGCAGTGCTAAATTCAAGTTAGCAAGCCTTTGACTTTGGGATCAAATTGGAAGGGAGACAATAGCAAAGCCATCTTATGTCATTTTTCAATACTGTCCTTGAAGACTTCCTAGGATGGAAATTCCATAGCCTCCACTAAAAAGTTTCCATGAGCCCACAGGATGTCTTCTAAAATAAACTACACTCATCTAGAACACTATACCTAAAACTAAGCTGTCAGCCCAAACTCCAGATCTCAGAGGTAACAGTGATACTCCCATATTTCTCTCTTTATCTGCTCATTTGTTCCCTCCCTTTTCTCCTCCCCCAAGCATTGACCATTGCCATCTCAAGACCTGCCCATGTTGTGGTGTCTAGGGCACTGCGGTGAGTTCTTCAACATGAGGGAGATTAATCTTGCGTACTAGTTCCAGGTTTGGTGGGGCCTTTGCAGTTGGTTTCATATTTAAAAAGACCTATGGGAGGAAGTGCATTATCTTCTTTTCTTTGGCCTTGAGCATTGTATGACAAGCAGATGGCACAGATTGCTTGCTCTGTGAAATCTATAGCAATTGTAGGCCCATGGCTCTTTGAAGAACAGGAGGCAGCATGATATGTGGAGGGAGGATTGCTGACCTCAGAACTGCTTAATGATGATAACCCTGGAGTTCTAGCTCTGTCACAGGTGTGACACAAGTAACTCCATCTCTGTGAGCCTCAATTTCTTCTTCAACATGAAGGGTTTGGACAAGATAATCCTCAAGATGCTTTCCTGCCTTAACATGTTATCTCCATAAGCTCTTCCTGATCAGCTTCTTTGCATGTGACAAAAGCCCACCTTTCCAGTCCACCTTGTTAGCAACTAAGAAAGGAAACTGGCTGCCACCCAAATCAAGCTGTTTCTGGCCAGTTAGCATTGGCCAAGAGAGTTAGGAGATGCCACTTAGCCTGTCCTGTGGGACAGAAGGTAGGGTGGGGAGGATTCATTGACTAGTGACAAGTGAACTGAGGAGTTAGCTTGCTGTACCCTAGGAAGAGGACTGACTTTAGAGTAAGGAGGTGTGAGTCTGAACCCCACCTATGTTGTTACTACCCCTATGACCTGGGACAATTCGCTTCACCTCTTAGGGCCTCCATTTCCTTAACCGTGTAAAATGAGAGGGTTGGACTTTAGTGACCTCTAAATTAGGAAGGTCCTCCTTGGGAACCCAGTACTGCATCGTAAATTGTAGGAGACTGTTATCTAGTAGTTTAAGGTTTACGAAGCTATTATGCTGTGTTTTTTACTAGATTGAAGAAGTTTAGGGCTGTGGACCTTTACAGTTTTTCCTAAACCTTAATTTCCTTCCACAGACCTAACCAAGTTTTTATGCCTGAATTCCAGTGCTGTTCCACCCTAGCAATCAGGATGTTTTTCCTTTTTGCGATAGCAGGAATTCTCTGGCCATAGTGGCTACAGTTTTCTGGTTTTTAATTTTTATTTCTTTTCTTATTTTTTGCCTTTTGGAGGGCAATTGGGGTTAAGTGACTTGCCCAAGGTCACACAGCTAGTTTTTGTGTTAAGTGTCTGAGGCTGGATTTGAATTCCTGATTCCAGGGCTGGTGCTCTATTCATTGCACCACTTAGCTGCCCCAGCTACAGTTTTCTTATCTGTAAAAACAAGGGGATGGGACTAGATGATCCCTAGCATCGTTTTCAACTCTAAAGCCCAAGACATCTCCTTCTTTATCTGTCCTTTGTCTTCAGCCACAGTCTTACATTGGGTGAGCTCAGGGTTACTTAGAAAAGAGTATACCTTCTAAAATACTTTCCCCATCTATATCCTCATTATTTACCATTCTTTTAATTTCCAAAGAGCTTTTCATTCCACAGTGCAATATGATACTAAAAATGCAAATATTCCAGGGTAATATAACAAGACTTGAGTTAAATCTCAGTGTAAATTTACATCAGTCTTTTCCTAAGAACAGGTTTGCCGGGGGAGTAGAAGACACTTAAAATAGGTAAGGACGCTGAGTGTCTGAGGAAGTCAGAGGGAGAAAAGCCAAGAGCAGGAGTTTTCTTGGAGACCCCGCCTGGGTCTGGCCACAGTGCAGTGGACTCCTGGCTGAATCCCAGCGAGTATTTAGAGAAACACCTGAGCGAGGAGAAACATTATAGAGCACATTCTACCCAGTACAGGAATCCCTTCTATAGGATTGCTGGCAGGTAAACAGTTACAAAGATAGGCAGCTCATTACCCATCAAACACAGTCCAATTGTTGGACAGCTTTGATTGTTAGAAAGTTCTTTGTACAGAGGCACTTTTTTTCAAACTAAATTTTTTTTTATAACGATCCACTTTTTCTCCCTTTTCCCTATTCCTTCCTCCTTCCCTCCATATTGAGAAAGAAAGAAATCTGTATAGTCAGAGAAAATCTTGCATTGACCATGTCCAGAAATTATATGCCTCAGTCTGCCCTCAGTTCATCATCATCTCTCTTTCTGGAGATGGGTAGCATGTCTCATAAGCTCACCAGAATTGTTGGTCATTGGGTTGATCAGAGTTCTTAGGTCTTTCAGAGATGTTTGTCTCTACAGTGTTGTTGTATTTTTTTTTTTGTTTTGTCTATTTCACCCTGCCATCAGTTCATACAAGTCTTCCCAGGTTTCTCTGAAACTATCCCTTTCATCATTTCTTATAACACAATAGTATTCCATCATATTCATTCACCATGACTCATTCCCTAGTTGATGAGCACTCCCTCAATTTCCAGTTCTTTGTCCCTGCAAAAATAGTGACTACAAGTATTTTCAAAAATGTGGATTCCCTTCCTCTTTCTTTGATCTCTGAGATATAAACCTACTAGTAGTATCACTGGACCAAAGGGGTCTGCGTAGTTTAATAGTTTTGGGGGGCATAATTGCAAATTGCTTTCCAGAATGGTTGAACCAGTTCACAGTTTCACGAGTAGTGCTTTAATATACCTGTTTTTCCACAGCATTTGTCATTTTCCTTTTTTTGTCAGCTTTGATAATCTGAAGGGTATGAGGTGGAAACTCAGAATGGTTCAAATTTGCATTTCTCTAATTAGTATTTTTTCATATATCTGTTGATAACTTGGATTTCTTCCTCTGCCTGTTCATTTCCTTTGACTAATTGGGGAATGGCTCTTATTCTTATATTTGAATCAGTTCCCTATATATAGTTTAGAAATCAGACCTTTTTCAGAGCAGCAAAGATTTTTCCCCCCATTTGCCTCTTTTCTAATTTTAGCTGCATTGGTTTTGTTTCTGCAAAAACTTAAAAATTTGATATAAATTACCATTTTACTTTCTATAATCGTTTCTGTCTTTTGTTTTGCTATCAACTTCTCCCCTATCCAGAGATGTGAAAGATAATTTCTTCCTTCCTTCGTTACTCCTCCAATTGATTTATGATGTCTCTGTGTCTTGGTTATATACCCATTTTGAGCTTATCTTGGTATATATTCCATGTGAGATGTTGGGTCTATACCTAGAATTTGCCAGACTGCTTTCCAGTTTTCCTACCAGTTTTGGTACAGTTTTCCTAAAAGTTCTTGTCATTTAGTGAGCAATCTTGCCTCAGTAGCTGAGATCTTTGTATTTCTCAAACACTGAAGCCACTGTCCTTGTTTGCTTCTCTGTGTGATATAACTAATCTGTTCTACTCACAACCTAAGAAATTTACTTGGATTCACTTCCTTCCCTTTGATCCTCATTATACTCTCTGAGATGGCACCATATGAGTCTGTTCTTTCTTTCATATTGCAGCCCTTTAGACAGCTATCATTTCTTGGCTAAATTTTCTTCAGGTTCATCTATAAAAATAGATGTCAATCGTTCTTATATGGAATTTTCTCTCATTCAGAAGCCTCAAAACTTAGCTTTCCCAAACTCCCTAATTATGTTTATGTAATTGACATCCTAGTCTTTTGGACAGCATAAGATGGTATGGCATTCCCCATTAGCTAAATTTAATACCTCCTCTACCAGGGTGCTATAATGGAAAGAGCATTGACCTTGAAGTCAAGAGACCTAGGTTTCAGACCTTGATTCTTTTGAAACAACAGCAATAATAACAACTCAGCAAGCATTTATATAACATCCTTCTATATGCTACCTGTGAGGTAGGGGCTGTTATTATCATCTTCATTTTACAGATGAGAAAACTGATATTGAGAGGTTCTGTGATTTGCCCCAGGTCATATATATGGTCATATAGCCTGTGGACTTGAACTTGGGTATTTCTGCCTCCAGGCTCAGCACTCTCATTCATATCTCTGAATTGGGGATAAATAATACTTGAACCATCCACCTCACCCTGGTGGTTGTAAGGATCCACTAAGGTCCGATGTAGCAAGAATCCTAAATGATAGTCATAGTGCACACAGGCTCAGAGGTACATTCCAGCCCAGTGGCTTACAAGGTCCCCTTGACCTTGCTATGGTTTCTGCAAATTATGCAAATGGCGGCCCCACTGAGTGCTGGAATGTTGGAGGTGGGAGGGGTCATGACCCCAAGCTGCCCTCCAGTGGACAGACTCTCAGCAACCCTGGGGTTTTTGTATTTGTTTTTGTTTTTCAGAATAACAGCAGTTACGGTGTATCTAAATAGTAGTTTATATTTATATGTACTCTTATTTAACTCCTACAACCCCTCTAAGGCCCAAATAGCTCAAGTAATTGTATTCTCATTGTATAGCTGAGGAAGGTGAGGTTGTGACTTGCCAGATACCACATAGCTAATAATGAGAGAACCAGTTTTTGAACTCAAGATTCCAACTCTTGCTGCATGGTATTGAAGTGTCAGGCTATATAAATTATGCTGTTTATTATTAAAATATACTTAGTACATAAGTCTTTGAACTATAAAATATAGGTAATTGATTATTTTACTGTTTACATGTTATGCAAATAATATTAATGACGGTTTTTTAAAATGCTTTTTGTCTGGTTGTCTTTTGACAGTCAGAGAGAAGCATTTAAATAGTAGTGTGCTCTGATAGAAGCTTTTATCATCTACCATTGAATCCTTGGTGATCAAACACTTTGAGACCTCATACTTTTCTCCTTAATCAGATCTTCTACTGGGATTTGCCCAAGTCATCTCTCCCTTTACCAACCTCTTAAGAAGTATCAGAGAACAGTGGCAAAGCTAGCAGTTATTTATTCAGCTCTGAGGGAAAACTGAGTAATTAGTTCCTAAAGCTTAGTGAATAGACCTTTCTGTGGTAAAAGTGTCAGAAGCATAATTGGATCCCTTCCTTATTGTCCCTACCCTTAAGAAGCTTACAATGTCTTATTTGCTTATGTTATTTCCCTTAACATGAAGTACAATGGGTAGCACATGGTAGAGGCTTAATAATGAATGAATTGTAGCCCAACTTCTAGAATGCCTCTAGAAATATACAGAATTTATATAATGAATTGGTTACGTTCATAAGTAGATGTTAGCTTGTTCCCCAGCAGATAGTTTTTGAAAGAGAAAACAAAAATTATAGATAATCAATTAAAAAATTGTTCAAGCTCAGAGAAATGCAAAATAAAATATCCTTGAAGTACTGTGTACCAATCTGGAATTACACAATGAGTTACAAAATTAATCATAACCTTTGACCCAACAATCTTGCTGTTATATCCAAAAGATGTTATTGGGGGCAGGGAGGGGGGGAAACAACTATCCATAAAAATATTCATAGCTGCTTTTCTATATAATGGTAAAATACTATAAACCTCTCATGTGTCCAACAGTGAATAAATTGTTAATGTAATGGCTTGTTACTGCATTGTTTAAAATGACAGATGTAAGAAATGAAATATGAAAAGACTTGCATTGTGTCACAAAGTGATAAGAACAGAATTTGAAGAAATCAACGCATTTACTACTGTTAAAAACAGCATTAGGAGGGAGTACAGCGTTAAAGGGTGGTGGTTGGTTTTTATTTTGTTTTCTATTGAAGTCTTTATTTTTCAGGAAAATTTTTAACATGTGATTTTTGTTTAGTTACATAATTCAGACCAGTTACCTGAACTATTTGGATACTTCCTGATTTTAAATCTGTTTTTTGTTTAATTTCAATAATTGCTTTAATTCTTTTCACTTCCTTTGTACGTACACATTGTTGCCACACATAATAAAAATATTTTAAAAGAGTGCTTCTAGAAAATGATTTTCTTTTCAGCTTAACTTTCCAGGCTTTGTAGGCATGTTTAGATTTTGACAATACCGCAGCTTCCAAATGACTGAGGTATTTTCCTTTTCCTATATCCCTTCTTTTCTTCCTACCTTTCACAAAGGTGGGCCATCAGAGCGTATAGGAAACTCACATTTGCTTCTTCTCCTTAGGTGTTGTCATATACTCCAGGCCTATTTTGTGTGTTCTACTCATAATAGAGTTTTTAAAATTCTCATTTATACTTAATTCTGCTTGAAGATCACAAGTTGTATTAGATCTGAGCTGCCCACTGGGCAAACTTGTTGCCTGGGTATCTCTCAGGGTCCAGTACAACTTGGGATACTAACAGAAGCCATTCTGACACTTGTCTGAGTCTCACCTGACCTACTAGGTGTTCTGGAGCCTAAGCTATTTAGTATTTGATGGCGCCATGGACTCTGTAACGATCTGTTTATCAACAGCCCTTCTTTTCTTCCTTCCCTTCTCTTTCCCTCCCCACCCCCCTTATTTACAGTTTCTGGTGAGGTCATGTACACAGCTAGCCAATGAGATGTGAACTTTGAGACAGAAATGTGAACCCCTTTGAAACTCTTCTTTCTTGGGTTCTTTGCCTTATCTGGAGTTAGTAAGCGGGAGTTGGGGCCCTATTGGAAAGCAAACAAGTGGGGAGAGGTTAGGAAGTTCTCTCCTCTCCTTCCCCTACATTCCCCCAAAGGGACTAGAGAGGCTGGCTGCCCACAATTCTCATAACTTGCATATTCCATATTTTAAGACTTGTATTGAGGGCTTACATGAAGATCACAGGCTAGGGGCATCACATTCTGCTCAGCTCATTTCATTTCTTAGAGTGGGTAAAAGGGGTCAGTGCCTACACTTTCAATCTTTGTTGGCCTCCTTTTGTCTCTTCAGTCAAAGAGAAGTTGCGTCTTGATCCTGACAGTGAAATCGCCACCACAGGTGTCCGAGTGTCTCTCATCTGTCCGGTAAGTCAGAGCAAACTCTTGTGTTGCTCTTGGCTGGAGGGTCCGATTTTCCCACCCCAGAGGAGACAAAGAAAGGAGGATAGTCTCTTGGCCTTTAGGCATTCTCTCAGCTTGTAAGCCGCCTCTTTTGGGAGGGACAGGTAAATTCCTAGGAGCCATTTCTGGACTTGTCTCATAGCCTCAGTGCTGCTTTCCTCATCCTCAGTCATTGGACTGACCCATTGAATTTGATCAAGTATGAGACACTCTAGGCATTACAAGAGAAGACCTGGACCCTGCCCTCAAAGGACTTATAGTTTAGTTGGGGGGGTGGGGGGGGGTGGCAGGCATGGAGATAAGATATGAAAGAAACAGCTAGGAATAATAATAATTTAAGCATAAGACTAGTTCAAAGAGTAAATTTAGTATTCAGAGCATTAGAAGAGTTGGGGAAGAAGTAGGACTCAAGTTAGATTTGCCTCCCCTTGAATAGTACACTGGACCTCCATATGCTTTAGGGCTCCACTGTGGTAGGAGAGGACTGGACTGCTAGCCCAATTATCTCCTTCCTAACTGCTCCCTCATTTTGGATATCCCCATGTCTGGTCTATAGCTAGTAAAGATGCGACTCTCCATGCCTTGCCGGGCTGAAACCTGTGCCCACCTGCAATGCTTCGATGCAGTATTCTACCTCCAGATGAATGAGAAAAAACCTACCTGGATGTGCCCTGTGTGTGACAAACCAGCCCCCTATGACCAGCTGATAATAGATGGGTGAGTTTGCTTGGTGGGGTGCTGATGGCCTTAATCACTTTGGGATTTTCTGTATTCATTCTACACCCTCTGGTACAGTTCCTTCAGTTTTACATTTTAACTATCCTTGTTGATTCTAAATGTGAAAGGATGTGCCAGGACCAGTTACTTCTTCCTACCTATGTTATTAATATCTCAATAGAGCTTACCTTACCCTTGCTATGTAAATGGTTTGGTGGGAATACATAATTCAGCAGTCTAAGGACATAGGTTTGAATACTTTGTTTGATATTTCCAACCTTACCTGACCTTAGGCAAGTTGTTTCCTATCTCTGAGTTCCAAATTCCTCCTCCATTAAATAAAAGCTAAATTAGACGATTGATCTCTAAGGTTTCTTTTAGTTCCAAATTCTGTGATCAGCCTTCACTATGGCATTACAAGGGAATACATGGTCTGTGGCCTAGAAACATAAGCTATATTTAAATTCAGTTTTACAAACATTTATATAAGCACCTAATACGTGCAAAGTCCTATTTCATAAGGGAATCGAGAAAGGGATGGTGTAAAAGGTAGAATCAGCAAGATTTTTAAAGAAGTGAGAGGCTTCTTAGAATGTGAAGTGCATTCCAGATATGGAAGATCATGAATGAATTCAGGGCCTAGTGATAGAAAATGGAAACAAAGCCGCAAGTGGGGGGCTCCTGTTCTTGAGCAGGGAGTGATGTGGGCAGAGGAAGATTCTTTTGACAGCTCTATGAAGGATTGATCAGAGGTGGGGAAGACAAGAAGCACATAAATTGAGGCAAGAAGTGAAGTCCTGACCTTCAGAGCACTGTATGGGAGTAGAGAGAAGGGTGCAGATGTAGGACTGTGGAGATAGAGTCATACAGACAGACATAGCAGCTGATTGAGTGTGTGTGTCAGGGCGGGTTGGGAGAAAGAGAGAAACTTTGGTCAATGGAAGGGTGGTGGTAGCTTCCAGAAGAATAGGGAGATGAAGAGAAGTGAGGAACTGGTGAAGGAGTAACAGTTTTGTTTTTGGACTTGTTGAGTTTGAAGCTGCCTGCAGGGCATCCTTCCAGGCAGAGATTTCTACTAGGCACTTGTTAACTTGGGGAAGTAATTAGGACCTGATAGAAGGTTTGGGAATCCCCTGCACCTGAGTCCATGGGCTCCGATGATATCATCAGTAGACAGAGTGGAAAGAGAAGGAATAAACCCCAGAGTCCGTCTCTAGGGCATGCCTTTGTTCAGGGGGCTAAATGGATGGATACTGACCGGGTACAGGTGATTTTAGGAGAGGAGAGATCAGGCAAATCGGAGGAAAAGCAAAGGAGAGCCTGTTATTCAAGGAGGAGAAAGGGGGTTAGGGGGAAGAGGGAGAGAGAGAGAGTGAGAGTGAGTGAAGACAAGAAAACATCCAGGAAGGGACATTGATCCAACAGTGTCAGAAACTAGAGAGAAGTTAGATAGGGGTGAGGCCTGAAGAAAGGCCATCAGATTGACCAGTGTCAAAACCTTGGAAATCGAAAGCATAGTTTTTGTCACGGGCTGTTGTCAGAAGCAATAGTGCGTGGTTTGAGAAATTAATGGCGGAGGAGGAACTGAAGGCAGCCAGTGTTGTTCACTCTTTGTAGGACTCAGTGAAAAGAGGGAGAAGAACTGGAGAGACTGATAGTTTGAGGGCCTGACAGGGTTGGGAAAAGGTATTTTCCTTTTATCTGTTTTCAATATTCAAGTTGGATTTTTTTTTTTCAGATCCACATTCTCTTCCTCCCACCTGCTCCTCCCCCCTTGAGAAAACAAGAAAAACAAGCCCCTGTTATAAGCATTTATAGTCAAACAAAACCCATCCCTGCACTGGCCAAGCTCCGCCCCCAGATAAGTCAGTCTGCATTCTGAGTCCATCACCCCTCTGAGAGGGAGTGGGTAGCATAATTCATCACGAGTCCTCTGGAACTGAGCTTAGTTGCTGTGTTGTTCAGAGTTCCTGAGTCTTTCAGTTTGTCTTTATGATGTTGGTGTATACATTGCTCTCCTGGTTTTACTCACCTCATGATGTATCAGTTCATACAAGTAGGCAAAGGTATTTTTAAGGCTGAGGTAAACCTGGTCATGTTTTTAGGTAGCAGAGGACAAGAGCTGGTGATTAGGGAGAGATTGAAGGTGGAAGAGAGGGGAGGGACCCAAGAGCACAAATAAAGGACTTGACCTTAGTTAAGAGGCAGTCTAACTGCCCCGCTTCTGTGGAGAAGCATAATAGGCAGTACACCCCATTATGACTATAAAACTGTCTATAACCAACGGGCAGATTTTGTACCGTCAAAACTGGGGACAAACAAGGCTGGCAGCTGCATGGCGTTTAACACCTTTGTTGGTGGTAGGAAGGCACAATAAGCGGCATTTTTCGTATGAGTTTTTAAAAACCACATTTATTGCCTGAAAATTTCATTCTTTGTGACTTGAACACGTTGATGTTTTATTCTTGAATTGTGTGACCAAGAACACTTCGAGGCTCTGAACAGAAATGGTAATGCTCTGTATATCTCTATCACCTTAAGGTCTATAAAATTCCTTATTAACAGTTCTGTGAGGGAGCTGGGTCAGGGGTTATCTCTTTTGCAGATGAAGAAACTGAGGTTGAAGGAGATGAGGTGACATTCCCGTGGTCACATAATTAACTGAGGTGATACCAATTGGCATAGCTTTCATTCCTTGTCCTAGGGGACACATGTGCTTCCTTCTGCATACAAGGTAGAAATACAGTGAGTTTGAGTAGAAGCTTCGAGAGGAAGGGGAGGCTTCATAGGCTGAGAAGTGGAGGGCATTGAGGGCAGGAAGCCAGCATGAGCTAAAGCCGAGAAGTAGGAGATTGTGTGGTGAATGGTGGCATTCTGTCTTGGACTCTAGGGGAGAATGTGGACATGGGCTGGCCCATGCCAAAGTTGAAGACTAGAATGGTCAAAGCAGATGTCCGACTTTGGGGAGACCTTGGGGGAAAAGGGGTAGCTGTGTAGGAGGGGTCATAATTATGAAGATCCTTTGAATTTCACAGTGACTTAAGATCTACTGAATTTTTTTACATAGTAACTCTGCTAATATCAATATCCTCGTTTTACAGATAAGAAAACTGAGACTCAGAGAGAATAAGTAACTTAAAAGCATCTTAAAATTATAAGCTGAGAAGCTATTTAGAAATCTAGAGTTCAGCCTCTTCACTTTAAAAATGAGGAAGCTGAAGCCTGGAGAGGGGAGGTGACTTGCCCCAGTTAACTCAGGGAGCCAGAACAGAGGTGGGACTTCAGCACAGGTCTTGTGACTCTACTGTTCCCATGTGCCAGATGCACAGAAGCACTCACCATAGAGACGTGCGGGAAGGCAAGTCCTCAGTCAGGTGGAAGAGAGTCAGGTATCATAGGGCATACCCACCATCTCTGTTACTGGCTAGTGGATTGCTTGAGCTCAGGAGTTCGGAAGAAACTAGAGCAAGTCAGAATTTCTGTGCCACTAAGTACCTTTGACCAGTCCTCAGAGCAGCTGCTGTACCTCGGGCTTAGGTGTGATAGGGAGACCATCTCAAAGAAAGAAAAATTGTGCACCGTGGTACATGAGACTAAACTATATATGATGAAATATTGGCTGGTTGGGTATTCAGGCTGTAAGTGATGTAGGGGTCCAAGGAGGGAGGGGGAGATAATTACATGGGGTAAAGCAGTCAAGTCAAGCTTCACAGAAGAGATGAGCGTTGGATCTGAGTCTTGAAGGATAGGCAGGATTTGGGTGGAGAACGGGGGATGGAATACCCTGACTAGAACTGTGGGGATAGGAATGAACCTGACCTGTGTGAGGACCAGTGCTTGGACATGACTGTTCTTGCCAGCAGGCCAGGAGGTAGTTCTTAGAATCAAGGAATTGGTGGCTGATCTTCCAGGCCACCTTGTTCTTTCTGGGCCAGCTACCATATTACCTTTGACTGTTGGCTATTTAAAGAATGCCAAGCTTCCTTTCTGTTGTGGCCTTCCCCTGAGGCCAGAGTTTTGGACTGAAAGTTAGAAGACCAGGCTTCTGATCTTCTATCACTCTTCATATGACCCAGAGGCATATAAGACAATGGAATCTGGATCCAAGAGACATTCTCCACAAATTGAAATCTCCACAGATTTATCTTCTAAAGAGATGAAAAATTAACCATGATAAATGCAGTCTTTACACATGAGTTTAAAAAATCAGCTATACAGGTACAGAAACTGGTGAAGATGACTAGATGTCAGTTCATGTAAAAAAAGAACTGGAGCTTGTGGTAGAATTTAGACTCAGTGTGACATAGCAACTAATTGTGATTTAGGCCACATTAAAAGAAGCAAGAGAAGGAAACATTATCAAAAAGCATTGTTAATTTGTGAGTGCCATTTTTTAAGGATATTTTGACCAACTGGACCACATCCAGGTAGAATTGAAACTTGGAATACCTCGTTTAGAGACGAAGGCATGGGGTGGGCATGCTAGTTTTCTTCAAGAACTTGAGGGGCTATTAACTATAAGGAAGAATAGGCTTATTCTGCTTGGCCTCATAAGTAAGAAGTGGGAGCAGTGAATGAAGATTGCAGTTTTTCTCTCATTCTTAAGTGAAATCACAGCTGTTGAAAAGTAGAATCAACCAATCAATTAGCAATTATGTATTACTGTATTACCTGCTGTGTGCCAGGCACTATATGGAAATACAAATATAGAGTGAAACAGTCCCTGCTTGGGAAGGGCATGTGTCCAGATAGACATGGAAAAATATATCTAGTGCAAGTACATGTAAAAATATATGCAGTACAAATATAAAGTTAACAAATATGCATATATAAAGTAGTTATATACAAGGTAGTTTGGAAGGCAGAACAATAGCAATTGGGATTAGGAAAGGCTTCGTGCAGAAGATAGAGTTTGAGCTTCATTTTAATGGGAGAGAAGGATTCTGAAGCATTGATTTCCTATTGAGTGGAAATTTTCCAGTAGAAATTAGGTAATGCCTATCAGGGATATTATTTAGGCCTACCTCAACTACTTATTGTGCTGTGGACATGACCTATCAGTGTATAACCTCTGGCAGGTTCTCTCATGCTAGAAGTGCTTCAAGTCTGTCATTCCATTGACCAGCCTAGCTAAGTACAACAGGTTCATCAATAGTAAACTGCCCCCTCCCCCAAATGATGAATTTCTGGGCTCTGTCAGTACATAAACCTTAAAAATATGAAATGGCCCTTCAGCATTGTGATAGTGGTAGAGAGATAGAAGAGTGAACAAAGGTTGCTAAAATCTGAAACTTTCATGAATTTAACTATTTTAAATGCAGTATAATCGTCCGATAACCAGTAAGTCAATATTACTATCAGAGGAACCAAATGAACTCAGTATCAATAGTCTTGCTACTAATAAAACCAGAAGTCAGATAGGGTTTTTGGCTAAATGCAAGTACTAATTATGGATCGTGTCCCTTAGAAAGGCAAATGAAGGATTTTATAAAGTTAGTTTTAGCTTGTGTCCAAATGCAGCAAGAAATGTCATTTCATGGGACACTGCTCATTTTGCAATGTTGATAATGAGGAAAGGACCAAAAGAAGTCTGCAGATAATAGTTTTATGTACCAGCATCTGTTGTAGAAGATGAAGAGATTGAGAAAATGTACAGAGAACACTGCAAAACCCTCCTGCCCTTCCTCAAAGTGAACGTGTATTTTAATGTTCCAATATCAGTGCAAAGGTTGGCATAGGGGAAGATGGGTGAAAAAAAAAAAAAAATATATATATATATATATATATATATATATTTGTTGTATAGCTCAGCAAAGAATGAGGGGGTGAAAGTAGGTACTCATCAACTGGGAAATAGCTAAATTCTGTTACATAAAAGTAATGGGTATTACTGCACTATAAGCGACAATGAATATGAAGAATTAGAGAGAAACATGGAAAGACTTAATTGAACTGATCCAGAGTGAAATAAGCAGGACCAGGAAAATAACATATACTGTGATTATAGTAAGGTAAATATGAGGAACAATAAAATACAATTTAGCATTATGTAATTTTGATCAAGCTTTGACCCAAAGAAGAATTGAGAAAATTTAATTCTCTTCCTGTTGCTATGCTGTGAGACTATGGATATGGAAATATTGCAGATTTTGTCAGATGTGTTAGTTATTGTGTTGTTTTTACTGAACTAAATCATTATCACAAAGGAGGGCAAGGTAGAAGGGAGAGGAATTTATTAAGAATGAATGATGTAAAAACAAAAAGCATCAATTGAAGAAATTATTCCTCAGGGTTAAGAAACTCAAGAGGCCAAAGATTTGTAGATAATTCAAGCCTCTTGACTGTATATCATCAGTATAGACTATACAATATGTAGAATTCAAGAACAGTCAGAAGGTACTGGATGTGGTAAGCATCTAGCCTAAATGCCAAAAATGAAATTGATTGTATTTTAACAGGAAAAAATTGGTTATCGATGTGGAAATCCCTTCCAAATTCGGTATCTCTATTTGGTCAGACTGTGGAAATCCCTTCCAAAACTATCTGAAGAGCACTTAAAGTTGAAACTAGGAGATCAAACAAATGAAAAATGAAAATCATTTGTCAAGATTTCTAACCATTTTTTTTTCATCAACAACATTTGAACTCTAATAACCCAACCTCAGCTGTGCCGCTTGTGGAAGTACAAATTGCCCCCAAAGAGGACTAAGTTGAGAAAGAGCAGCTGGGTCAGACCAAAGATACAATGAGTAGGTCCATTCTGGAGGGACATTGAAAGATTGATTTTTGCAAATGTTTAAAAGAAAGATACTGAAGGGTTGTTTGTTTGTTTTTTAATCTTAGGATATTATTGGCAAAAGTAGTTATGAAGAGGACATAAGTAACTGCCAGTCCATATACCTACATCTTTTTGGGGGGAGAAAGGTACAGACTTATACTGTATTGGTATAGAGAGTTCCTGTCTCTACCAGTGCCTCAGCACTGCTCTGTAACTTACATTTGTAGAGAATTGCCTGCAGTGAGTTGCAGTGATCTGCCTATTCACATGGCCAATATGTATGAGATCTTGACTCAGAGGCTGCTCTCTGACCACTATACCTTAGTGTTTCTCATTTACTTTCTTACCTCCGTGAAGATCTTTGATATTGATAATAATCAGTACACATACCAAGGGAACAAGTGCATTTGCACAGATGATACTGTATAGTAGGTATTTTCAGTCACTGAACACTGAATTTAAAAGTGCGAAGAATACAAGATGCCAGTGTTTATTTTTTTTTTTAAGTTTTTGAGTCAGAGCAGAATTGTCAATGAGAATTTTAATTTTGATCATCTGATTACCAATATCAAGGGAGGCATAGAGCAAGAAGACAGAGCCATAGATTGGATCCTTATAGAGTCTCCAAACATTCCTTTTCATAAATGACAGTGTGTTAGTTGTATCTTGCCCTAGAATGCTCCAGAGCCTCTTGAATGAATTGATTACCACTCAAGTTCAGCCATACAAGGAAAAACGAAGTGGATAAAGAATGTCTTTTGTTCAGATCATTGAGCTATCTATCAGTATTTATATGTTGGACAGAATCTGTATGTGGACATTAAGCTGGACTAAAAATTAAGTAAGAAAAGAGCATATTGAATTGCATTTCAGTAATTCTGTAGTGCTTTCCATGACCTGGAATTTCTTCCTGAATCAACCCCTTTAACAGTTACTCTTCCCATAATGCAGTTTCTGCAGATTCAGAATGGGGGTCATTGTATAGGGCAGTGGAGAGACATAACAGAGGGAATAAAACAACCTGTGATATATCACAGAATTTCAGTGGGAAAAAACCTGTCCATCTCTATAATCCAGTTTATACCCAAAAGAGTTCCCTTTACAATATTCCTGAAAGGGTCATCCACCCTTTTCTTGAAGAGTTCTACTTAGAGGAAACCCACAACCTTGAAGAGGCAGACCACTTCACTTTTAGATAACTGAGTGTTGGGGGATGTTTTTTTTTGTTGTTCGGTCCTGTCCAACTCTTCATGACCTCATAGTCCATAGCACCCCATAGTCAACACTGTTCATGGGGTTTTCTTGGCAGAGATACAGGAGTGGTTTGCCATTTCCTTCTTCAGTAGATTAAGACAAATAAAGGTTAAGTCACTTACCTAGATCAAGTACCCCCATAAAAGTCTGAGGCTAGATTCAAACTCAGATCTTCCTGACTCCAAGCCCCTAACCCTAATGTATTTCTTGCAAACTTTTATACATTGCTCCTCATACTTCTGGAATCAAGCAGAGCAAATCGATTCTCTCTTCACATGACAGCCCTTTAAATATCTGAAGGTATTGTCATTCCTTTCTCGTACTCCCCTCCTCCCTCCCAAGCCCTCAGTCTTTGCTTCTCCAGACTAAGTATCAGTAGTTCTCCCAGATTATCATCATAGAACAAGAACCTGAGATTCTTCACCATCCTAGTTGTCTTCCTCTGGATGATTTCCAGCTTTAAGTCTTCCAAAATGTGCCTGTAAATCAGCCCATTATTCCCAGATGTATTTTTGTTAGCTAGAGCGGAATACAATGGAGTGGTTGCTTTTGTATTTCTAGACACTCTCCTTAATGAAGCCAGAGTGACACGGGAGCTATTAGACATGGAGGACTGGACAAGGATCCTGCTCCACCTTGTTGCAGGATCTACCAGGCAGCCCACAAATGGAACATCTCATCTCCTGGAGACTCACGGAGGGGAGGGGGGAACTCCTATGGAGAACGTAATGACGAGCCATGGACAAGACTTGTTCAGAATGAAGAGTGGATGGATCGCAGTCCACACCATGGGATGGAGTACTGGCATCACTGAGGTCGTAAATCTGTGCCTCAAATAGTTGAGTTTACAATGTTATTGTGGGTTAGACTGAAAGCTGCCTCAGTTAGCAGGTGCCAACAGTAGAGAGGCTTGACAGTCAAGGGATACACCAGACACATTTGAATTTGTCTAAGTAAGTCACTTTGATCAATTGATCATTTATTAAGCACTAGGGTTAACAGAGATGAAAATGAAATAGTCACCACCCTGGAAGAGCTCACATTTCTGTTGAGGAGACATGTACAAGGAAATGCAAGTCTATACAAAATAAAAGGCAAACTTTTGGCTCTGGGGAGGGAAGCACTAGCCCCAGAGACACCCCCCCCCCCCCCCCCCCCAAGCAATTCCAGGGGTTAGAAATGAGGAAAGAGGGAGTCTTGTCTTAACACTAAACAGGTCACATTAGACCAGACAGGTCACCTAGGAAGTCCTTTGCCATTTTGAAATTCTTATTTATAGAATCACTTTCCATATCTGGGTCTCAGTTTTTTCCCATGTAAAATGATAGGGTTCATCATAAATGATCTCTTAAGGTCCCTTTCAGTTCTGAAATGATATGAGTTTGTGGCTCATTTAATCACTTGGCACTAGGAGTTAGCGACTAGTACACATCATCTCTCCCAGTGCCATTTGTGGGAGACAGATTAGGAAAGCATTGTTTCCAAAGCCAACCAATAAGAAAAGGGAGGAGCAGAGTTTAGAATACAGATCTCCTGAGTTCCAGACACATGGTCTAACCACAGGACTTGATTACTTCATCCTGAAGTAGACAATCTTCAAGTAATAACCTTTTCTATCAAACAGCTTTCTAATAAGAAGTAGTTGGCTCCCTGTCACTGACATTGTTCAGGCAGAAGCTGGTTGGTCACTTATCAGGTTTGCCATAGAATTCCTGCCCAAATCAGGAACCAGAATGAGATACTTGTAGCTGTGAGAGGAGCAAGACCCAAGTCATTTAATGTGTGGTTGCAGAATTAGAAATATTTAGCCTAGAGAGGTGAGAAGACCTTGGGAAATGTGAGTCTTTCATATGTCTGAAAGGATACCATATATTGAAGAAATTAGACTGGTTCTGCTTGGCCCCAGAGAGCAGAATGAGGCAAGGGTGGTGACTCAGCGTAAGGAAAAACTACCTAACAAGATTTGATGTCTCAAAATGGGATGAAGTTATTCAGGAGGCAGTGAAATCCTATGTTGGGGAGCAGTGGGAGCTAGGATGGCTGACCAGGGCAGTGGAATGGCCAAGCACGTGAGTTTGGGCTGGATGTAGTGGGGAACAGGGAGCACTTCGAAGGAGTTCACTTGACTTTACCTTTGAAAAATGACGCCTTGCTTTATGCCCAGAGGCCAGGTTAGACCTAGCCATTTCTCCTTATAGGCAAAAATCCTGGAGTAACAAGAACAATGGGTCTAGCAGCTAGCTACTTGCTTGTTTTATCTGACTGAAATGACAAAATCCAAGGCCCAAATGGGACTCTTAGGCCCTGCTTTGGGGAATCCCAGTAAAAACTCCCCTTTCTTCAGCACTTGTGGTGACCTAAGGGAGGTGATGCCAGGGTAATTTTTTTCTGCTCCACAAAAAAAGAGGTCTGGGCAAATGGAGGTCAAGTAGTACTTGCCCAGAGCCATTCAGCTAGTGCGTGCTAGAGTCAGGGCCTCTCCCCACCCCTCCAGGCCTCTCTGCCCAGAGGCTTTTGCCGTAGGAGCACTCTGCTGAAGTCTATCCCATAGCCCCCCAGTGCTGCTGGGCCCTTGGTCCTGTCACTGCTTCAGACCAGTACTCTGGGCCTTCCCCTTTAGAACCATAACCAGTCTCTGTGGAGGAGGCCTCTGAGCTATGGGGGCTGGCACTGCCGGGCACATGACATGCCCTGAGTGCCAGCACTGTGAGGGATGCCTGAGTAGCAGCCCTGGGGCAAGGAATCTCTGACGCCTAGCCAGTGAGTGTCACTGCCTGAGCAGAAAGCACTTTGTACACATGGTCTCCTGGGGCCTGAGAAGAGGCCCGGGAATGACCCCGAGGAGATGATGATGGTGGTGATGATAAATAGGTTCCTAAGGAGTAAAGTTTACAAAATGTTTTTTCCTTATAACAGCCTGGGGGAGGGGGAGAAGGCAAGAGGGATGTAATTAAGATCGAGAAAGTGACTTGTTCAACAAGACTAAGACAAAGGGCCAGGTCTCCTTCGAAACTTGCAAGGAAAAGTTTTACAACTACTAGCTTGCTTTTCTTTTGCTTTAAGATTTACTGAATACTCTTCCGTCCCCAAAGGTTTTGTACACAGAAGTGTTGGAGAAACATTTGTTGAATCATTTAAAGTATTGGGACCCCATTGCTGTGAGGATATAAAAGCAAAAAAAAAAAAGTAAATTGCTCCTGCCTTCAAGGGGATTACCTTTCCAGTAATGACTATGTAAGACACATTCACAAATAATCATAGTACACAAGAGACTGCTAAAGCTAAGGGGGAAGAATCTGATCAAAGTACTGTGTGAAACACAAAAGAGGGGCTGGGGCATCAGAGAGAGCTTCCTGGAGGGGCTAGGAAAGGAATTTGGGGTGGGAAAGATAAGGAGATCTCTAAGCATGGAGGGAGGGGCTTTTCGAGCTGATGGGGAGAAGAACAGGAGATGAGGGCAGCTAGCCATCTGTTTGGCTATACCATCCAGGGTCTGAAGGAATAGAATGAAATAAGAAGGGAAAATTAGATTTGAGCCAGATGACAGAAAGCCTTGTATCCAGGCTAAGGAGTTTGTATTTTATCTTCTACCGTGGTTCCCCGATAATAAGACACTGTCTTGTTAATTTTTTTTGGACAGAAAAACACCAGAGGGCTTATTTTCAGGGGAGGGCTTATTTTAATGAACATTGACAGCAATTTTAATAAACAGGTAAATGTGAACAAAAAAATGTACCTTTATTCAATAAGCAAATCACTGGGGAAGAACAGGATGACGCGCTCACTGCTGCAGCTCTGATTGGATGCAGCTCAGAGCGCAGCATGTGTTTCACCCGGGGGGGAGGGGGGACGGTGCATACAGAGGGTACCGTAATGTAGCGTGTAGCACAGGGGATCACCTTCACTAGAGTAGCAATCTCAATAGGGCTTATTTTCGGGGGAGGGCTTATTTTAGAGGAATCTTACACAGTAAGGGGAGGGCTTATTTTCGGGATAGGTCTTATTATCAGGGAAACACAGTAGGTAGTGGGAAGCCCTGAAAGTGTTTTGAGCTGGGAAAGGATATGGATTGTGTATTTGGAAGAGTATTTTGGCAGGTTGAAGAGAATAGGTTGAAAAAGGGACATATTGGAGACAGGGTAACCAGAACCTTGGAGTCATATGATCCCAGACAAGCTGATAATTGCCTGAACCCAAATGGTAGCAGAAAGGAGTGATCCAAGAGATGTTGCCAAGGTAGAATCAACAAGAGAGCTGTACCTTGACCATTCCCTTCTTGGCATGGCCAGTATATGGTAAACTTGCTTAGCTGTTCCCCTAGTAACCTGATCTTTGGAAGATAGAACTGCCTTCAGGGAGGTAGAATCTCCCAAAATGGTTAAAGCTGGTTTGGGTTGGTAGTTATTAAAAGCTACTGCTGATAACATGTGAGAACTGAATTCATGGCCATAGAAGAGCAGTGGAGCTTTTGGTTAATGGTGAGGTAGTTGTGATCCAATGAAAGAAAGCAGAGAACCAGAAATCCCATCTAGCTCTTATGTAATTTTGTACAAATCATTTGTCGGCCTCAGTTTATCCATGTGTAAACTGGGAATAGTATTACCTAGGTCACAGATTATTGCTTCTGGCTAAAAGCAATTGCTGGACTTAACAAGAATGCACAAAGCACACATTAAATAACCTTAATATAGGAGGTACAGAAGATACAGATGCAAAGCCAGAATTGAAAACACCTTCCAATGTGTTTAATATGATTGTACATGTATAATCTATATCAAATTGCTTGCTGTGTTGGGGCGGGAGAGAGAAATTTGGAATTCAAAATCTTACAAAAATGTATGTTGAAAACTATCTTTACATGTAATTGAAAAAAAAATACTATTAAGTGAGAAAAACACCCCCACACTTGCTGCCCTGGAGACACACAGATTCTGCAGAAGGGATACAAGATGCTTTGAGGAGGGCTAGAGCATTGACTAGAAGGGACAGGAGGGGCTCCCCTTAGGAGAAATGAGTGGGAAAGACAGGTGAGGAAGCATTTGGAACACTTGTGGGCTCTGGAGTAAGATACAACATTAAGAGTTTCTGAACATTAAAATGTGATACTTTCAAGGTAATTTCCTAAAAGTAATCTCCATGTTGATTTAATTACAGTGTCTAAAATAAGTTGATGCACAGACAGCGCCAAAAATGAGAACTAAACAGATTTCCAAAGTCACGTTCCGTATCTGCTTCAGTAACTAACTTCCAGAATTTATTTTGAAAGAATAGATTTTTCTGTAATGCTTTGCTCACAACAGACCTGTGAGATAGGTAATGTAAGTATTCTCATTTTATGGGTTGAGGAAGTTGGAGCTTCGTATAGAACGTAATTGTCCAAGGTCATAATGATTAAATCTAAGGCTGACATTTGACGACGATGATGCCACCACCAGCTTTAAGGCTGGTGCACTTCTGGGCCTAGCTTCTCCAAGTTGAAACTGTTCTCAAGCAACTTCTGACAAAACAACTCGGTGATATTGCCTTTTGTTTTAGTCTTTAACAACAGTTATAGGGCTTAAAGGGAATTTCACAAAATAATCAAGCCAGTTATGTGTAAAGGAATAGGACTTTACTCAGGGAAGGCCTGAGAGCTAAGCAGAATACTGGAGGGCAGGGTCATGAAGGGAGTGAAAGTGGCAATGGAGGAAGAGATTTTGTGCAGAAGCTATGCACCTGAGCCTCATTTGAGCTTCAGCACCTAAATGCTATGCTTTTTAGGCCATGGCAGGAAGAGGAAAGAGGCTGTTTTGTGGTGGCCATTTGGAGAGGCTGCCCTTGGACTTGGCATAGCCATTTCCACCACGCTCTGTCACTCCTGCTCTGTGTGTGCAACGTCTGACTCCAGACAGCTCTGAGACTATAGAAAGCTGATTTAGTGGTGGGTTTTCCATCTCCATCACAGGCAGGGAGATGCTAGAGCTTGGCTGAGGAAGCCTGGCTCAGTCAGGGAAAGTATCATAGGCCATGGAAACTTCCAGGGAAGGGCAGAAGAAAAGCCCATGTCCATAGGAGAGGTAGCCTCCGAGCTCTGTCCTGCCCTACCTATGTAGACAGCTAGGCGGCGCAGTAGAAAGAGCACTGGCCCTGGAGGTCAGGAAGACCCGAGTTCAAATGCAGCCCCAGACATTTAATAACTGTGTCGTCCTGGGCAACCTGATTAACGTCTGCCTTCCCTCATTTTGCAGTGTAAAATGAGGGTAGTAAATAGCACATGTCTCCCTGGGTTGATGTGAAGAAAAAGTTAGAATAATTGTAAAGTGCTATATAAATGCTAACTATTATTACCTCCCTGATTAAAAAATAATTCTGTTAGATGACATTTCATATAGTGCTGTTTGAGAGTCCAGACCTGTGACTTTGTTGATATAGGGGATCATCTAGTGCTTGGCAAGTGAGAGTTCTGACTTGTGCCCTAGGGCACTGAGATGAGCCCTATGCCTTATGGTTTACAAGATGCTTTGTATTTTCTCATCCAAACTTCAAGTTATCTTATTGCATCCTCACCACAACCCTAGGGGATGGAAGGCAGAGATGAGGTCACCATTTTACCAGATGAGGAAGTTGAGGACCTGGAGAGGGGAAGTGACCTCCCAATAGTCACCCAGCTTTCTGAGTGCCAGAGCTGGAGTTTGAGCACAGACTGCCTGTTTCCAAATCCAGGACTTTTCCTACTACATCACAAAATTTGAAATGTGGACGTGAAAACACTTTTCAGAAGGATTGGTAGCTAGACAAATAGTCCTCTGTCTCCAAAACTTGCAGTGTTTAAGTTCCCGTGTTCAGTCATCAGTGCAGATGGGCTTGAGCCTTACGCCTTGTGTCCCCTCCCCTCCTTTTCTGATCTGCAGCCTCCTGTCCAAGATCCTAAGTGAGTGCGAGGATGCCGATGAGATCGAGTATCTGGTGGACGGTTCCTGGTGTCCTATCCGAGCTGAGAAAGAGAGGAGCTGCAGCCCCCAGTGCCCGATCCTTGTCCTTGGTGGGTGAAGTGGAGCAGGGTCTGGGAGCAGTTAGAGGGAGTCACTTGACTCAGTCACCTGGCCCTTTCCATTCCCACATGTGGAAGCTTTTGGCTCTCTACCCCAGGAAAGACTTTGTAGCCTTATGTTGTTGAGGAGAAACAGTTTGTCTGTTCACACAGTATGTTTCTAGGGCACCTGTAATACAAGCTCCTTCTCCCCAGAGAGCAATGACTGGGGCCCTTGTACCTCCCCAGAAGCCTCCCTGCCTTTCTCAGATACTGCCTGCTCTGCTTGGCGGTCTGAGGCAAAGTTGTGGAGGGGAGGCCCAAATGATCTTGTTTCTCTAGCATGAGACTGAATGAACTGAGGAGGCCTTAAGAGTTTACATTGAAGTGACTGAGAGGTTGGGAGGAGAATTAGGAAGAGATGGGAGAGGATATTTAGGGTGGGGGAAGAGCAAGGAGCTGGGATCGTCACTGCTAGGTAAAGGGGATGAGTAACCTAACTCCCTCAGATCTCTGCTGCACATTTCAGGAGGTGTGATTTGTCTTGCCATCCATTCAAATCTGTATGTTTACCGATTCCTTCGTAACTGGGATGTTTCCTCTAGAAAGGGTGGGTTTTAGTTAACTGAAATAATTAGAAAATTTTTATTTGTTTCAATGCTTAGTGTGAAAACTCTGCTCAAACTGTAGGGTTATGTTTCCAGAGAATGTCCTTGATTGTTCCCTTTAAGGGGTTGTCATTCTGAACATCTGCAATCACTTCCAAGCCTGAGAAGGTGCCTCGGGGGTTCCTATCTGTAAAATGGGTGAATTAGATTAAATAATTCTGAAGACCCTTTCTAACTCTGAATCTCTGACTCAGGTTTGGGGGGCATCAGGACTTTTAAAAATATTAATAAATCCTTTCTATTAGCACACTTTCTTTTTTTTCCCTCCTCCCAAAACAGTCTCATTTAGTTGAATATTCTGCTTAATTTAGATTTTATAGTAATCATGAGCTATGTCTTAATGGGGGTTTGAAGGCATTTGAAGGTTAGCTGGTAGGTGAAGCAAAGGAAGACTTAAGGCGCTCACCTCATTGGTGCAGGCCTGAGGGTTCCCTCTGATATTTAAACCCCCCGTTCTTTCTTTTCAGGATCCTCAGATGTGAACGGGCTGTTACCTACCCCCAATGGGAACAGTGAGAACGGGAAGCCAAGCGCTGATGTGGTGGACCTCACACTGGACAGCTCATCCTCAGAAGAGGAGGAGGAGGAGGAAGAGGAAGAAGAAGAAGATGATGATGAAGAAGATGGCCCCCAACCCAAACGCCGCTGCACGTATGAAAAAGGCCTAGTCTCCGCCTGCTGACTGGGGCCTGGAGCGAGCATTGTCCTCTGGGGACAGACTTGAATACTCTGGTGCTTACAAAACTGGGAGGGAGGCAGGTTGGTTGTGGGCAAGGGGTGTGGAGGGAGGAGGGATTTTTTCCCCACCCCCTTATCCTATTCTTCCTCTTCAGTTTCTTTGGACTTTACAAAGCTAACAATTAAAAAACAAGCAAACAAAACACCACACACACACACACAGACACACAGCAACAAAATTGAGCTGCTTCCCAGTTGGAAAAAAAAAAAAGACAAATTTGAGCCTGGAGTAAGGAGTGGGGCACCAGGTTGTTTATTGGGTCCCATTTGAGTCCACCTTGCAGTCAGCATGGGAGGCAGTTGCCCAGGAAGAGACTCTCAGCCTTGGCCAGCCATCCCTCCCTGCCTCTGAGCCCCCCCTCCCCTCATCCCAATTGACCATGTCTCCATTCCAGGCCATCTCCAAAGTTCCATGCATTTCTCTCTTGTTGAATAACCATTCCTGACTGTCTACATGCCTTGCTGGGTCTTTGGATGATTGGGGAGGGATTGGGGCGGGGATGGGACTATGGCGGCTGATGGAACCTAGCAAGGTTTGGGGAGGGGCACTTTGTGGGGAGTTTGGGGAGGGCTTGGGGGGGAATGGAACGGGGATGGGGGCAGGGAAGATATAGAATTCCTGAGACAAGCTGTTCCTTCTGGGGAACACCCACAGCTCTGCACCTCATGGAAACAAACACCCATTTTTGAAACCTTTTAATCAAATCTGAAGATGATGTAGAATTTCTTCGTAGTGAATCATTTTAGTTGAGAAGAAGCCATGGTGAGGGGTCGGGGAGGGAGGTTGTGAAGGGTGGGGGAGGGGGAAGGGTTTAAGCCACAGAGCTGTTGTATTTCTGAAAGTGCAATAACTTGGCATTTTGAAGACAGAAGCACGTAGACAAGTTTCCCTTTGGAAGGAAGCTTCCATGGTCAGTGGGAGCCTCCAAGATGACCCTACCTCTTTGGACCAACCCACTGGGGTGGAGGAGAGCAGAGGGGGAGGGGTCAGGTAGGGGGCAAGGCAGGGAAATGAGGCCCTTCAAGAATGCCAGGTGTGGAAATTCTCAGTTTCTAGCCAGCTACCTCGGTAACTCCAATTCAGGTTTATTTCAGTACGAAAACAGTGCAGATACCCACCACCAACTCTGTCCCCATGTTGGTGACAGGATGAAGAGTGGGGATGTCGGGGAGGGAAGTAGCCACAAGTTCCTGGACTACTCTGTGCATCTCTCTCTCTCTCTCTCTCTCTCTCTTTCTCTCTTTCTCTTTCTCTCTCTCTGTCTCCCTCTCTCCTGCTCAGTACTCTGTCCTAAAACAGAAGCCAATGACTTACTGTTGAGGGTGGAGGGAGGTGAAAAGGGAGCAGAAGAGGTTTTCCTTAGTTTTTGTTTTGTTTTGTTTTGTTTTTTGTTTTTGGTGTTTGGGGGGGAGGGTGGGTGGGGTTTTGAGTCTACAAGCAGTTACAGGTTTCCCTCACAGTAGGAATATTGTTGGAAACTCTTGCTGAAATCTGGCTGACTTTGCTTTCCAGAGCCTGTCCTGGAGGTGGGACTTGGGGGGAGGGGGGGTCAGAGATCTGGAGCTGCCCAATTCTTCCCTGCTTCTTACCACTCAGGTTGCCTGGAAACCAAATGCCATCAGGTGTGGAAAGTTCTTGTCCCTGGGTGCCCAGCAGCTGAACTTCTCTGTTCCAAGGCAGGCATTCTGCTCTCCAACCCCTGGCATGTTTCCTGAGCTGGAGTAACCAAGTCAGACACTGGTCTAGGGTCTTCCTTGTATGTCTTCCTCCTCTGTCCTCTTTCCCACTGGGAGGTGAGGAGCAGGTCTCCAGATGCCACTCCCCACTCTTCTAGAAGCCCAATGCTTAAGGTAGCACTTTCAGATGCCTCTATTAGGAAGTTTAGGGGGTGGGGAGAAGTGGAGGAAGGGAAGTGATGCATCTAAAATGATTCCAGCAGCCTAAAGCCATCCATCTACCTCCCTTTTTCCCTTTTCTCCTGCTGGAATCCTCATCAGAATGGATACATTGGGGCTGAGGTTCCTGGTGAAGGCCTGTCAGGAGACCGAGAGCTACCAGGGTCATCCTCCGGCCTGATCTAATCCCATGTGATTGAGGGGTGAGGGGAATAGGACTGGATGTGATCCACCCCCACCCACAGGCTGGGTGCTGCCAATAGGAGGGGCCTTTCCTCTCAATCCTCTGATGACTCACCCCGGAAATACAGATGGGGAGGGTAGAGGGGATGTGCTGGTTCCTGTTGGGATTTTACTCAGCCACCCCCACCCCCAAAGCTGGGCAGAGATCCCCACCCAGCTGCTGAAATGTCACAAAGGGCACTCTGGGGACCTTTGGAGTGGCACTGAAATGTCCAGGGTTTCCCTAAGGTGGGAAGGGAGAGCCTTGGACCTGATTTCCACCTATGTTCACGGTTTTCTTCATTTTCTTTTCCCTCCAGCCCTCCCTGCCTTTTTCCAAACCCAGAATCATTTTCCTTTATATAAACAACTCTCCTAGCAAGGAAGCAATATCATTTCAGGTAACAATGGGAAATGTGGTAGAGCTCCAATTAAGTTTTACTGTATAAAATAGGTTGCTCAGCTTGACTCCTCAGGAGCACTGGCAGCTCATGTCCAATTTTTTCTAATATTTGTATCCTAATTTAATTGTTTTTTAAAAATGAAAATAAAAAAGGTCTAGGCCAAGCCACTTAGAAACATCATGATTCAGTTCCTGGTTTGGGTTGATTTTTTTGGCCAGCTGTTCTGTACATATGTTTTCTTATATCCTTGTTTTGTTTTTGTAAAGAGAAAAAAAAAAAGAAAAAAAACCCCAAAATATTTTTCTTTCCCTTCCGTACACATTCTTCAGAATTCAAAAGTATAGTGTTTTGTTAAATAAAAAGATTTACATTTCGAGGCCTGTGCCCACTGTTTCCGCTCAGAGGTGTGGGGTGTGTCTCTTCCACAGCAGGGTAGGGAGGGGACTTCTGGCCCTTGCCCAGAAAGGGCTGGGCCACTCTGCCGCCAGTCCGGGGCCAGTGGCTGCAATGAACTGGAGAGCTGGGAGGTCGGGAGGTGGAGCAAACCAGGCTTGGGTCTCCAGGATCTCCAGTGGTCTCTGCACACAGACACAGGTACACAAACTCACTCACACCCCCGTGGGCCACCAGCTTCTGATGCTCCAGGCTTCTGCTCTTGCCCTTTTGCTCAGGTAGGAGAATGGAGTATCCATAAGGTAACCAGTGCTGCCTAAAGGCCTCTAGGGGCTTAGCACAGCCTCTCGACCTGTGCTTGGCACCAGGCTTGAGGGTCTCCCTACCCTTGGATTCCTACCCTGGGTTCCAGCCCTAGCTAACTATGTATTCTTATACAAGTCTAATTTCTGGTTTTTTGATAGACTTGTGTTTCCTGGTTGAACTAGATGTACTTTTAGTTCTGACGTTTTCTGTTTTAAGGCCCTTTCTAACTAATTTTTTGTAGGTCAGATCTGTTTGGCTAGACTAGAGGAAAATGTTTCCAGTCTTAGGGGAGATTTGGGGAAAAAAAAAACAGATGCTTCAAAGAGAAGACTGCAGTTAAGCTCCTTTTGCCCCAACCTCCTTCCTATTTTCTCTCTAGATGCAAGATAGCTCCTTGATTGAATTCCTGAACCTTGAGCTGATTGAAACATTTTATATATTAGGCTTAAGGGTCAGAGCTCCAGTCTAAAGCCAGATAAACACTACTTGGCAAAGACAGCTGGTTTGTCAGAACACAATTAGCAAGCCTTATAAATTGTGCACTCATCACCATGAGTTCCCCCCCCCCCCATCTCTGTCTCCACAAAAGCCCTCTCCCTTCTCTGCCCTGGGAGAACTAGCTCTGGGCATCCGCTGTAATTACCACCCAGCATATGGACATGGAGCTCAGAGGGATCAGGAGGCAACTGGGAGTATACTTCTGTATTGACAGTCTGCTCTCTAACAAGAGGAAGCCATCACAGGCCGGTCCTCTCAACCTGGAGACAGAAGGTCCTTGAGTTGGTGTCGGGGCACCTCCAGACCTGGATGAACCACAATCTTAACCTCATCTCTGCTACCATATCGGCTTCCTCAGACAAGGAGCACCTACCTGATGATCTTTTTCAATGGATTAAGGACTATCATCTTCCCTCAAAGCTGACTAGTGTATGTCACCAATATCCCAGCTCAGCTTGGGGAAGAAGACTGCCTCAGAGGAGTGAGGAAAGCATTTCTCTGTTGGGCTTTAGTCTCTCACCAAAGCCCATCTACCAGCCAACAGAAGAGTTAAAACCATAAAGGGCGCTTCAGACATATCCTGTGACCCGCTGCTCTCGCGCTAGCCTGACTTGTTCATCTGGGATAAAACGAGTCCAAAAGCAGCTGGGACTTCTCTCCCTCCGGGTCCAAGCGTGACCGCGTGGAAAGAACCGGGGTCTGAGAGGTGACTGACGTTCAGATCCTGGTTCTGAGTTCTTAACGGTTGTGTGACTCTTGACAAGTCACTTCTAATCTGGCCCTCAGTTTCCCCATTTGCAAAATGGAGATAGTACTAGTCTCCTGGATAAAATGTAAGCCCCTTGTGGGCAGGGACTTTTTTTCTTTGTATTTCCAAATACCTAATGCAGTGCTGGGCACATAGTAAATGCTTAATAAAGGCTTGTTGCTTAACTGATTGATATTTGCACTACCTACCTCACAGGGTGGTTGTGAGGAAAGTATTTTGTAAATCTAAAGAGGGCTTCCTTGGCTCCCACTCCCCACCTTTCACATCCCTGGGAGAAGAGCATCTGAAACAAGTGCCTGAAGAAGGATTTTGTCAAGGCTGGAGGAAGCCACAGTGGAAGGCATTTCTGTACCTGCCACCCTGGAGGATCCAAGTGCATCTTCCTAGGTAGGGCCTGCTGCGAGAGTTTGGGGGCTGGGTCTGCCAAAGCAGTTGGATGCGCTTTGCCAACTCTAATCTAGAACTAACTTCTCTTGCTTGTGACCTTGGTTATATCACTTTCCCTCTAAGCTTGTTTTCTCCTCTGTCAGCTTTGAAGAATAATAATATTTTGTTCAGTCATTTTCAGTCTGATTCTTTGACCCCATTTCGGGTTTTCTTGGCAAAGATATTGGAGTTTTCCTCCTCGAGCTCATTGTTCAGATGAGAAACTGAGGTAGACAGGGTTAAGTGACTTGCCCAGGGTCACACTGCTAATAAGTATCTGGGGTCAAATTTGAACTCGGGAACATGAGTTTTCCTGATTTCAGACCCAGCATTCTCTCCACTGCGCCACCTAGCTGTCCTATATGCTACCTTAAAGCATGATGTAAATCAGTGAAAACTGGGATGGGATGAGTGAACAAGATGCTCCTAAGTGGTTCCTCGCTTAATTAAAAAACGATGCCCCATGCCCTATGCCCTGTGGCCAAAGAAACTGCCAAAATAAATTTCTTCAGCACTCAATGGTTTAAAGAACACTTTCTTTACAACAACCCAGTGGGGCAGAAAAACGTCTCCGTTTTACAGATGGGTCTCCAATGTGAGAGTTTGGATAGTTAACGGCAGAGATGGGATCTTGTCACAGCTCAATCTTGTGACTCCGAATATGTCCAAAGAAAGTCTTAGTTCAGTTTTAAGATAGCACCAAGTGCAAGCGTTCTCTCCACCCCAGAAACCCCCAACAACAAGTCTGGCCAGTTAGTTAAGCATACCCACACTAAGGGAGGGGTCCAGAAAGCCCAAACACCTACTCTCGCTCTGGGGTTATTCTACACAACCTGATAGAAGGAACAATTACTGGTGTGAATCCCAAGGACCTAAAGCATCTGAAACTCCTGGAGTACCAGAGTTGGGCCATAGCTCTGTGGCCTTGGACGCACTCACTTCCTCCTCTGTAACGAAGAGTTTGAACCGTATGATCTCGAAAATCCTGAGTTTAGATGGCCCCTACGTATCCTTTAGTGAATCCCCCTGTAAACTGTGCCATATGCAGAGTTGCTAAAAGGACCAGGAATTTTCAGCTAGGCTGCCAGGAGAGATTTGGGGGGCCTCATTGCAAGTTATCCATCAAATGTCGATAAAACTGGGAGATGGTCCCAGAGATGAGAACTAGGAACAGCAGCACTCTTGGGTGGGTCTTGATGTGTCCTCACTGTGAATGCTAAGAGAGACTGGGTCACTATTTGTCAGTGATGAGTACACAAGGGGTTCTTGTTCAGACCTGGTCTGGCCTACAACACTTATGAGGCCTTTTGACTTGAAAAGAAGGGCTACTTTCTCCTCACTTTATCAGTGGGTACTGGAGGATCATCTGCCCAGGGTCACTTAGTAACTGTTGGAAACAATGTCTCCTGACACCAGGTTCAGACCTCTTATGCTGGCATCCTCATCTCCTTCCCCTGAATACACTCCAGTACCCTTTTAAAAAATGGCATAAAGTCAGAATCTGAGTTCAGATCCCTGACTCACTATGTCATCCTCTCTTCCTTCAGGGTGGCCCTGAATGGTTACTGCTTCACTGTCTCCAGCCTGGCCTGCTGGGACCACTGGCCCTTCTAATTCTCTAAGGTTGAAATTAGTGGCATCATCTTGGCCCTTTTACTTCTTTCACCGCCTTTATCTTCAATAGCTCAAAGGGGAACCCCTGCCCCCACCTCTAATCTGCAGGTGGTGTTGATTGCCTGCAGCTCAATGTGAGGAGAGACCTGACTTGCCCTCCTATCCGTGATGATCTCAGCTTGTCTTTTTTTCTTTTTAAGGATGTAGGAGTGGAGACCAGTGTCAGAACTCCCATAATTGAGGCACAGGCTAACATGAGTATTGACTCCTACCCTCAGCATGCAGGGTCTTATTCTTGGGAGAGAAGAGGACTGGTCCAGGTAAAAGTACTGTGGTTTCAGTCACTCCCTAACCATCCATCTCATCCTACCCCATTTATCTGGCCCTGGAGAATGACTGGAAGCCCTAGTTTAGGCAAAATGTGCCACCTCCAAAACTACCAATCCTTGCAAACCATTACTGGGTGTCCCTAAAGTCTGGACACATAGGAAATCTCATTATGCATATTTTCAAGAAATGGAATGAAATTTTCAACATTTTATTTAATTAGCAAAATGAGATTTCATAGGAATAGGATATAGACATTGGAAGACATAGGAGACACATAGGAAATCTTATTAATAGGGAAAATAATCCCCAATAGCTAACGAAAGTTTTTATTCCATATGAAATTGTCATGGCTAAAATTTATGCTAATTAAATAAAATGTTAAAAATTTCATCCATTTCTTGAAAATATGCATAGTTAATGAGATTTCCTGTGTCCAGACTTAAGGGACACTCTGTATAGCCTCATTCCTAAAGTATCTGGGTAGACTTTTGAGTCAACAAGAGTCCCTATGAAAAAGTAAATGCTTCTAAGAGGTTCCCCTTATGAGCCAAGGCTGCCTGCCCTGGAGAGGGGAAGCCTTGCAACTGTTCAAACCAGAAGACTTGGGTTGTATGCATGGCCCTGCTGCTTTTTAGCTAGGTGATCTCAGGAGTCACTTCCTTTCTTCTAGGTTCCTCAGTTTCCATATATGTAAAATAAGGCTGAACAAATAGTCTACAAAAGTACCTTTAAGCTCTAAATCCTGTCAATCTGTGAGCTAGCCTTAGCTAAGGAATGACTGGCAGGGGCCCCAACAGAATTTTGCCTCCTTGTTGCCATGGGATGATTCTGACATAGCCAGAAGTCCGACTATACACACACAGACACAGACACGCACACAGAGGCCTTCAGTCTGGTCTCACTCCAGTCTCCAGCACAGGCCCAGCACCAATCTTACTACTGAACTTGGTCCTTTCCAGAGTTTGGCGGCATCGATGGGAGGCACAAATCAATGAAGTCAGTAGATAATTTGGAAGGAAGAGGTGAGATGAAGTCCTTTGACTTCTGGGAGGCCCTACTGGTGGCTGCCAATTCATTTTAATCACCTGGCCAGTTCTCCCCTGGGAGTTTCCCAAAAGCCCATGGCCTAGTTTCCTTCTCTGCTAAGTACTCCCAACCACCTGTGATGAAAGAGACAGCTCAGGACTCAGAAGGATGCATTAGGGTCCTCTCTTCCCCCACCCCTGCCCCCGCCCAGAAACAACTGGATTGCCTAAGCTACTGCGATGAGCCCCCAAATCTCCTTCGGCCTTAAAAACTAGGAAGCTTAAGACACAAGCTAATCCCACGGTGTAGTCCCCGTCCTTGGGGGTCAGGGCGGGTTAGCCAGTGAGGTGCTGGCAATCAGCATTAGCTTAGGGAGGGCCCTGAGAGGGTGTTCCCAATCCAGACGCTCCTCTCCAAGGACCTGACCTTGCTTCCCCGCCTCTGCAGAGGAGTCTATGTGTGAGGCTTGGAAGAGAGAAGTTGATGGCAGATGAGCTTTGGGATACTAGTGAAAAAGTTGAGGTTCTAGTTCTGTGCTCCATCTCCATCCCTGACCCTCAGTTCATCGTACTGTTGGGCAAATGCCTGGACTCAGTGGCCTCTAGGAAAGCTTCTGCCTCTTAACATTCTTTGACCATCACTCTTTATCACAGCTTTTCCAGCCTTCACCTTCTACATTTACATCCCCTCCTCTATGGAATGAAGCATTTGGACTGGATGGTTTCCAGGATTTCTCTCAGCCCTGACATTCTATGTTTTAGCTTAGTGATTCTACAGAGGGATTTCTTTTATCCTGCTCCCTATCTGCCCAGGCCCCGAGACTATTTTTATCCCCTGATCTGAGGTGCCCAGTGTCTAGCATTTGAGAACAGCTAGTTGGCACAACAGAGTTTAGCACCTAGAGTCAGGAAGATGAGTTCAAATCCAGCCTCAGATACTTACTGTGTACCCTGGGAAAGTCATGCGACCTCTGCCTCAGTTTCCTCAATTGTAACATGGGGATAATGATAGCACCTTCCTCCCAGGGTTGTTATGAGTCAAATGAGATATTTACACAGTTCCTGGAACATAACAGATGCCTAATAAATGCTTGTTTCTGTCCCCTTCACAAAGCTCCAAAGCTTCTGCTTTTTTGGAAAGCAAACTTAGAGTTGGAGAGTCAGGGCCTAGTGGTGAGAGTTGCATCCTCTCAAGACCTTCCCTATCTGGCTCTCTTGCCCTACTCCTGGATTATGTGGGATCTGGAGAGAGAGGAGGGGGAGAAGAGGATTCTGGGCCCCCTAGCCTGAGCTCAGCCCAGCTGTTTGACTGTCAGAGGAGGGCTAGGGAGAAATCTCTGTTCCTTTGTCTACTTTCCAAGATCAGAAATAGGCCCAGAGGGTGGTGAGCAGCCAGGTGAAGAAGAGCCTGGGCCCATCAGCTGTCTTCTGCCCCTCCCCTTGCCCCAGTCTGATCATTTCTCTCTCTGGCCAGGGATGGCACCTCAGAGAGGTCAGACTGAGCCAGACCACCTCTCATGCCAGTCAGTGCCATCTGTCTTTTTGGATATCTCTTCCCCCAGGGTCTGGTGAAGGGTCAAGGGAAAATTGAGCCCTGGGGACTCTTAAGAGGCCACCTTGTCCAGCCTCTGTCTTCAGTCACTTATTATCAACCTTAAGGTCAAGGATAGGCCAGGGAGTGAGGAGATGAAAGGTTTGATTCATGGCTCAATTCAATAAGCATTTATGAAATGCCTACTGTGTGTCAGGTAGCATAGTAGGCCTTAGAGCTAAAAAGACTCAATGGTAGTTGTGTGACTAAGGAAATCGCCTCTTGGCCTGTTTCTTCCTCTATAAAATAGGCTTGCTGCTAGGACGCCATTTTGTGGATCATAAAATGCTCAGATAAACATGCAGGGGGTGACTGAGCCAAAGGCCATCTTTTCCCAGCCTCTGCCTCTGATTATATGGGTCCAGATCCCATCCTCTTACATGGGCATATTTATTGAATTAAGGTAACACAAGCTAAGTGAAGCAGATGGGCACAAGCAAGTAGAACCATCAAGAGAGATGCCCACCTTACCACCGATGAGTCCAGGAGGACAACACAACCTACGTGTTGCAGAAAGTACAACTGATCCTGCTTGGTTCTCTGAGTCAACAATTCCTGCACCAGAGCAGTACAACGTAGGGTTCCCCATCCTCCTGTCCCCACAAGCTCAGCTCGGCTGTGAATAGACAAGGGAGCAGAGGAGTGGCAGCTGCTAAGGGTGAGGACCCTTCCTGGTTCTGCCCTAGGCCAACCCACTGCTGTCTCCTGGGCCACTGTTCAGGTTTTACCATGAACCACGACCCCGTTCCCTGACCCACAATGAGTCTCAGGAAGTCTGGGAAGAGCTAGGACACTAACGTGGGATTGTTTCAGAGACACAAAAAGGCCCAGAAAAGTTACCTTCCCATCCAATAAAGGATCTATTCCAGCAGATCCAATCCTGGTCCCCCAAATGATTCCCCTGGAGTGTGAATGGTCCAGGGAAGAATGGAAGACTAGAGCCTCATGACTTCATCTCCTCCCTGGAAGTGTTGCACGCTACCCCCCTCCCATCTCTCCCCACAATATTATGGAGCAGCAGAGTACCCCCGACACCCCAGGGACAAAGCAGAATGAGACAAAGGAGGCAACCGACAGGGGTGTTTACAGCTGTTTTTAGTGGTCTTTATATACAAGAAAAATGAATGTTTTGCGTTTCATTTTTGTCCTTTTTTTGGGTTTTTAAAATTATTTTTAAAGCCCCCCTCCCCCAAAAGTGCATTTTAATCCATTTCTTTTTTCTCCCACACGTTATAAACACTCAGATACAGTCCATGGAATGTCTTCTCTGTGCTTGAATCTGCTGGCTGGGAAGCCCACCAGACCCCAGGGCTCTGAACCCCACTGACCACCTTGCCAGCCCCCCTTCCTCCCTATCAAGAGGAAGGGACTGGCTGAAAGCTCTTTTGTGCCTCTGCCCCCTCCACACAGCCACTCCCCCACACGCCCCAATAAAGTTTAAATCTGTATATATAGATATAGAGAGAGAGCTAGACTTGGCTCCGGGGACTCGGTCATCCTGCAGACACTAGGCTCCCCCAAGCTCAAGCCGGACTCAGCCGCACGCTTCCTCTGCTTAAATAACTCTTTAAAATAAACTGCAAATATAAATATCTTTCTTTCTTAAAAAATAGTTTTCTATTCTCCAATCCGGCTGCCTGAACAATCTAAACTCCGGAGCTGGGGAGCTCACGGCTGGGCAAGGAAGTGTCTGGTGTGGGGGGGGAGGGGGGAGGAATGGACTCCCCAGAGTACAAAGACAGGTCCTCCCCCTGCTCCCCAGCATCTCTGAGTGCTTCGTTCCTCCTCTCTCTTGCCCTCAAGTCCCTGGGTTGAATCCTTTCCTCCATGCTGACCTCCAGCCTTGGCCATGTGCAACAGAACCACACTCCCTTCGTGGTCAGTGGGTCTAATTAGTGCAAAGAACGACACCCCAATCCTCAACCCCCCCCCTTCTGTCCCAGAAGCAGGGTCTTTGCCCGGCTCTCGTCCCACTCTGACCTCTGGGGGTAGGAGGGGAGTTAAAAGGGACAGATGCAACAAGCTTGGTTACAAAGGTCATTGAGGGGGTTGGGGGGGATTAAGTTTGTGGAATGGCTGTGGGGACCCTAAACATGGAGGCAGGGACAGGTATCCCTGACGGGACCAGGTGTCAGGAAGCCTGGAGGCCTCCTGGGCCTGGCCCTTGGCTGTCCCCCATCCCTGCCCATCCTCAGGCACTCTGGCCCCATGAGGGGACAGCATACTTTGGTACTACTGCCTGACAACCCGTGGACTGCCAGGCCGGCCAGTGCAGACCCCCTCTCTTCGTCCTGCCCCTGCCCCTTGTCCATCACATTACATTCACTGGTTCCTGTTTTAAATAGTATTTTTGCATGGTCTTGGTGAGTTTTTTCTATTTTTTAATCTCAGAGGGAGAGAGGAGGGGAGAAGCAGCATCAGACACATGGCCGAGCCCCCTCCAGCCCCCACCCCAGCTGTGAGCTCCCCTCTGGCTGACCCTGTCTAGAGACACCAGCAGCAGGGGAGCACGGGAGCTCCTCCGCATCCCACTGGGGTTGGTCCCCTGAGACCCTTGGCTCCTGGGGACAATGTCCATTCCCCCGGGGCCTTGCCTCCAGCGAGCCCTGGCCCAGTAGTGGACACACAAACACGGTTTCACCACCATGGAAGGAAGGAAGGAAGGAAGGAAGGAAGGAAGGAAGGAAGGAAGGAAGGAAGGAAGGAAGGAACAATTTTGTCTTGTTGCTGTCATTTAAAAACAAAACCATGGAACAAATCAATTTCGCTGTTTCTGTTGATGATCGGCATGTTCCCCACCACCACCACCACACACACACACTTTGCTTTTCTGTGTTTTTTTTTCCTGAAATGCAATAATTCTTTGGCAACACTTTATCACAACCTTAATTTAAAAATAAAAATAAAATCAATCCAGGTTTATATACACTATGTGAATGAACAGGGAGAGCCGGGCAGCCTGTCTGAGGTCCCATGCACGGGGAAGGAGGTTAAGGCAGAACGGGCCTAGGGACAGCAGGTTCACAGGAGGCGGGCAGCGGGCGCGCAGGCAGGCAGCGGGAGAAGAAGGGGAGCTGGGTTTTAGTGCAAACCTTTTTGAGGCTTGTGTTAAAGTGTTGCTTACATGTCCTATCCCCCTCCCCCCTTCTAACTTCATGTCGTCAGCAGATGAAGGGGTGGTATCTGTGTTCCCCAAATGCAGCTGCCCACCAGGCACTGCCAGGACGAGGCAGGCTCTGGGCCTACAGAGGCTTCAGTTGGGAAGTAGCTCTGACTGGTTTTATTGCTGAGGGGCCCCAGGAAGAGAGGAGGGGGAGGTCCTGAGGTCACACCTGGGGAAATGTTCCCCAGAAATGCCCCCCTCTGCTCCCCTCCCCCTTGCTGGGGAGCCTGTCCCTCCTCCCTCCCTGGAGCAGATGGTGATTCCAAAATAGCTCACCCTGTGATTTTTCAGGTGTGAAATAGGCCAGGCTGAGGCTGGGAGGGGCGAGAGTAGTCAGCCAAGGCTGGGTTCCAGCTCCCACTTGGGGGATGGAAGGATGAAGTGGGGGTCCCTGCCCCACCTGCCCTGTCCCAGGGACCCTGAGACATGGGGGGAGGGAGGGGGGACAGGACTTTTTAAAGCCACCTTCTATGAAAACTTCCCTTTTTTTTTAACTTCTCAAAGGTGTACAGGGAAAGGGAAGGAGGGAGTCAGGAGATAGGCTGTTGGCGGCTGAAGCTAAGGAAACAGATACCACCACTTAGGGGCTTTACCAGAAAGAACTCCAAAGTTGCGTCTATTTACAAGTCCGCACCGGGTTTTTGCATATGTGTGAGGGGGGCCAGTGCTAAGCAGAGGTACCCTCTAGGAGTATAGGAGTTAGAGCGGCCAGGGCACAGGGCCCTCTCTCCCTGCTGGCCACGGATCAGGGGTGGGGCAGAGCCAGGAGCCTTGGGGATGCCCCAAAAGTCTCTCCTCCCAGGAAATTGCAGAAAGCCCTGGGAGGGGGTGAGCGGGGACCAGGGCTATGTTGACAGGTGAGAACTCAGATAGACCTGTCCACAGAGCCTGGTAAGGTCTGGTCTCTGGAAGATGTTGCCCCCGACACCATTTCCCCATTCATGGCCTAAATGGGATGGGCATCCCAGGGAGAGGCCCTCATTTGACAGTCAGTGCCTTAGAATAAAAACAAGGGTCTCAGGGGCAAAAGAGACCCTGAAATTGGGGACCTCCCCGATCCTGGGGCTCCATGCCTTTCAAGATGGCCACTCCAGGCAGACTCATTGTTAGCCATGTTTTTAGTCTGCCATGTTGGAATGAAGCCAAAAGGCAGGTCCTGAGGGAGTATGGGCAAGGAGTGGGAAATGGGGTGGAGGGGACATGAGGGGCCGAGGGCAATGGGAGGCAGGCATTTCAGAAAGACCATTCTGACTGGTCTAGCTGGTTGTAATGTAAGTGATCTAGACAAAGCCCTTTCTCAGAACTCCTTTCTCTCAGGAGACCCACTAGGGCCAGGAGCCACATCTCGGGCCAACAATGGCAAGTAAGACATGGAGAAAAACCATGAGAGAACCAAAGAGAGAACAAAATGAAGGGAAGGAGGAAAAAAAATCATCCCAACACAAAACCCCATATTCCTGCCTGAGATTCAAGCTTTGTTGCAATGGGCAAGTGTTCTAGAAGGTTCTAGTGCTATTGTAGAACCCCCTAAGCCCAGTTCCTGGTTCTACTGCGGGAAACAGAAGTGGATTCTGCATCAGTGGGTTTTTCTTTTTATTGTTTTTTACAAAAATAAATTGATTTTTAAAGGAATTTCTCTGCTTTTTTTCTTTTTTTGTAATAATCACTTTTTTTGTCTTTTTAATTTTCCATAGAAGTTGGTTGCAACTTGTAAACATGTTTTTAAATTAAGAATTCAGATAAAGTGTAGTACCCGTTCCATCACAAAGTGCTAAGACTTCAAACGTGGTTGGTTTTTTTGTCTTTTTCTACTTTTTTTCTTCCATTTTATAAATTTTTTTACTTATTGCTTTCACTGCATCAAACATCTGCACTCTCTCCTCCCCCTCCCCCACCTGCCTGGCCCTGGTCCTGGCACCAGCTGCCCTGACCACCCTGCCTCCCCCTCCCATCCTCTCTCTGCCGACATTCACCCTGTGCTGCCTCTCTGGAAAGGTGTTTTAAAAATAATCTAAAAAGTGCTTTTTGAGGGAAAGGGCTTTTAATCTCTGAACATCTCTTTCCCCAAGGGGGGCTGGCAAGGCCACACAGGCTGTTAAGTGGCCCCCCCACCTCCCCTGGCAGGGTGAGATGACGGGGTCCCTGATACGGCTCACCCTGGCCGGGCAGGGGGTTGCAGAGATGGAGAGGAAGCCCAGAGAGCAGGGACTCACACTAAGTAGTTAAGTGCAGAGGCAGGAGGAAGGAAGGGTCCCCTCAGTGTACCCCACTCCATTTCCCCAGTCTCCCCATCCCTGGGCCCCCTCTTCTCCTTTATTAGCCCAAGAAAATAAATATATTTGGGTTTCAAAGGCCAGGAGAGAGGGGGCTCAAGTAGGCATCTAGGAGCCATGACCCCCCATTCTCAACCTCCCCCACACCCCAGGAGAGTAAAAGCAGGAGTTGGGGGGAGGGCAGAAGGGTGGTTTTGGGGAATAGGAAAGTTGTGCGAGGGAGGGGGTGGGGACAACCCCCAATAAGTGCCCTGAGGAAAGGGGAGGGGTCAGCGGTGTGCAGAGCAAGGTCAAGGAGCAGGAGGGGAAGGGGCTATTTTAACGTCCACTAGCAGTAGACGGACATCTTTTAAGGTCTTGTCTGAAAGACTCAGGAAGAAGGACCCCCCACCACTCCCTGCCACCCCTTACAACATTACCTGGGGGGGAGGGGATGTGGGAGGGAACCAACCAACCAGTGAAAAATAAAAACCCAACTGTCAATCACCCCCACCCCACCTTGAACCCTCCAGAGCCCAACCAGGCCCAAATCAAGTCCTGGAGTTGGGACCTGGAGCCTGCCACCAATGCCACCACGAAAATGGCCTTGGATGGGCCAAAATCCAGATCCCTGGGTCCCCTCCCTGATGGAGAGGGGGGATGGCAGGCCTAGAAATAGTCTTCTTCTAAAAAATCATGGGGTCCTGGAAGGGAAGGGGATTGGAAGAGGGAGGGAGAAAACATCATTAAAGAGAAAATCGGAGGATAGAACTAACTAGATTTTGTGACGCTTCATATATATATATGTCTATATATATATATGTATATAGAGAGATCTGTATATAGATAGAATTTTTCTGTGTGTTTTTGGTTTTAGGAGAGTCCGGTTGTTAAGTTACCGTCAGCTGACCCTCCCGCTACATTCAACCTGCCCGGGGCCTCAGACTGGGGCTGCTCTTCTTCCTCGTCCTCTTCCTCTTCCTCCTTAAAGTGCTTCTCGGGCCGGTGGCGCCGGCCGTCCTGGGCCACTGGTGCGGGGGCTGGAGCAGCCCCCGCCCCCGAGTCGCGCACCCGTGGCTTGCGGCCTCGGCGGGAGGGGATTCCGTTGCAGCCGTCCTTCTTGAGGTGCCTGTGCAAGTGGTCGGAGCGGACGAAAGTCTTGAAGCAGCTCTCGCACTGGTAGGGCCGCAGGCCCGTGTGCACCCGCATGTGGTTCTTCAAGTCGTAGTTGTGGGCAAAGGCAGCCCCACACTGCTGGCACAGATAGGGCTTCTCACCCGTGTGCTTCCGCATGTGGACCTTCAGCTTGTCCTGCCTGCAGGGGGCAAAGACAAGGGCTTAGGGGTACACAACAGGCCCCTCACAGGCACTGACTACAGCCCCTTCCCTGCCCGGAGATGCCCGGGCACCGCCAACCCCCACAAAACCCAGGAGCCAAGAGGCTCAGGAGGGGAGGGGGCTTCCTCTGCAATGGACTCTTCCCTGCCCAGTGCTGCCCAATCTCTGTTCCCCCTGTTCCAAGCCAAGGACCAATTGTAGGAGCACAGACTTAGAGCTAAGGAGAACACCTAGCTGAACGTCTAAAATGAAGTCATTTTAGAGATGAGGAAATGGAGTATCTGAACAGGACAGAGCCTTGCCCAGGGTCACAGATGGTGACAGAGCAAGTGACTGAGGCAGATGTGAGCCCAGGACTCCACACCCAGGGCTCTCTGACCTAAGCCGTGGAGAGGGAACAGAGGCTCCTGTCCCCCCACCCAAAGCCTCTGAACAAGGCCCCCAGAGTGGGACAGAGGGCCAGAATACAGCCAGGCCTACCTACAGAATCAAACAATCTCTTCTTTCCTCCATACTAAGCGAGGAAGGCTTGGGGGGCTTTTCAGGGGTTCCTGCCACACCCAGAGCTGCCTAGGACCCAGCTGCCCTCCAGAGGAAAACCTTGAAGCAGGAAGGGGATTAAAAAGGATCTCCAAAGGGGCTGTGCCCACCTTCATAAGGAAAACAGGGTTCTGCAGGTGCCCCTTCCTGCCCACCTCTCCCCAAACCTAACATAGGTATGAGACAAGAGGAGGATGGCACCCAGGCTCTCAGATCTAGAGCTGGAAAGGGGCACGAAGGTCCCCTAGTCCAGTCCTCAGTTTACCAAGGAGAAAAAATCAAGTATGCCCTCCTGCCCCAAGCCATCCTGGGTTGCCTCTCTCCCATTCAGAGCTCCCTGAGGCCTCTAGGCATGGGGGGGGGGAGGGGACGGGGGGAGTCTCAGGCCCCATTGCACATGGAGGCCAAGGTCTGAGTGAAGCCCATCATCCCCCCCTAGAGCTGTCTGCTAAGTGGGAGGGACACATTCCTGTCCCCAGGCATGAGGCCTAGAAGCCAGCAGCCCCAGGGGGTCCTAGGACCGCCCCTGCACTGCCCCACTCAGGGCCCTCCTTCCCAGAAGGGCAGCATCTGGTCCACTGCTGCCTTTCTTTCTCCAGCACCTGGCATACTACAGGTGCTCAAGGCCTGTTGGCTGACTGACTGACTGATTCTCGGATCTCACCTGCCTGCTTCTGTACAATCTAAGTGGACCAGTCACTTTCCCATTTACTGTCTCGTTTGATCTTCACAGCTCTGAGAGGGAGGCTAAAAAGGGGGATGATGGGGAAAGTGAGCCTGAAAAAGAGAAAATGACTTGGCCACGGTCACCCGACTAGAACAAAGGTCTCCATGAGGAAGCTCTCCTGACTTGGCTGACAGGCAGGGCCCTACATGCTCCCCACAGCCTCGCTTGGGAGGGGCAAGGTCCCTTCCTGGCCTCCCCACAGTTACTCTTGGTGAGCTGGGGCTGGAGGTGGGAGGCAGTGGGTTTCCTAACCCCTTGGTGACGATGGTATAATTATGGCCCAGTCTCTGCCACAGGCCCCTGTCTTACTCAATGTGCCTGGTGACTCACTGGGGGCCCCTGCTGACTCCTGGTCCTATGAGAGGGTGGGAAGGAGGGGCCTAGCTAAGGGGGATGGCTGGGGTTGGGGTAGGGGGGAAGGCTTCAAGCCCCTGGCCAGAGTAGGAAAAAAAAGGCTGCCCAGGGTTGGGGAGGGGGGAAGCCCAGGGCAGGCCCAGCTCCAAAGGCTAAAGGTCTCAGAGAACCAGGGGCTACCTGGGAGCCAAAGCCTGAGGGGCCAATGTGGGAAGGAGCTAAGGGGCAGACTACAGCAAGCTTCCTGCTCTGCCTGGTAGGGGGGAAGAGCCAAATTCTCAATAAAGAAGGTGCTCTGACAGTCTCCAGAGTCACAGGGCCTGGGTTTGAATCCAGACTACACTGCTCCCTTATGTGGCCAGGGCCAAATGACTTCCCCTCCTAAGTTTCAGTTTCCCCATAACTGACATGGAGCTAATAATAATTCATGTTTTTCTATGCTTTCTTTTTATGTCTTGCAAAGCTCTTTCTTCACAGCCAGCAGTACATAGATTGTCCCCATTCTACTGATGAGGAAATGAGGCCAGAAGGGCATGTGAGCAGCTCCAGGTGACTGTCTTTATCCCTCCCTCCCCTCTCATGGCATAAGAAAGATCCCCAGACACAGGAGAGTGAGAGCACCAGGGACCCTCATGCACTCCCACCTGTGATTCAAAGTGAAACCAAGCTCTGGGCCAGGGCAAGTCCCCTGTGGGCCCCCAGGGACACAGGGCCCAGCACAGAGTGGGGCAGGCTCAGGTCCAGTGGGCATCACCTAGAAAGCCACCCTTGGACTTTGCTCATGTGCTGTATAGCCCTTAATAGTTGCTTCCCCTGGCTGAAGCTCAGTTCCTTCATGTATAACGTGGGAAAAATAACACAACATACATACTCCACCTGCAGACACACTACTCCACTGACATAATCATGTAAAGAAAGTACTTCTGGGCCTTAACTGAAATTCCAAGGGACTGCTCTTTCTGCCTGTGCAGGTGGCCCCTGAACATCTCTGAGCCCTAGAGCTCAGCCCTCAGCATGTCCAGCCCTGACTGCCAGGGTCATCTGAACCTTGATTTGCTCTGTCTCCTCTGGGTGGGTCCCGATTCCTTCAGCATCCTGGAAACTCCCTGGGTCCCTTTTTTCCCCGGCTGGACGATCTCTCACCACGTGAAGCCAAGCACAAAAGTGAACTTCCAAGGAGGGCTCGGGGAAGAATCACAGACTGGTCAGGCTTGGGCTCCCCTCCCCACCCCTTGGGATGAGGGCTTCTGCTTCACCTTGGATGAAGGGCCTAGCACTTTCCACTGGGCCCCACAGACCCTGACGAGAGCAGCACCTACTCGATCACTTTTCTCTCCAATTTTAGGGGTGAAAGGACCTCAGGTATAACCTGGGCCAAGTTACCAGAGAGAAGAGGAAAATGAGGGCCAAGGAAAGGAAGTACTTTACTTGAGGTCACCCTGTGACGAGTCCAGCAAGGACCAGACTGGACCCTGGGCTTCCTGCCTCTCTGTCTGGGCTCTCTCCACCAACCTGAGCTGGCTCTTGGTGCAGAACTGACATTCCAGGCCTTTTGAGCAGGACACACCCCTACTTGTCTACTCAAGTATGAGGAGGGGGGTCTCTAGCAGAGATGGAAAACAATCTTGCTCACCTCCTACCCTCCCCAGGCTTTCTGTGTTGGGAATGAAGGTTCCTCTTACAGCTGGGTAGGGGGCCAGCCAGGGGTACAGGGAGGGCCCACAGAGAACCTGGGACAATGGCATTTTTCTTTAAAATTTTCACACTGGGTGGGGCTGGGGGAACCCCAGGCTGGGCCCAAGGGAGAGCTGAGTCACTGGCCCCAAAGTGTGGGGTGGGGGTGGGGGTAGGTTGGTGGGAGGAGGAGCTCTCAGGGAAAGAGAAAGGCCAGTAAGGGGTAGTGGGAGAAGCCAGCTTGTTGAGGGAAAGCAGAAGGGAGCAAGCCCCAAGAGACAGATCCTCTCCCTAGCCTGGCCTGACCTATCTCTTCCCCTCTTCTCTTCCTCCTTTTCTGACTCTTCCTCATCAGATCAGAGCAGAGGACCCTGGGCTCTCGTTTCTGAGGCCCAGTGACCCCTACTCTTCCCCAGGGGCCTCACAGTCTAAGCTCTTGCCCCATGCAGGAATCCAAAGAACCACACAGAGAATGTGAGAGCTGGAAGGGGGCTGGGAGATCACCTCCCAGAGGAGTCACTGAGCTAGGAGGCAGGAGGCCAGGACTGGAGCCCCAGCAGCTTGGCTACCAGGTGAGGTCTTCTTTGCTCTTTCTCCCCAACCCCAGAGCAGCCCTGCCTGCTCAGCAGGAGCCAGCTCTGCAGATGGTCTCATTCCCTTTCCAGCTCCCTCGTCCCCTGCCCCAGGGAGCAGGCCCCAGCACCTCACCTGGTGAATCGGACTTTACAGATGTTACACTCATAGGGCTTTTCCCCGGTGTGGGTGCGAATGTGACGGGGCAGCTTGCCGGCCCCCTGGATCACCTTCTCACAGATGGGGCACTTCTGGAATGCTTTGGCCCTGATCTTCTTCTCTACCTTCTGGGACCATGACGGGTAGACATCGCCCTCATGGGAGCCACTGAAATACTTCAAGTAATAATCCATGACGCCCTCATCCTCCTTGCGCTGATCCTCCTCACTGCCCCCACCACCAGCCTGCCGCCCCACCGAGGTGATCATCTGTTGCAGCAGGGCACTGGCAGCCAGCCCGTCCACCTCTGCCCCATCGCCGTCCTCCCCATCAGCCGTCCCCGACACGAGGCCGGGGGAGTCCCCTGGCTCTGGCGCCTCTGAGAGGGAGGCACCTTCCTCCTCACCCCCAGCACCACCACCACGGCCTCCATAGTGCCCATTCTGCGAGGGGGGGAAGAGGCTGGCCCCTGAGGCTGCCTCCTCATCACGGTCAGGCCACAGGCCCTGACTGTTGTCTGGGTCACCATCGTTGGCCTTTGGTCGCTCACCCTGGGCATAAAAGTCCAGGCCGTTGCATTCACCACCAGTGGCTCCTGTGGCTGCCGCGGCTGCAGCTGCCGCCGCCGCCTCCTCATCCTCCTCATCCTCCGGGCCGGCAAAGCTGGGGTTGGTCCACGGGAAGCTGTTAGGGAGGCTGTTGATGGGGTTGCTCTGGAAGAATTCAAGGTACTCCTTGGCTCTGAGGTGGTTCCGCTGATCAATTTGATCTACTAAATCCATCTGGTCATTCTTGGCCAGAATTTGGCGGTCCAGGAGGTCGGCGCAAACGTCACTGACGGCCGGGATCTCCAGCAGGCGAGCAGCGTTGAGGATGTCACTGACATTGGATGTGCTGACGGTGAGGGTTGCTGTGTAGGCAAAGTCCACCAGGGCGGTGAGGGCTTCCGCACTCACAAAGTCGATCTCGTAGACATTCTGCTGGTCCACCACAGCGCCCGACGTGAAAAGCTTCTTGAAGTATTGGCTGCAGGCAGCCAGCACAGAGCGGTGGGTGGGGAACTCTCGGCCCTCCACCAGGATGACCACGTCACACAGTAGGCCATGGGTCCTCTGTTCATTCAGGCTACTCAGAATGTCGCTGCTGTGGTCAGGGAAGGGGATCCCGATGGGGCCATCCACACCACCGGCCATCTTCCACGCCAAGATCTGGACAGGATGGGGGAGAGGGAGAGAATGAAGTAGTGCCCATGGAGCAGAATCTGCCACCACCCACCACCCCAAACCAGCTTCCCCACTTCCAGCCTTCAGGAAGAGCAGAACAGGGCGGCCAATTTCACTCGAGTCAAGCCTTGTTCCTCAATGACCCTCCACGTCCACAAGGCCTGTGGCCCCTCCCTGTGCCCGCCCACCCTGCCCTCCTCAACAAAGGAGCTCCTTCGGGGCCCAGCTCATCCAAGAGGCTTCTCCTGGTCCCCCCCCCCCCCCCCCGCCCCGCCCAGATCCCTCCTCAGGCCCTCACGGCCCCTGACAAACCTTTCTCTGTTAAGAGTCTATTGCTCCAACCAGTCAGTTTGATAAAAACACTCCTATCTACTCTTACCCCCCCCAAGTCTCAAGCACCAGGATGAGAACATGAAAGGCCTCGCTAAAGACTAAACAACTCCTTCAGTGAGAACAGAGCAAAGATGGAGGGGGTCCCCTCCATTTCAGAGCAGAGGGTCTGGCCTAGGGGAAATGGAGGGAACTGCATGGACACGCCCCTTTAGAGATGAGTCAGAGGGACAGGGAGGGGCCGAGTTGTGGCAGATCCACTGAGACCCAAACCTAGACCTCCAAGCACGTCAGGGCCCAGCCAGGGGCATGCTAAGGAGGAGGAGCATTGGAAAAGACGTTAAAGACCACATGAGGCCCACATGAGACCTTACATGAGACCAACTGGAGGCCCAGGGAGAGGAAGCGACCTGACCAAGGGCACAAAGCAAGTCAGACATAGAACTGAGACAAAAATAATAATCTAGTTAGTGGGCTTTTAGGTGTACAAATGCTTTCCTCACAAAAACCCTAGGGTAGATAGTATAAAATTATTTTTCTCATTTCACAGGCAAACTTTGTACAAGGTGAATGTCAGTGAGGTTCACTGACTCACTCACAGTCAAAAAGCCAGAAAATGGAGGAGTCAAAACCTGAACCCAGGACTTGTGCAGGTCAAGTGAGGAAGCATTAATGAAGATAACCTTCCTCTCTCCACCACTGTCCCCAGTGAGGAGGGCAGGGTTCAGAGCCCCAGCTTCTAGTCAAGGAAATGGAAGAATATGCCAGACCCAACTGGTGATACAGGACAAGTGGGTCCCAGAAGGCATCAAGGGGGCTCATCCAGGAGACAGCCACAAGCTAGACTCTGGTGCCCAGCGCCCACTCTTGAAAAACCTTGCTATGAGACTGACATTGGCCCCAAGATATAGATATCTACATGTGCCCTGAGCCTGGTGGGGTCTGGGGTGAGAAGCCAGGATAGGAAGGAAGTGGTGGGTAAAGTCGTCATGATATCAGAGTAATGGTTCCTTCTCTGCCACCCAGGGGGCAGCCTATTGCCTCCATCTCAATGACTACTATCCAATTTTCCCTTAAAACTGGGGCTTCCTAGGACCTGTCTCCCCCACCCCCCACCCCCCCACACAAGTCACAGCCACAGACGGCACTGCCTCAGTAACCATACAGGCCAAACTTGCTGCTTTCTAGATGCAGAGCCCCCGAGGACACGGTGCTGGGCCCTCCCTGTGAGTAATCATGGGGAAATCAGGCTGTTTGCCATCTGGAACTCCCCAATAGGGCCCTTCCCACTACAAAAGACTCCCCTAAAGAGAAGCAGGTTCTGACCCTGCCCCCCATCTCCTCAAGTTCCATTTAGCTAGGGCCTCAGGAAAGGCCAGTTCAGTAGGGTGGAAAGCAACCTAGCCAAGAAGCTCTATGTGGGTGCTAGAATTCTGGCTCTGGTACTGGCTCGCTGTGGGCGCGCAGGTGAGGCCCTGCCCCTCTCTGGGCCTGTTTCCTTCTCTTTAACATGAAGACAGAACCAGGTGAGGTCCCTGCCAGCTTTAAGGTTCTCAGTTTCAGTCTTTCCCGTTTGGTTCCCTGGGCTCCCTAGAATTTGGTCTTTTTCTCTCCCCCTCCCTCTCTCTTTCTTCCCTCTCTGCTTTTTCCAGCATGGTCATGACTCATCCACCCACCCACCCAGCTCCCTTCCCTATGGAATCTCACCCAGAGCTGGGGGAGAGTGAGAAGGCCTTGTCCCCTCCCGCCTCCCCTAGGGCCCTGCCAACTCTTCCTCCCCTTAGCCAGCAAGAAAGGGCAGACACAGGCCTCACAAGAGAGGAGCCATTTCTTCTATAGGCTGCAAGGACCCCCAATCTTCCTTTTAGTTGAAGCCAGAACCAAAGAGGAGGCAGCAAGACTCTTCCCTGGGAGAAGGCCAGGAAGTTTTGTCTCCTGCATCAGGACTGAAGGCCTGCCAAGAGCTGACAGGATCATAGATGGTCCCTGGGCCCCAGGCCTAGCACTGTCCAACTACAGACCAGGAAGTTCATCCTAGGGTCTAACCTGGATCCCTCAAGCAAAGGCTTTCAAATCCCCCAAAAGAAGAAGCCTAAGAACTCCCAGAGGGAAAACAAGACCTGAGGAGGGAGAGGCTGGGCAACTGAGTCCCCTCTCCACAAAAGTATTCTGCAGCTAAAGAGTTAATGTGTGTGAACCGACTGGCAAACCTTAAAGCAGTATACAAATGTCAGTTATTATTTGCAGTAGCTACAGCTCAGCTAAGGAGGGTAAGTGGAGGGGGGGAGAGGGGAAGACCAGCTAGCCAGCAGGTCACGAGGGCTCTGCCCTGCCCTGCCCAGCAGCCCCAGCAGATGCACAGAGTGCCTTTTGTGCTGGCTGGCCTCCTGTGAGCCTCAGAATAGTCAAGATGGGAGACTACACTTCCCAGGAGCCCTTTCCTCTACTACCTTCCCCCCTCTGGCCCTGCTGTCTCATCCTGGCTGTTTATCAAGGCTGCCTGGTCCTTCCTACTCCCCTCCCATTCAGTTCCAGCTTCCCCCTCTCCCCACGTATATAATGGGAAGGGGGGAGGAGGGGAATTGGCAATTTGCTGCAAGGCTGCTTGGGGGCAGGGGTGAGAGAATCTGAGAGGGTAGAGGATAGTAGGGGGCAGGGTGTGTGTGTGCTGGCTCAACCTCAGATTCCAGGCCAGAGAGAATCATAGGATCTAGCTGCTGAGAAAGGACCTTAGAAGCCAGCAACTCCTTCATTTTATAGATGGGGAAACTGAGACAAAGAGAAAGGAAGAGCTTTGCAAGGTCATAAAGCATTCTAATGGAGGGCAGCTGAGGGGGATCTGCAGTTGGTACCACTTCCAGTGATCCTAACAAGGCCAAGGTGAGCCCCCACCACTCCCCAAGCCTATGCCTCTAAGTCAGAGAGGGGAAGATAGGCCCAGCAGTTTGGCAGTCCTGCCCAAAAGCCATGAAAGGCCGGAGCTCCATAAACCTTCTTTCCCAAACTAAGTTCTCCCACTACGGCTGGGATAATGAACTTCACTTTGCATCTCGGTAAAACAGGGACACGATAACCTGAACCACTCAGCTACCCCATCAGAGTTGGGAGCAAAGGGATTTGCAGTCTTAAATGCACAAGACAAATGTGGCTTCATCCTTGGATTGCCCATACTTGCTGGCCTTGCTACTTTGCCCTGACCCTCGGACCTCTTCTTTCTGCCCCTCCCTTCCCTTTGCTTCCCTTAGTGCTGCACTAGCCCAGAGAGCAGGAACCAATCAGATGAGCACAGCTATGTGGAGCTGTTCTAAGTGCAGGGCCCTAGGAGCAAGGCCTCAGGCTCTGCCTTACATTTTGATGATGTTTATGTTGATGAAGCATTTTCCCATCCATTATCCCACCAGGGCTTCCTCCCATCAGTCCTTGGGCTGAGAAGTTAGAGGCTATTATTCCCATTTTACAGAGGGTCAAAGTGAGACCTAGAGAAGGAAAAGGGATCTTCACGCAAGGGAACACGGCTATCAATTTGGGACTCCTTCCCTTGAGACCTAGCATTAGACTGGACCCCAGCAGGACACAGTAAAGACTTTCTGACTGATGAGAAGTGTCGGATCAGCTAGTATTCAGAAAAGAATGAAGATATAAGTATCCATCAGATGTGGCAGGGAACTCACCCCAAGGGTGACCTCCATGGGCAACTAGAGCCAACTGTTGGTTATCCAGTGAGCGGCTGATGGGCACCAAATGCCAAGTCATTGGCTTGGGCTTCCCCAGTGAGCAGAGCTCAGTCTGTTAAGTGCTAGCCACCCCAAGCCCCCTCTGCACAGAGCAGACTTCTGGCTCTGCCTCTTATAAACCAGGCCACACTGGACAAGTCAGAGACCCTCCCTGATTGTTTCTCCATCTGCAAAACAGATATTATGAGACCACACAAGACATGTCTCTATCTCTCTCTGTCTCTGTCTTGCAACTCTAAAGGTTTTTTTTTTTCACAGATTTACAGAATATGAGGGATTATCACAAGACAATCCCAGAATGACAGACACAGAAGGGACCTCAGAGATATCTCTTTTTACAAAGGAGGAAACTGAGGCCCAGAGAAGGGAAGTCATTGGCACACAGTCATACTGATATTAAGCAGCAGAACTACAGTTTGCAGCTGGGTCCTCTGACTATATCCAGGGCCTTTTCCTTTCTGTCCCTTCAATCTCTGTCTGGCTAGGAAGCAGCTCTCAGGCCACCTCTTCCTCCAGGCAGGTCATCCACCCATTGCCCTGTCCCCCTGACTACAAAGACGGGATTGCCCTGTGGGAAGCAGGCAGGCCCTACACAACAGTCCTGCTGTTTGCTCTGCGGCATGAGTCTTCTCTCTTCTATTGTGCATATGCAAACACCCATCCTATTTGGTATTTGCTAAATTCAGAAAATAAAACTTTTAAAAATACTTTGTGACCTTGACTCATTGCCTGCAATAGTTCTGTCCCCTGTCCCCGTCCTCCCTAAATCCTTCCCATATTTCCAAGCCTAGTTGAAGTCCTGTCTCCTTCAGTAAACTGGTCCTGGCAGTCCAGTCCCGACCGTAGGGCTCACTCCATCTTCTGCACTGTAATTACTACGTCATCTGGACCACACTTTTCTTAGCTACAAAGAAATCTACAAAATGCAAGAGCATAAAGTAGAGTAGAAAGAGCGTTGGCTTTGGGGCCCAGAGCCCTGGCTTCTGCCCCTTCACCAGCTGTAGGCTCTGGGCAAGTATCTTTACCTCTTGGTCTCAGTTCCTCCTCTGTATGATGGGAATAATCTTAAAACACTATGTACCAAAGAAGATTCTGAGGAAAGTGTTTTGCAAACTTTAGAGCAACTCAGATCTCTGAGTTCTTATTAGATTAGCACTTAATTCATCCTGACTCTCTGATGAGTCTTCCCAAATCAGAGCCCAGGCCTCCTCCTTTGCCTGTCTTCCCTGAAGCATACAGGCTCTGGCACAAAGAAGATGTAGAAGTCGAGTCATTCTCTGATTATGGAAGTTATGCCCAACCAAGAAGATGAGGTTGGATACAAAGTGGCTGACTCTGTGGATGTGTGTGCTGCCCACCTGTGTAAAGAACTCTCACTAAGGGGTCAGCTCTGGAGGGAGGGAGGCCAAGGTGCTGACACAAGCTCTAAGCAGCAGAACAAAATAGCCCCCCTTGGACCACGAATGGTAGAGGAAAAGAAAAGGGAACAGGGAGATGGGGAAACAGAGAAAAACCTCAACTTTCTCTCAACCAATCTGGGATATGGGAATGATTAGCAGCCTTCTACCTCTAGGGGAAAGAAGAGTCCAGGAGAAGTGGCCTCATTCAATCCCCTGCCTCTTAGTAGGGCTGTGCCCAACCTCACCCACTGGACAAAAATTCATCTCTAAGGGCTCCAAAGCATCTGTGAATTCACTGATTTGCATGTCCCATCCAACAATGCAGTTGGCAAATCCTTCGTGGCTGTTCAAGTCTTGTTCATCTGTGCCCATAAATTCACCACCAGGGGTCCCTTCCTCACCTTCCCCTGATATGTCGACAAACACTCAGGCTTGCTGGCCACCTGTCGTCACCTAACCGCTGCCACACAGCCAGCCTGTCTCCTTTGCCTTTTCAACTTTTTCCTGAAGACTTCTTTTTAACCCTTCCAAGTTCCTCACCAGCCCTCTCCCACCTACCTTGTGCCTTTCCAGGGCCCTCTCCAAGGTGGCACAGTGGAGAAAAATGCTGGACTGGGAGTCAGAAAGACTTGAGTTCAAATCCCACCTCAGACCGTGGCTATGTGACCTCTGCTGGCCTCTCCTTCCCCAAATGTAAAATGGAGATAATGACCAAGCTTGTTTTACAGGGTTCTCACGAGTATCAAATGAGATAATATTTGTGAAACACTTTGCCAACCCACTATTATTATTATATTTCCTAGGCTCACAGTCCTAAATGATCTGAAACAGTCCTTAGAACATAGCACATACAATCTCTGAAAGGAACTTCGGAGATCACAAAGCCCAAGCTGATGGTTTGTCAGATGGGGAAACAGAGGCCCCAAGGGCCTTACCAAGTAATCCCTTGACAATGCCCACAATGCAAATCATTGGTGGGGGGGTGCAACAGGACAGCCTCATGACCCCTAGTTCGAGACTCATTACCTTCCAACCTCCCTCATCATCCTATCCAAAGGCAAAGTGCCCCACCCTCAGGAAGCTTCAAGGGCCTAGACCTTGGGGCCTGGAACTCAGGTTTCTCGTTTCATTTCCCTGGTGACAGAGTGGTCTGCTCTGCTCACAGAGGAAAGACAGCCGGAAGGTGCAGGGGGGTGGGGGGGGTCTTCTTGGCACAAGGCAAAGAGTGGGTCCAAGAGAGGCTTTCAAAACTCTAGAAAAACAGGGCTAATTAAAGCCGGCAGCAGCCCCTGGCTCTGACCCTCTCAGCTACCCTCTACCCTTCTCTTCCTAGAGATGACAGCTCATAATTGCATTCCCTAGCCTCCCCAAACCTCCTGGATGAAAGCTGGTCTCTCAGGCATTCTGCCTAGGCTTAATGAAAGGTTAAGGGGGCCCAGAGTTGTCACCCAGCTACAGCCCCTGATGTACAACTGAGAAGAATTTAAACAGAGTTCCATCCCTTAACCCCTGGGTCTGAAGAACAAGAAAGAAAAAGAGGGACAGGCAAAACAGGTGATCAGGGTGGGGGACAACTCCTCAAACAGAGGGAGAGAACAGAGTAGGGTGGTGAAAAAGTAGCCCTGCCCAGGTAGAAGGCATACCCTGACAGTCAAGAGTCCTGGTTCTGCCACTGATACATGTTAGACCTTGGTCCAGTCCTTTCCCTTCAGTGGTACTCAGTTTTTCCTTTGTCAAAAGACGGTAATAACTCCTGTCCTGCCTCCCTTCTGGGGATGCTGTGAGGATTAAATGAGAAACTGGGATGGGCAAGTGCTTCAGAATAACATCTTACATTTCTACGGCCCTGTAAGGTTTCACAACAACCATGAGAGGTGAGTAGTGCTGATCTTATAGATGGAAAATAAAGCTCAAAAAATGAGGCATCTGTTCAAGGTCCTAGTGATTATCATAGCTAGAGGACTCAAAGCAAGACCTTTTAACTCTGTTCACAGATCTTTCCACTGAACTGTGCCAGTGGACTTCCATCAGCCTGGCAAGAGCCCTCAGGGGAAAGGGTAGTGGCACCAGCAACCTAGGTGAATGGAAGCTGAGAAAGCCCACCCCATCCCCAGCTCCCTCTCGGGTATCCTCCAATGGGTGGACACCAAAGCACTTGGTAGTGGAACTAAGGCACAGAAATCTTGAGGTACCTAGAACTACGGGGTAGATGGGTCAGAGTTTGCTCTGGCCATTTCTTCCCCTCTCCTGTCCACCTGCCTCTTCCTAAGAAGCCCTGGCCTGAGAAGAAAGGGAACAAGGGTAAAATAGCATTGGCTCTGCTCTTTGGCCTCCAAGCCCAGAGATCAGAACACACACACACACACAATCCCTCCCAGCAAAATCAGAGATAGGGATTCCTCCCACAAACAGCTTAGAAGTGGGGCAAATCAAGATCGAGAATTTAGGGACTTGGGTCAAGGTAACCCGGTAAATGAGTAGTGGAGCACTGGGACAAAACACTGGATTTGGATTTAGGGGGCATGGAATTAAGCTGTGGATCTGCCACTTAGTGGCTGTGTGACAGGAAAATGGATTCAGTCAGTCAACAAGCACATATGAAACAAATACTATGTTTGTAAACAAATACTTATTAAGCACCTACTGCATGCCAGACACCATCTTCCATAAAATGGGAATCACATGCCTATACTTCTCGTGGGGTGCTTCATAAACACTGACACACAAAGTAACAGCAGTTATTGCCCTCTTAGCTTCTTGGTCCAGATCTCTAATCAGCAGGCAGCATCATCTCACTGATCCTGGGACGTGGAGAGCTTGGTGGGGAGGGAGAGAAGGCTGAAGGGCCCGCCCCACCCCCACAGTGCCAGGTTCAGTCTCCTCTCCACCCCCCTTCATAATTAAGCTCTCCTATGTTGCAAGGTTCCTCCTAACTGGTTACTCCACCCTGACCTCCGAGCCAATTCCCAACTGTGTCATCAGGACTACATTTAATCACGAAGGAATGCCTCTGGATGAGGGGGGGGTGGAGGCGGGGGTCGTGGAGGGTGGGGAATTGAAGGCAACAGTTCCTTACCCAGCCCTGCCAGCCTGGCCTGGCCTTCTAAGAAGGCCTCTGGCAGGGCCCAGAACAAACAGACCAGGGAGACATTTTATCTGCAGATTTATTGCAACCAAATGGGGAGGGGCTTCCTGCCCCAGGCCTTAAAGGGGCAGATCCTGTACTGGTGAGGGGAGGGTAAGGCTGGGAGAAAAAGGAAGGAGCCATCTGGGAACTTGCAGAACCCACCTGGAGTGGAAGGCAGGAGATGGGTGGGGACAGAGGGGTGGGGTGAGGCCCTTGGGTTTAATTCCACCTGTTCAGCTCACCTAGGTTGGTCTCAACCTCAGGGATGGGAGGGAGTCTCTGCAAGAAGCCAGGAAGAGCTGGCAAAAAGCCTTTATTAGCCCAGCTTACTATGGTTCCCAGAATGGCCCCACAGCAAGACAGTGGAGTCCTCAGAGCTTCCAATTCAATAAGGCTTAAGGTCACAATGTAAAAAGCCAGAAGTCCCCAAGGCAATGAGAGCAGGTTCCCACTGATGATCCTCAAAGCTGGCCAAATCTGGTGGGTTCCCTCAGGGTCAAATCGAGAACAGCCAGTCAGTAGGGGTCTGGAAAACGAGTAACTAGGAGGGCCTAGGCACATGTGCCCTAGAGAAGCCTTAGGAAATACCCGAAGGGCTGGCAGACTTGTTCTTTGTGCCCAGAGGTTCAAGCCAAGGGCTCATAGAGAGAAATCACAGGAAGGCAGATTCCAGCTCATTAATGAGAAGTTTATAACAAGAGCTATCCAACAAAAAACTTGGGCATCTCCAGGGGTCATGACCTCCCCATCCTTAGAGATAATCACAAAATCAAGACTTGTAAAGACTCCTGGAGATCATCCAGTTTAACCCATAACTGATCTATAGACCCTGCAACATCCCAACCAATGATTACCAGACTCTGCTCCAGGGACAGGGAGCTCACTATTTCCTAGGACAGTTCCTTGCACTGTTGGACAGCTCTAATCGTTAGGAAGTTTTTACTTACATCAACCTGAAACATGCCTCCCTGTGACTTCCCTGGCTAGCTGGGGCCAGCAAGTTCTGCCCTCTGGGGCCCAGCAGCACCAAGTGAATCCCTCTTCTGCATGACAGGCCTTCAGAAACTTGCCTGCCACTCATGCCTGCCCCCCCCCACCTGCCCCAGTCTTCTCAAGGTGCAGCTGGTCAATGTCCAGCCTAATCAGCCACAGAGGGGATCCCTGTTCTCGACAGGAGGGCTAACTAGATGCCCTTAGAGGTCTCTGTGACCCAAATCCCTCTCTAAGTGGGTAATGGTTAATGTCGTCACTCTGCTAGTGTGTGTGAGGGCACCAAAGTAATACACATTGGGGCCCACTCTCCACTAACCTCAATGGCTTTGGGACCCCACCCTAAGAGTCTCTACTATTATCCCCTTCCCTTTCAATTCTTTTACTCCTTCAGGGTTCAGGTGTACATTGCTATACCAGCCCCATCCCTTAGCACTGGGGTAAATACTGGTCTTGGGCAAAATATCACAAAAACAAACATACACACACAAATGAACACAGGTGCACAAATGAACACAGCAGCCTGGAACAGGTCCCTTTTCCTTCTTGGGGTAACCCAAACTAATGGCCAATTTGAGGGGCCTTCTTTTCCTCTACTCACAGTCCCCCCTCCCCAACTCCCTTTTCTTTCATCCTGGCAGTGAAAATGACAATATTTCAGGTTAGATTTTACTCTATTTGCTGTGAATAGCACCTCTCAGGGCAGAGAGCTTTTCCACTTTGGGAAATCGCGGGGGAGGTGAAGGGGAAGACAGAAAGATTAGGGTTTCTGGATAAAGCCCTGAATGCCTAGCACCTGGGTGAACTGAGAACCTCACTCAAGGACAGGGAGATAACAAGAAATTACTTCTTACTTTCCTTTCTGTAACGTTAACAAGTCTGGAGAGAAGCAGGTTCACAAGCCTGCACCTGCCCCTCCTCCTGCCCCCCAGGAGTCTCCAAGCTCAGAAGCCCAGATGAAGAGGGGAGGGCAGATCAGTGCCCCAACTCTCTTGGCCTGTTGGGGCAAGAGGCTTTAGAAGGGAGGCAGATGGTACCTGTAGCTACAAGTCTGCGTTATAGCCCATTTCAAAGCTCCCAAGTCAGAGAAAGTCAAAGGTGGAAATGATCAACGGGTTTCCAAGTTGAACCAGGAAAATAGAATTAGATAGATGGCTGGGGGGTGGGGAGGGAAAGAAAAGATAGGGCGGAAGGGAGAGATGGGAGCAGACTGTTTCAGCTTGCATCTATCTGCACTGGAGAACTGCAACCAACCAATGGGAGGGTCCTAGCCAAAATACCCCTGGGGTACCACCCCCACCAGGGACTGCTCCAGCTCAAGGACCCCTGCCACTCCCATTTCTGGCATAGGCTGATTCCAGATCACTACCACCTCCCACCCCCAACTCCCTAGCAAAACTTCCCTCTCCCTCCCCCAAAGTCAGGCCCACTTTTACTGAGCCCCCATTGGGCCTCGTCCAGCACTAGAGACTATTCAGAAGAGAAACTGAAAGACACAGTCCTTGCCCTCAAGAAGCCTCACATTGTCCTGAGATGACTGTGGACCCCTTTCCTCCTATCTGATTACACTGTTTCCAAGAGCTTCGAAGAGCAGGAAGCTCCATGGGTCTGGAGTTTGAGTCTGTACTTGACCAGCTGTCTAACTCTAGTTACTGGAAGCTAGTCACTTCTCTTTCCAGCATCATCTGTAACAGGAGGCCACTGGACTAGATGGCAACTAGGACTATTTAGAGTTCTAAGTCTACAATCCTGAATCTTCCTACACATTCCTAGGTCAGCCTCCTCAGCTTTACTGTTCAGACCCCTTGCCTGGTACCAAGCTTACCTGGTGCCCATGAGTTCTGGGTGCCTAGGAGTCTGAAGGCACTCAAGGCAAAGGCTTTTTCTTGATCTCTCCCCTCACTCCAACCAAAAGAAACCAAGAGGTTACGTGCCCTTCTGTGAAACCCCACAAAACTCTGCACCTGTCTTGTGGCCCTTTTATAATACTTAATTCACTAGTCCTACTAAAGGGTCGGCTAGAAGAGCAATGCAAGTGCCTCATACACAATAAGGGTTACAGAAATGTCTTGTTAAATTATACTTCTTTGAAACTCCTGAAGTGCCAAACACAGTGTGCCTAAGATAGTTATAAACATTGGCTGACATCAGTAACTTTTAGACGAGCTCCAAGATCCACCCTAGTTCTGATGAATAGTTCTGATGCAGAGTCGTTCTAAGATTCTGTGTCGAGGTTCCTTCCAGCTCTAACATTCTATATTCTAAGGGTCCTTACTCCCACTGACACATATTCTGATGAAAAAGTATGACCCATCACTGGGCTCAGATCAGCACCATTCCAAATCAAATACTGTTGTCTATTCTCAGTCCAGTGGAACAATGAAGCCTCACCAGGCCACCCCCTTGGTAAGAACTAGCCCAGACAAACTCACTATCATAGCTTTCACTGACTGGTATTTTTCAGGGACTTCAGATGGAGAGGCTAGAGAATTAAATATAATATCAGGGAACAGGGAGAAGACAACACACAACCAGCATAACCGGTGTATGACTGTTGCCCCAGAGATGTCATGGGAGCCAATCAAAAAGAGACAGGGAGGCAGAAAGGTGCACATTGTCACTGGTGATATTTGAGTTTGGGGAATGTTCCGCCTTTGGTGCCGTTTATTATTTAACACATGCTTGGGGAGTATTAAATCAGACACCAGTTCAGGCTCTTTAACTATTAAATTCACTGTCCTGTCTCTCTCTGGCTGTGACCTGCACCTGACACTCAAAATAAAATACCCTTGATCACGTCTGGAACCAACCTGCCCACAGCCAAGGAAGGTGGTAGTGTTTATTCGGTGGGTGAGGAGAGTCAGGGGGTAGGAATGACTTTAGCCTGTATGTAGTTAAGCCTTGAACTGAACCAAAGCCTTTTATTATTTCAACTTGGGGGGGGGGGAGGGTTAGGAAACAGAGCAACACAGAAGTCCTCATTTAAAAAAAAGAAAGGAAAGCCTAGTGGAGAAGAGTACTGGTGTCACCACTCCTGCTTTGGGAGGCTCTATTTCCTCATATGTAAGATGGGGTCTGCAATTCCTTCTCTGCCAACTCACGGAGTTGTGAGGATCAAACAGAGAAGAAACTTACTTTAAGTTTATAAATGGCCATACAAAGTTCAGGATTATCGTCATCTTTATTTCAGCCATCATGTTTGACTTTGGGATCTTTAGCCGAGCGAAAATTCTGGGCCAGGAAAACAACCTTACTTGTCTTTCATCAGGAAACGGAGCTAATGTGAGTTCACCCGAACTCCCCCCACTATCCTCATCTCCTCCGAATGGAAGCAGTGTGAAAGGGCACAAAGTACTGTGAGTATGGGCTTGCCTCCTCCTTTGCTGTGTGACTCTGGATTTTCTCTAAGCCTCAGTTTCCTCATCTGAGAAATAGGGGAAAGTCTCTTCTGTCTTTCTCAGGGATATTTGTGAGGATCAAAGAAGAGAATGGAGGGGAAAGTACTTTGAAACACATGCAGCATCCTCTACCTACATGGCATTATTACTACCAACAGACTTTCTGTCAAGGCCTGGGGCCCGTATGCATCCAGCAGTGGAAGCCAAGAGCAACTTGAACTTAATGGGCAAGCACCAACATGCTTATTGGACAGACAAAAGACTTGGGTTCGAGTCCCAGTTCTGCCACTTCCGAACTAGCTTTGTGACCTTGAGCAAGTTACTCCCACTCTCTAGATCACTAGAGCCACCATTCCCTCATCTGAAAAATGGGGACAATAATCTCCCTGCCCTGACTACCTCATAGGCCAGTGTGAGGATTAACAGAGAAAAATAGTACCTAAAGTATTTTGTCAACAATAAAACACTACAGAAACATGAGTTTTTATTCATCTTCTTAGTACTCCAAGTGAAGCCAATGACTTTCCCCAAGGTCTCAGTTTCCCCCATTTGGAGTACTGCCACAAAAAGTTTGCTGCAAACAACCAGCATCTTTCTGCTTCCACAGAAGCACAGCTACTGCATTCTATCCTGCCTTAACTCAATGCTTCAGGCACAGGCAATGAACAGCCTACCTCAGGGCTAAGTCACCAACATGCTGGCCAATCAGAACTGAATAATGAATACCCCCCAAAACAACCCACGAATTAAATTTCCACTGTCCCTGTTGGCTCTTCTTCCTTTCATTAAGCATTCGGAGCTGCAGGACTCATTTATCCATCATCTAATTCACAGGTATTTCTTCCCCTAGGCTCCTGTTACCACAGAGATAGCTTTTAGTAAACACAAAACCAAGCCCCCAGTTCCAATTAAGCAATAACCAAAGCTGGTTTCAGAATCGTCAGCCCTCCAGTTTCATCCTTTCCTTGACCCCAGTTCTACTCTACTGCATTCAGAGAATCACAAAATTTCAGGAACCCCATGGGTTATGCTGTCCAGCACCAACCTGAACAGGAATCCACCATCTCTAAAATGACAATATCCCAAAGAAGTGACCACTTTCTAGCCCCCCCTCTTGAAATCTTCTGTCATGGGGAACTCATTACTATTTATATTAGTCTATTCCACTTGTAATGATGTTAAGTCAGAAACTCACAACTTTATAAGTAAGTCTTTCCCCATAATATGAAGGTGAAATTTACCTCTCCATAACATCTAATCATTGGTCCTATGGGTGGTAAATTCTATTATCTTTTTCATTTTGGGCTTGGGATTCCTTGAGGCTTCTCTCCTCTGAAGAAACCTAAACAGTGCAGGGAGCAGGACTTTCCTCTAGGCCCAGAGTAGTATCTGGGGGTAAACTGTTCTAGGCCAACTTCTTCCAATCAACCTGCTTGCCAAGAGGAAGTGAATGGATGGGTCCCAGAGGGAGGGCCCCCTGGAGTGGGTGCGGTTCCTTAGGTGGGCTCCACCCAGGCCCTGCTGGGAGGAGGGGGGACAGGGAGGGGAGAGTGAGCAGAGGAGGACTGACATGCACTTTTAAGACTTTCCTGTTTTCTACTGCTGTGGATACAGTGCAGCCTGTGAGCTGTCAACAGAGAAACAGTTTAAAAAATAAGACAAATAAACAAAACAACTCCCTGTTTAGTAGAGAGGAAGGTCAAACTCCATTATGGATGTCACCAAGGGGCAGCCTCTCTACCACTCCCCACCCTTTCAACCCCCAGTTCTCTTCCTGCCACTCCCCTCTCCTTAGTCCTACCTGGAGTCTCAGCTCCATGCTTAGGCCTAAGAAGTTGCAAACCTCCGATTTAACATAAAAATTTCACAACCACAAAGACGTCTTGGTGAAGTGAAAAGAACGTGAAGTGAGGAGTGGCTCTAAGTGGTTCTACCACTTACACCTATATGACTGACACCAAGTATGTAACTTCTTTGGGCCTCAGTTTCTTCATCTGAAAAATGGGGTTAGGGGGAAGTAAGCCCAAATGATCTCTAAGACAGCTTCAAGTCCTACAACCTAGATCTTCATGGGAAAGGTCATAAAAAAGCACAACATTCATACTTCATATCCTACCTGGTGAATTCCAGTAACCTGACTGGGGGAATAAAATGTATGGGCACTAATGAAGCAGAGGATCTAGAATTCCTAACTGGAGTGCCTCAAATCCACTTTGGCTGGGGAAAATGATATTCCCAAGTCTCTGAGAACGGAGCTGAGCTGTTCTTGTCCTTTCTCTACTGACTTATAACCTGCTAACACTGAACTGGAAGGAGGGAAGGAGGAATGAATGCTGGCTCTATGTGAAGAAGGTTTTTCAGCCAAGGGTCTGTCTGACAACCTTCAGAAACATCTAATGGGTTCTTCAGGAGCTACCTATGATTGAGGGAGAGAGAGACTGCCAGGCTCCAACCCCCTCACTCTTGAGTCACTAGGGGCTCAAGGTTCCCACACTGTAATGTCAAAGCATAGAGTCAACAGGACAGAATCAGGGCCACAGCTTGGGAGGCCAAGAGAAACTAGGGAGGGCTAAGTCCCCCCACCACAGTCTGAAACTTAAGAGGTCAAGGATGGAAAAGGAAGAGGTCGCTACCACCAGGGTCAGAGTCCTGAAGTTACAGGGGTTAAAAACCAAGGCATAGTGACTAGGGGGAGGGGGGGAAGGGGGCCGGAAGGGAAAGAAGGAGGGAGGAAGGCTGGCAAAGGTGGCAATAAGTACCTCCACTAGCGTCAGAGTATAGAACGCCAGATGTCGGAGACGTAAGGACCCAAAGAACACAGAACCCAGGAGCAAGGAAGGGCCTCCGGAACACAGAACAAGCTATAAACACTGACTGCAGGAGCTGGAAGAGACCTTGGAGTTCACCTAGTCCAGCCCCCTCATATGACAGAGAGGAAAACTGAGGTTCAAGAAACGGTGTACAGGAGGCCATGGATGGGCTGCCCAGGCTGATGTGAAGGTTACGGGCCCCACACGAGTGGGAGCCCGGCAATCCCAACGCCGCCTACGTGCCCCGACATGGCCGGGGGCAAGGCCGGGGCGTCCTGGCCCAGAGCAGTCTGGCCCCAGGCCCCGGTCCCATCCCCACCCCCACGCAGCAGGCCTGGGCCCAAGCCTCTGGGGCAGCGCCGATGGTCCCCCTTCCATCGGGTGCCCGGGCCCAGGGGCTGCCTGGCAGGGAGTGGCCTCCCCGTCAGCCGGCCTGGGAGGCCGGGGCCTCCGCCCTGGGGACCCCACCCCTGGCGTCCCCTCCCGCCCCTTCCCCGCGGAGGGGGGGGCGCCCGAGGAGGGGAGGCGCGGGGGCTCCTACCTCCTTCCCTGGCGGTGATGGTGGCGGTGGCGGTGGCGGCGGCGGCGGCAGCTGTGCTCCGGCCCGCTCGGGGAGGCAGCGGCTGAGGACAGGACCGGGGCCGGGGCCGGGCTGGGGCTGGCCCCGACCCCCCGCCCCCCGCTGCCGCCGCCGCCGGCGGCCAATCCCCGCCCAAGCTGAGGGGAGGGCGATGCAAATGAGCCCGGATCTGGGTCCGCCCCCCCCGCCCCGCGCCCCGCGCCCCGCTCCAGGCCGCGAAGCCCCGGCCTCGCGTGAGAGGCGTGACCCGGGGGGGCCCGAGGCCCAACCCGGGGAGTGCCGGGGGACTGGCCCCCTCCCCCTGGGGCTGAGGAGGGGGTGGGGGGGGCGGCTGAGGACGGTTACACAACCAGGCAGGAGGGGGGGGGTTGGGAGGGGCCCCGGGGGAGGGGGCAAAGGGGAGGGGGCCGGCCCGCGGCCGCACAGCCGGAAGTCAGGGACCGCCACCGGCCTCTGGCGAGAGGAACTCGGCCTGTGAGCTCCGCCCCCTCCCTTTCCCTTCCCCTTCCCCTTCCCCTCCTTCCTCTCTCCCTGGGACTTGTGACCCACCGCTTTCCCCGCCCTCTTCGGCTTGTTATTGGCCGGCTGGAGAGTCCAGCCCTATGCGCCCATTGGTCGACTTGTCCGCCGCTCACCGCCCCTCCTCCGCACCGCCCCTTCCCCCGAGCCCCGGTTGGCCTGGGCTTCGGCCGCCCCTGCGGGGTACCCTGGGACTCGTAGTCTGAACAACCCTTTCCACCTGCTGGCGGGAGGCGGCGGAAGAACTACAACACCCAGAGACCCCCCCGGCTCCAATCACCCACCCCCAACACTCCACCTCCTCCCTCCCTTCTTTGCAAAGCCCCCCTCCCTGTTTTTCTACCCCCCCTTCCCCCCTCGGCCCCCATGAAGCTTCAGTCCAGCCAACTACAACGTATGCACGCAGCACAGAATAAGCATTTGAGGGGCTCTTGCAGGCCACCCCCACTTCTCCCCTAAAAAATATACCAGTTGCAAACTTAACCCGCACCCCCCTACTAACACTACCACCTCGATGCAAACACCCCTGTCCCTCGCAGACAGCAGCCTCGGAAATGCAGCGAGCGCCCCTCTCCCGAGGAGGGGACAGAGGAAGGAGCCGGGGTCCTAGCGACACCCCTCCCCCCCAAGCCTTCAACTCTCCTTACGCTTAGACTTTAGAGCGGCCGCGTCAATGCCGCCGCGCAGCTGCTTATCACCCCCCCTCCCTCCAATAAAACCTTGGGATCAAACTTACGGGTACCCCCCCCATCTCCGGGCAAAGACTTTGCTGCTCCCCTTCCTACAGCGCACCGAGAGAGGGGGAGGGGGAGGGCATGGAGAAGTGGGGGCGATGCACCCCCCCCTCCCCTCCCTGACGGCCGCGCGCCCCCTGCTCTTACCTTGCCGGTCCCGGGAAGAGGAGGAGGACAGGAGAAGCAGGAGGAGACCAGGGGTCCGGCGGGGGAGGGGGCCGGGGAGGGGGAGGGGGCGGCCCTGGCTGCCTCCCCCCGGTCAGTGGGTGCCGGGCCGGGCCGTGCCGTCCCTCGCTGCGCCCGCGCCCTCCCGCTCTCCCTCTCGCGCTCCGGCGGCGCCGCGGCCCCTACTGTAACTGTACGGGGTGTGCGGAGCCCCGTATGATGCTCTCCGCTCCCTTCCTGGTTTCTCCGAGGGCAGAGGGGTCCTCCCTTCTCTTAAAGGTGCCGCAGCTCCGCTCCCGGCCCCCGCGCCTCCCCCCTCTCCGTGGCCCCCCCCCCCCCCCCCGGCGGGGAGGCTGGAACTGGCTCTGCAGGTCCCTCGCCAAGGGCAGGACACCCCCCTCCTGCCACGTCTTAGCCCTCCCGCTTGGCGCCCGGTGGGGCTCCTGGTGCAGCGAGAACCGGGAAGGGAAGGGGAAAAAAAGCAGGGGGGGGGAGTCTGGACTCTCCCCCCTCCCCACTCCCTCTTGCACCCCTCCTCCTCCCCTCCCCGGCCGCCTCCTCCTCCCTGACCTCCGGCTTCCCTCCATGGCTCTGTTCCATGTTGCCATCTTATCTGCCCCCAGAGCGAGCGGGGGGGAGGGGAGGGGGGGCAGATCTGGCTTCAGGGGAGGGGAAGGAGTGGGGGGGCGCTCCGGGCCCTGCCGATAAACAGGCTGTGCAGAAAAGACACGAAGTCAGCACGTCTCGGATCGGGGCCCCTTCCAGCCCCCATCTCAGCCTTGACATCTAAGGAGAAAGGGGTGCAGCAGGGACTTCCACCCCCCTCCCCAACTGGTCTCCAGCGATTATATAAATTATTTCCCACCTTTGCTTAATCTGGAGTGGGGAGGGCAGGGGAGGGGGATGCGGCGGGCGGGCCTCGTGGCTTTCCCTTTTCAAAGTTTCCCCCACCCAACTGAACCACTGGTGGGTGGGGTGGGGGAGAAGGGGAGGGCCTTTCGAGGCCCCTGGTGCCCTGGGACAGAAACCAAGAACCTCAATGTTTCTGCTCACCCAAAGACTCAGCAGTTTATCGACTCTACAATATGTCAGAGTTGGAACAGCTCTTAGGGACTATCCTATCCAACCCCTAACTTTACAGATAGGGAAACTGAGGAGCAAAGGGAGGACGTTAACTTATTGAAGGTCACAGTGAGTCAATGGCAGAGACAAGACTCGAACACAGACCTCATATACGATGTGGAGGAAAGGCACTGTATTTGTAATATGCCCTAGAGTAGATAGATGGTCTGCAGACTTCTTAAAGAGCTAAGAATTGAATTCAAGCTTTGTTTCCTGCTTCATGTATGACCTTGGGCAAGTCACTTCCTCCCCTCTAGTCCCAAATTGCCTTAACTACGTAATGAAGGGGTTGGAGAAGATGATCTCTTAGGCACCTCCCGGCTCCAAATCCTGTGACCCTGGCTGCCGGTGACGTCTGATACCTTTATTACAGGAAATTTCACCTGCTTCCTTCCAGTGGTCAGGGACACTGAAATAGAGGCAGAGGCTTTCACCCCACAATTGAGCCTTCTTTCCCCCTCGACATCCTCCCCCTTTAAAAAAAAAAACCTCACCCTAACCTACCTTCTGCCAGAAAGCACAGGGAACCTTAAGATTATAGAATTTCTCAGGTGTGAAGGACCTTAGGGGAAAGGCAATAGGTACTTTTAGATTCATAGAAATAGGGGCATGAGGAATGAGCACCCTGGGAGAAGACATAAGGTAAAAGAAAGAGAATGAGAAGCTGAGAAAAGGAAGGATCTTTCCTAGTATTACCGAATCCTTTCCCCTTGATGAGCCTCAGTTTCCTCATCTGTAAAATGAAGTTTGACTAAATGATCTCTGTAAAGCACTGTAAGCCGAGAAAACTTGGGTCAACTCTGACACATGGTTGCTGAGTGACTCTGGCCGAGTCACCTCAGCTCTCAGGGATCCGTGTAGGCGATCTTTTAAAACTAGAAACAATAGACAGAGAAATGGCAGACCTGCATGGGAAGACAGAGTTTTATCGACCAGGAATTCTTTATATGAAAGAAATCACAAGTCCAGTCCCCTAACTCTGTCCCTGATAATAAATTTCTGCAGTGCTTTAAAGTTGACAAAATCTTTTCCTCACTCCAGCCCTGTGCAAGTATTGTCATACCTCTTTTACATTTGAGGAAAATGAGAATGGGGGTAAAGTGACTTGCCCTCAAGTAGCACAGCTAATAAATAGGCTTGAACCCAGATCTCTGGACTCCAGTCTCTACCTAGAAAAATATAGCAATAATAGCTAGCATTTATAGAATTCTTTAAGGTTCTCAAAGAGCTTTACCTATAGCATCTTATTTAATCTTCATAACAACCCTTTGAGAAAAATGTTGTTTTAATCCTTATCTTACAAATGAGGGAACTGAGGCTGAGGGTGGTAAAACAAATGTGTCCACAGTCTTGCAGTTAGTAAATATTTGAGACAAGGTTTAATAGATTGAATGTATAGGGCATCTTTCCAACTAAACAAAGTGCTATGGTCTCTTGATTCATTTATCCCCCCAAACCAGACTTGGGAGGGAAAAGAAACCATTACCTTCATTTTTTGGATGGGGGGGGGTGGGGAAACCCCACAGATCCAGAGAAGGGGATGTAACTTGCTCCTAAGAGATACATCCTGAGAAGGCCAGAGCTGGGGAGAAGTCAGCATCCCTGGTGCTATAATCCCTAGGCTCATGCTCTTATTCTGAGCTATACTTAGAAAGCTGAGGAGCAGAGTCCAGCAAAAGCTCTCTCCACTGTGCCCAGTGGCACCCCCAGGGGCCACTACCATTTCAAGGTTCCTTGTCTTCTACCAAGACTATATTTTATTCTAGACTTGCCCAGCCCCACCTCTGCTGTGGGGAACCACTCCAGAGTTTTGACTGAACTCAGCTCTCTTTTGTGGAAAACCAAATTTTGGTAGAAATGAAAACATTTTCCTCTAGGAACTGGGATGATCAGGACAGAAGGGTCTTATTTCTTTAAAAAAAAAAATCAGCTTCAGGAATAGAAGGCTAAAGAGAAGAATGAGTGAATTGTTCCTCCAATAAATCAATAAACATTTATTAAGCACAATGTGCCAGATACTGTGCTCGGTACTAGGGATACAAAAAGAGGCAAAAGATAGTTCTTGCCCTCAAGGATCTGACAATCTAATGGAGACCTTGCAATCCCTTTATACAGACACCCAAACTATCCCTGGCACATAGTATATTTCGACCCTAGGAAGTGCCAATTTTGACTGTGCCTCTTACAAGAAAGTCCCATTTAGTGCCTCAGTTTGACCTGTAACACTATCACCTAACTTCAAGGTGGCAGGGCCAAAAAAAAAAATCCCCAAAACCATGAGAGGATGGGGGCAGGAAGGAAATATTTCTTTAAAACAGAAGAGAGAAAAATTGGTTTGGATTACCATCAGCATCACCATGGGAGAATGAAGCGTTTCAAAACAGTCAGGTAGCCACTGTGTATGGCCAAAAAATGAACTCTCAGGTCAACTTGACTGTGCCCCTGTAAGCCACTCCTCCTCTCTACCTCCCCATTCCTTTCCAGCTCAGGGAATGTGAACTCATTTTGAATACGAAACAGAGGCAAATACAATTGGGGAGCTGTATCTATGTCTAATCAAAATAATAATCACAATCTGCCTTCAAAAACTAACTACATGATGAGAAAATTTTTGATCATCTAATATTTTGGAATAGATGCCCTGGATTCTCTTCCACTACCATGGAGGCAGGTGCATTGCCAACATGCTCTAGCACAAAGGAGCTGATGTACTAAGAGTCATTTGTCATAATGAAACCTGCCTTAAGCCCAATGGTGAGTCCTCAACATATCTGTCATATGACCAGGAAATTTCCATGTCAGCAAAAAATTATAATGGAATTGGCTAATGTGTGTCTTAGACTGTGCATCAACCAACTTTGTTTTAGGTGACCCAAAAAACTGTAGACAGGCACATATTCAAACCTTCAAAATTCTGAGGGAAAAAAAGGGGAGGGATTCCGGAAACAACAGAAGACATCGTGTTAATGCCTGCTGAATTCCACAACAGTCACCAGATGGTTGGTGATCATTGAGTGATCACTAAGAACTAGTAAGGGTTCATTAAGAATAACAATAGTTAGGGTCAGAGTCTAGATGGCAGAGTAGAAGCAGGACCTCCCTGCTGCTCCGGCTTCCACCTTCCCCAATCCATGGAAAAAGGGGACTCTAAATAAACATTGGAGCTGCAGAACCCACAAAATGACACAGAGAAGCTAACCTCCCACTGAGGACAGCCCAGCAGGCCAGCAAGAATCTGCCAGCTCAGCGCTCTGGGAGCTGAGCCCAGCCCCACCAGAGGCTTTAGCCCCAGGGAGGGCCTGACCAGCCACCAGCCACAGGGACTCCAGATCAGCAGCAGCTGTGGCCGTTTCCAGATTTATCAACACATAGATTCAAAGGACAAAGTGAGAGGTCAGTGCAGTCTGGACTTTGGGACCCAGTAAGTGGGAGTGCATGGCTTTTGCCCCCAGGGCTAGAAGCCACTAAGACCCTGGCACAGCCCGCCAGCACCACATGGCAGCTTCAGCTCCTGGCCTGCAGAATGTAGGGGGACCAAGCACCAGTCTGAGGGGTAATTGCTCTTGCTTTAACCTTCTTGGATCTAAATTGCAGTCTAGGGTGTAGGTCCTGGGGTGTGTGTCCAGCTTGCCAGAGCATGTGGAGACCTCAGAAAGAGCACCCATCTAATACCTCCGGCAGCTGAGAAAACACCAGTGTTTGGGATGAAAACTTCCCTGTCTGGTGGCAGAAAAGCCCAGGGGTCAAGTAACTGAGGGGCAACATGACCAGGCAAAGGAAACAAAGCAGACAGAAGATTCCAACATTAGACTCCTATTTTGGGGACAAAAAGGAGCAAAGCATGAAACAGGAGGAAGACAGTGAAGTCAGAACTCCTGCACCAAAAGCTTCAAAGGAAAATACAAGCTGGTTACAGGCCATATAGGACCTTAAGAAGCAGATAAGAGAAGTGGAGGAAAAATTGGGAAGAGAAATGAGAACGATGCAAGAAAATTATGAAATGAGAGTCAACAGCCTGACTGAGGAAAATAACACCTTAAAAAATAGACTAACTCAAATGGCAAAAGAGGCTCAAAAAGGCAATGAGGAGAAGAATGTCTTAAAGAGCCGAATTTGTCAGATGGAAAAAGAATCTCAAAAGCTCAATGAGGAGAATCATTGCTTCAGAATTAGATTGGAGCAAATGGAAGCTAATGACTTTATGAGAAATCAAGATACTATTAAACAGATCCAAACAAATGAAAGAATAGAAGACTGTGAAATATCTCATGGGAAAAACCACTGACCTGGAAAATAGATCCAGGAGAGATAATTTAAAAATTATTGGACTACCTGAAAGCCATGATCAAAGTAAGAACCTAGAAATCATCCTCCGGGAAGTTCTAAAGGAAAACTGCCCTGATGTTTTAGAACCAGAGGGCAAAATAGAAGTTGAAAGAATCCACCGATCACCTCCTGAAAAAGATCCCAAAAAGAAAACTCCTAGGAATATTATAGCCAGGTTCCAGAATTCTCAGATTAAGGAGAGAATATTACAAGCAGCCAGGAAGAAACAATTTGAATATTGTGGAAACACAATCAGGATAACCCAAGATCTGGCAGCTTCTACACTGAGGGATCAAAGGGCTTGGAATATGATATTCTGGAGGTCAAAGGAGCTGGGATTAAAACCAAGAGTAATCTACCCAGCAAAACTGAGTATCATGTTTCAGGGGAAAATATGGTCATTCAGTGGAATAGAGGACTTTCAAGCATTCTTGCTGAAAAAACCAGAGTTGAACAGAAAATTTGACATTCAGATACAAGAAGCAAGAGAAGCATGAGAAGGTAAACAGGGAAAAGAAATCATAAGGAACTTATCAAAGTTGAATTGTTAACATTCTTACATGGAAAAACAATAATTGTAACTTATGAAACTTTTCTCAGTAGTTGAAGGGAATAGAAATATATATATATGTATATATATATATATATAATATGAGGGTATATGGCCATATGAATACATATGTGAATATGTGTATATATGTTTACAGGTATACATAGATAGAGGGCACAGGACCAATTTAACAGGAAGGGATGATACTTAAAAGGTGATATTAAGAGGTGAGAGAGGAATATAATGAGAGGAGATGGGGAGAGACAGAATGGTGTAAACTATCTCATATAGAAGAGGCAAGGGAAAATGGTTACAATGGAGGGGAAGAATAGGAAGGCAAAAAGGAATGGGTCAACCTTATTCCCATTGAATTTGGCTTGAGGAGGGAATGTAGTACACACTAAATAGGGTATCTCACACTCCAGGAGAGTGGGAGGGGGGAAGGGGATGAGAGGGGGGATGATGGAAGGGAAGGCAGACTGGGGGGGGGGAGTTGGAAGCACCCATTTTTGAAAAGGGATGGGATCAAGGTAGAGAATAGAACAAGTGGGAGGTGGGATAGGAGGCAGGGAAATATAGTCAGTCTTTTACAATGTATCTACTATGTTATTGTTTTGCATTAGCCACACATGTACAACCTATACTGAACTGCTTATCTTCCCAGTAAGGGTGGGTGACAAGGGAGGAAGGGAATGAATCTGGAATTCAAAGTTTTAAAATTAAATATTCAAATATATATGTATACTATTATTAATACTATTTTACATGAAATTGTAAAATTGTAATTGTACAGGCACTGAGGCATAGAGATCCACTGGAGAAGTCGAAAGGGGTATGGGAGAAAATATGGGAGAGAGCAGATTGGAGGAGGGGATATCCTGTGGGACTGCTATTTTGGGGCAGTGGGTAGGGGAAAAACAGGGAGAAAATTTGTAACTCAAAATCTGGTGGAAATGAATGATGTAAATCAGAAGTTAATAAAGCATTTGAAAAATTAAAAAAAAAGAATAACAATAGTTAATATGTACATAGCCCCTGCTATGCGCCAGGTGCTATGCTAAATACAGTAATTCTTGGAACAAGCTTTGATTCTCACAACATTGGAAGGGAGGTGGTATTGTTATCCCCATTTTACAGTTGAGGAAACTGAGGCAAATAGTGGTTAAGTGACTAGTCCAGGTTCACATAACTGGTAAATGTTTGAAGCTGGATTTGAATTCAAATCTTCCTGAATCCAGAATGAATCATGCCAACCCAGACTCATTTACTTTCTTTGGATAGAATTACCAGACTGTATTAGGAAAAATAAGGCAGATACAGCATTTCTTGATTTCAGCAAGGTATTTGTAAGAAAGAGTTATAAAATCATATCATCATAGAATTAGAGCTGGAGAAGAGCTTAGAGGTGATTTGGTCCAATAGCCTAATTTTACAGAAGAGGAAACTGAGGCACAAAGCAGTTAAAAGTGATTTTTTGAGGAGATGGATAAATAACAGAACAAGCATTTATTAAGTGCATACTGTGTTCCATATGTTTTACAAATATTATCTCATTTGATCTTCACAACAACCCTGGAAGGGAAGTGCCATTTTTATTCCTCTTTTATAGTTGAGGAAAGTGAGGCAGACAGATTAAGAAATTTGCCCAGGGTTACACAACTAGCAAATATCTGACATTGGATTCGAACTCAGGTCTTCCTGACTCCTGACCTAGTGATCTATCCATTGTGGCACCCAGCTACCTCTAAGTATGGTACAATTAGATGGATGTATTGGTGATTGAAAAACTATACCTTGAAGGTATTGCTTAATGAATGGATAAGTATCGACCTGGAGGGAGGACTGTCCTTGACCCCGTGCTATTTAATATTTTCATGAGGAATGTGAATGAAAACTTCCATTAAAGCCCTTTTTCTAATGCTCCATCAAATCACAGACATGGCCTTGAGTTCTCAGAGACTGTGCTAATGAAGCACACAGCCCTGGCAGGTTCTCCCAAGCCAGAAAGACTTCAAGTATGGGCCCAGTGATGATCTGTGATTGCAGGGTGGGGGCCAGCCCATCGCCAAGTCAGCCACAGTGAATCTCAAAAACCATCTGCAAAGGTTGGGGCCTCTGTCAGCAGAGGAAAAGTTTCTATCCCCCCCCCCACCCTCCACTCCACATACACACAAAAAACCACAGATCCTTGAAATTCTAGTGCAAGATAGAAATGACATGATTATCCAGTTTTCAGATAGCAAGACGATGGGAGGGAATCTCTAAATGTGTTGGACAGCAGAGTCCAGATACAGGCAGACTAGGAAAAGAGGCTGATATCAATGCACTGAAATTTACCAGAGATCAATGTTAAGTCCTCTATTTAGGTTTTTAAAAAAATCAATTACACAAGTAAATGGTAGAGGCAATCTGGCTTGATTGTAGGTTCCCATGAAGAGTACCTGGGGGTTTTAATAGACTGCAAGTTTGATATGCTGGGGCAGCCAAAAAGACCCCCTTCTCCAGTATTGTGGTCAGTTATGGAAGGAACTGACCCACTAGACCACATTCAGAGGAAGGTGTGCAAGACTGTCAGTGGACTGGAAACCATCCTGTAGGAGGATCTTAACTGAGGGATCTTAACCTGGAAATGCTGAGCCTGGAGAAGAGAAGATTTACTGGGGAATAAAAATCTTGTCTTCAAATATCTTACAGGTTGTTACCCAGAAAATGGATGAGACTTGTTCTGCTTTGCCCCAGAGAAGAGAACTGGGACCAATGAGTGAAAGGCACAAGGGGGCAGCTTTTGGTTCAGTATAAGGAAGGACTTTCTAATAGCTTTCCCTATCATCAGAAGTGGTCAAACTTAAGCTTGATGACCATCACCCTTCAGAAATGTCGAACAGATGGGGAAGGAGGTTAGATGACATCTTTGATTCGGTGTCTAGGACCTTGTCCTAAAGGTCTCACTGTCTCTTGATGAGACAAACACAAAGATCACATTAAGAAAACAAGTCTGGGTATGCCAAGTGACAAATGAATGGAGAGAGCCAAACCATGGGACCTACCTTCCAGGACAAGGGTTCTTAACTTGGTGCACATACATTTTTTTAATATTAGGATAACTACATGTCAATATAATTGGTTCCCTTTGTAATGGTTTCTATTTTATGTATTTAAAGACACTCTTCTCAGAAGAGGTCCATAGGCTTCATCAAATGAACCAAAGAGATCCACGGCACAAAAAAGATTAAGAATCCCTGCTCAAGGGATTTCCAGTCTAAAATGGAGCATGTTTCACTTATGAGTTAAATAACACAACCAGAAGTTTCTCTTATGTATAAAGAATCTGGTGGCCATTTCTCCCCATCTAAGATGTAGACTCCGAGTTGTTTTTCCAGCACTAAGGACGGAGTACAATTGAACCATCTTTGTTCAATTCAGCAAACATTTCTTAAGCATCTTCTCCTGTGCATAGTAGCATAGTAGGAAAAAAAAGGGGAAAACAGTTCCTACCCTCAAGGAGCTTACATTCTGTTATAGCAGCTGTTTGCTGCCAAATAAAGGTAATGTTTACAGTGAGTGCAAAGTACAAATTCCCACCTACTCTTATGATGAGCCAAGGAAGTTTGCCTGGAGGAAATGGGATCTGGAATGATGTGGGACAATGGTGAAAGGGTTGGAGTGAGAATTAAATTCTGTCTTTGCCTTCCCGTATGACCATGGGAAAGTAAATTAACCTTTCTGGGACTCAGTTTTCTCCTGTGTGGAATAGGGGTAATAATAATTTACATGCATATAGAATTTTAAGTTATTTTTGTCACTATCAATTTTGTCTCAACATATCCTGTGACCCCCAACCCTCCCCTCAGTACTTCAAATTGCATTCCCAAAAATGTGTAATCTTTCAAAATAGTTCAATGGAAAATCTTGAAATTGAGTCGAGGGCCAGTAGGACATGCAAATGACACTCTGCCAGTTATCCCTCGGCTAAAAGCAATGACACACTCATGCTGTTTCAGTTAGCACCAATATTGTCTGATGTTTTCAGCCCAAGTTTTGTGGCCCTTTACAACTGTCTTCATGGACATCGTTGCAGTAATTGTGAACATTGTTCTCTTAGGTCTGCTTTGTTCATCACTGCATTCCAGGCTTGGGGGAGGGCTTGTCTGAAAGCAGAGAGGCAGGAAGGAGATGGGGAACAGATAGTAAGTAGTCTAGTTAGTGTGTCTGGGATGTAGAATGCATGAAAGAAAATGATACGAAATAAAGTTGGGAAAATAGGTTGGAACCAGATTGTGGTGGGAGTCAAATTCCAGGTTAAGGACTTTGTAGTATATCTCAAAGGCAGTGGGGAACCACCAAAGTTTTTTGAGCAGAGGGTGACCCAATAGAAATGTGAGAGGAGGAAGAGAAGAGAAGGAGGCAGCAGGGAAAGGCAAGGACAGAGCCCTGGAATCCTTCACTAGAGACATCTTTGGATTGTGGTCTAGTTGAAAGAATGCTGTACCTGGTTGGAATCCAATCTCTGCTACTTACTACCTGTGTGACATTGGACAAGTAGATAAGCTTTTCTAGGCCTTATCTTACTTATCTGGGAAAGGAGGTTGGTGGACCAGATGACCTCAAAAGCCTCTTCTGCTTCAAAATCTATGATCCTATACAGATATTCCCATATTCCTTTGACTTTTTCATATTCATCATTTCTTAGACTAATATAATAGCGTTCCATTAAATTCTCACGGTCTGTTCAGTCATTCCCCAATCAATGGTTTGACAGCTTTTGAAAATTTACAAAGCTTTCCTCTCACTACCCAGTTACTCAGGGTTATTGTGAGAACCAAGTAAGGTTGAGGAAAATGATATTCATATAGTGCCTTATGGTTAGAAAGACTCATCACCAGGTGATTCTAGAGGTTGGGCAGCAGTGGCTGAATTTGGGGGGCTATAAGAATTCCTGAAGACCATCTACTAAGAGGTGAAGGGGGTTGACTGCATTGATGGAGTAATAACTCCGCTAAGGAGACTACAGTCCTCTTGGGGAAGTATGGTTACAAAGCTTCCTAAATACAGCATTTTCTCACCCTGTGTAGCCCTCTGCTCCTCTAGCTCTCTCCTTAGAAAGATAATATAATGCAAATAATATCAGCTCTGTCTTACAATTGACCCAGAGAGACTGAAGAGCTTGCTCAAAGTCATACAACTAATAAATGAGAGGGCCAGTGCTAGAACTCAGATTTTAAGGCTTTCATCCCAGGAATCTTTTGAAGGTCCCAACTATGTGTATTGCCTTCCCTTATCAGAATGTAAGCTCTTTGAGGGCAGGAACTGTTTTGCTTGTTTATGTTTGTATCACCAGTGTTTAACACTATGCCCCACACATTGTAAGCACTTAATGTATTTCCTTTCCTTTCTTTCCTTCCTTCCTTCCTCCCACATCTCAAGATGTCAGAATCTGTCTAGTGTGGCAAGTTACCAAAGCCTGACAGGAACAGCATAAGAAGCTTTCCAATGAGGAATATTGTCTTTGTTTTTACTTACCATCCTTGTCTCTTCCTTCCTTCTTTCCTTCCTTTCTCCCTCCCTTCCTCCCTCCTTTCTTCCCTCCTTTCCTCCCTTCCCCCTTCTTTCCTTCTTTTCTTTCTTTCCTGGGGGGGGAGGAGAGGAAAGAAAACAATGGTCCCCAGATCCCAAGGGACTGTTATGGGTGTTGACAACACACAATGTTTGCTCCAAACCTGATTTAACTCATGTCATGAAGGAAACAGGCTGCTGAGGTCTAGACTTGCCTCTTCTGCTGACTTACTGTAAGAACTTGAACAAATCCCTTTCTCTTTCCCAACCTCAGTTTCTCCAACTATAAAATGAAAGGTTGGACTTAATCACCTCTAAGGGCCCTCCCAGATCTAAATTTACAATCTGATGATCTCAAAGTTCTCTTCTAGCTCCAACCTTCTACGTTTCTGATGTAAGGAGCTTGGAAAGAACATTGAGCCCAGCCTCCCCTGTGCAGGCAAGACTACGCTGAACCATTAGCTTCAGGCTTCTTATGAAGGAATAGGTCCTTCTCCATTCTCTTAACTGATCTTTCTGGCCCCTGTCACCCACATCTCTAGATGTCAGAATCTGTCTAGTGTGACAAGTTACCAAAGCTTGATAAGAACAGTGTAAAAGACTTCCAAATGAGGAACTATGTCTCAGTGTCTCCTTACTGTCCTTATATTTGCTTCCTGGCCACTTACTCAGCTCTGCCTCAGCCTGGCCTTGGGCAGCCATACAGACCTTTGACTTCCAGGGATTTCCTACTTTGTCAATCTGTTCCTTCATTTCAATCACAGCTTCTGCCTCAGCTATACTGGTTTTAACCTACAATCTTGTAGCTTTGACAGCACACAGCCTAATGTGACAGTAAGGAACTTACTTAGATCCAACTTCAATCCTTCCTGCTATAGGAGAAGCTGGGGGGTGGGGTAGGCACCGTGGATAGAGTGCTGCACCTGGAGGCAGGAAGAGTTGAGTTCTTTGACTAGCTATATGTCCCTCACTTAAAACTTAGTTTTAAGATTAAGTTTAAGACTCAGTTTCTTCATCCATAAAATGGAGATAATACCTCACAGGGTTGATGTGAGGATCAAATGAAATAACTTGTTAAGCACTTTGTAAACTTTAAGGTTCTATAGAAATACTAGCTATCATCTTCATCATTGAAATTCTTCTTTTTCTTCAATATCCTCCTCTTCTGTCCTACATGGAAAGGATACTGATGCCACACCACAGTCCCCTCTCCTCTAAATCCTCCCACTCCCCTAGGTGACCTTGAGTCACCTGTTTCCCCAGTTACTCTCCAATTAAATTCTACAAACCTTTGTACACTGCTGAGCACTGAATTTTCAAAGTTTAGAGTCAAATCAAGCACCTTATGCTACACGCTTGGGATAAAAGACAAAAAATTTTAAAATCTTTCTTTGAAGAGACTACATTCTACTGAAAGTAAGGAGGAGGCATTCAATTTGATCTGTTCTGCCCCAGAAGGCAGGACCAGGAACAAGAGGCAATTTAGGCTTGGTATTAGGAAAAAAACTTCCTAAGGATGGGAGCTGTCCAAAAGTAGTACAGCTTGCCTAGAAAGACTGTGGGTTTCTCTCCTTGAAGATCTTCAAGCAGAATCTGGACGACTACTTGTCCAGAATGTTATCATGGGGATTCCTTCATTAATGGGTAGGATAACATGTTGGCTGAGGTTTCTTCTACCCCTTAAATCCTCTGATTCTGTGAATTAGGTATAGAGTCTTTTCTCATGAAATTTAGTAGGGGGAAATATATATAGACCAATAGCATGTAATTTTGTCATTGGGTTGGTTGGTTGGTTGATTGTTTTATTTTATTTTACCAGACCCATGATTCCATTAATGCAGGGAGCTCTTGGTGAGGAATTTCCTCTCCCAATAAATATTTCCACTTTCTCTCCAATTTTTAGACTTAGAAAATTGCCTTGGGGCAGTAAGAGATCATACAGCCAAGCCAGGCAAGAGTCTAAGCTAGAATCCAGGTCTTCCTGACCCTGAGGCCAACTCCCTACTCATTATTCTGGGCTGCCTCTAATTTGCCTATATTATAGTTAAATGGATAAGAGAGAAGTAAAACAAAGCATTATGGGAGGTGTGATTTATCAGTAGAGAGAGGGAAATCAGGTGAGACCACTAGTGGGAGGCAAAATTGTCAGCTTCTCTAGACCTTGGAGGGTCTTTCTTCCATAAGATGTTGCCCTATGAATTCTCATAACCTCCAAACTGTGTGGAATGAAAAGCTCCCCAAAACAAGAAACCTGGCAGAAGATAGCAAAAGCACATGGGACCAGGATGAAGTACATGGCATCTGTGTTGTCCTGTCTGTTATTAGTAAATTATCCCAAAGATGCTTTAAGTAAGCCTACAGAAACATCTATTACAAAACGCAACCATTTCATCTGCCTGTTCCATAGGCCACTGCACTTTAATATAAAAGAACAATAGCAGGCTAGTGACCTGTCCCAGGAACATTTCTATCTGAACTCCATTGAATACAAGATGAGAATGAGAATAACGAGGATGAAAAGAACAGCTGGCATTCACATCGTGTTTTAAGGTTAACAAAGTATTTTACATATATGTTCTCATTGCAGCAGTATCACCACAACCCTTAGACACCCATTTTACAGATGAGGAGACTGGGGTTAAGAGGGATTAAATGACTTGCTCCCTCCTGGCTCCACAGCTAGTTGGGTGTCAGGCTTGAGATTTGAATTCAGGTCTCTTGACTCCATGCCCATGCCCCATACCCCTTTTGAAAGTTAGGGGTGGAACCTCCAAAATAGTTCTCTGAGAGCACATGTCCCAGTTTCTTCTGGAGCTATTCCAGAACTGAGGCTCATACCTTCGAAGAAAGCTCTGAATGGAGGAAAGGCCTGGGGTCCAGAAGGAAAGTCTGTGAGTGTCAGGACTCAGCCAAGCCAGCTAGAGTATGCATTATGATTATAAGTGAACATGAAGAAAAAGCCAGCTTCTCTCTTCCTCCCTTCTCGTCTGCCTCCAGCAGCCGCCACGTGGGCTGGTCATACTCAGCCCTGGGCTTGGCCAGGAGACCATCCTCGGCTTTGGTTTCATTTTGGTGTCATGTTAGTTTCACTTTCAGGAAGGAAGGAGGGGGTATGTGTGTGTGCATGTGTTTGTCTGTCTGTGTGTCTGTCTGTGTTCACAGCCATCAGCGACAACATTTGATCCATACTGCTTTACCTAGGAAAAGCTCGATCATCCCCCTAATATCTTTTTTCTTCTTTCCTCCCCATCTCCCCAACCACTCTGCATCTTCTTCTGCTTTCCCTTCCCCTCCCCAACCCCTTCCTTCACCTTGTATTTATGAACCAAAACAAGATATGAGCTGCTTTGGTCAGCAAAAAGTCTTAATATGAACCCCACTTCCTCAAAAACAAGAGTCAGTCAGCTTTCTCTGGGCTTATTTTCCTCAGAGTGGTTGACTAAATGAGGTTCTATAGGCCCTTCTAGCTCTACTATTTTATGTTCTAGGTACTTTCTAGCACTGATATTCTAGTTCTAAAGTCTCTCCCAGTTCTGACATTCTATGTACTAAAGTCCCTCCCCATTCTGACATTGTATGTTCTAAGGCCCCTCCCAGCTCTGACATCCTGTGTTCCTAAGGGCCCTTCTAGCTCTGACACTGTGTTCTAAGGGCCCTCCCAGCTATGTCACTCAGGATTCTATGTTCCAAGGTCCCTTCTGGTTCTAATATTCTGTTCTCTATGTTATTGGGGACATGGGTGCAAGTGAGATGGGTGATTGACATCTCATAGCCTGAAAATATTTTCAATTCAGTTCAACATGTATTTAGAATGGTCTTAGGGGAGGTCTTTTTCATAATTTTTTTAATGGTCCCAGGATATAGTGGATATAGTTCCAGGTTTAGAGTCAAAAAGCCTCGGTCTGAATCCCAGCTCTTTCACTTACTTGCATGATTATGAACATACCACTTGACCTCTCTGAAATGGTTCCAGATGGTGGTGATACCTGGATAACTCACCTCACCTTGTCATGAGGAAAAGTGTTTTGCAGTCATCGAGAAATGAGCGTTATCATTATAATGAGACCACCTGTGGAGATGTCCTAAAGATCACTTACTTACCTCCTCACTGAGAGTCATTCTATGGAATTGGCCTGTGTGTTGTTCCAATGATGAGCGGAGGGGGGTGGGTGGAGGAAGAAAGAAGCATCTTTGAATGCCAGAACTGGAAGGGACCTCAAGAGAACACTTAGACACCTTTAAGTCAAACCTTGTGGGTTACAAGTAGCTTTCTTCACCCCACCCCATAAGGTGGCTAGTATAAATATTATCCTCACCACCTTACAGAGAAATCAGAGGAGTTGTGACTTGCTCAAGTCACATAGCCTCAGTTCACGTGGGACTCTGCCCCAACTTAATTCAGAAGACCCAGGTCTCTTTCCACAGCCCCACACTGCCTTTACTAAGCTATTTAGGGTGTTAGGTGCTAAGGAAAACACGTTTAGATAAGACCCATACTTGCCGGCACAGAGCTCATTAACTGCGGAGGGAATATGACATTTACAGATAACAACCAAATTAGACAACCAGAGAGCATTAGCAAAACATGAAGTACTATGTGAAGTCAGAGGAGGGAGAGATGGTTACTGATGGGAAAATCAGGAAGGTTTCATGTGCATTAAGAAAGGGTCAAGAATTCAGAAGGTAAGGAATTCCCTGTCCATTTTGCAGATGGGACAAGTGAGGCCTAGGGATAAATTGACTTTCTTTAGTTCTTTATTATAGCTTACATCAAGTTGCTTTTAAAGGTCGAAACTATGTCTATCATAGGCAGCGATTTCAGAGAGGTGGCGTACTATAATACAGAGTTAACCCTGGAGTTAGAATGAGTTGTGCCTTTGATGTATCTCAGCAATGTGTACATTGCTTAGAAGGAGGTAGGTGCTTTTATTAATCCCCATCTTACAGTTGGGAAAACTGAGGCAGACAGAGGGTAAGTAACTTGCTTAGGGTCACACATCCATCATGTGATCTGACCAGGGAAGAGGGCATCAAAACTATCACCTTCCTAGTCTTGGATACCATGCTTCTTTTAATAGTTCCTACAACAAAAATGCATTAGCATTTTTGAGTTACCATACCACTATTGACTCATTCTGAATTTGCAGTCCACTAAAATCTCCTTGTCTTTTTCTGATGAACTTCTAGCTCCCTGTGTCTCCTCTGTCTTGTACTTACAAAGTAATTTCTCAAACCCAAGTGTAAGATTTTATATTCATCCCTGCTAGATTCCATTTTATTAGATTCAATACAACAGTCTAGCTCAGACTCTAAGTAAAAAAATAAAAATAAAAACCCTTCCCATGCCTCAGTTTCCTCATTTGTAAAATGGAGATAATCTTCTCTTGTGATACCTGAATTCACTTTTTAAGCTACTAAAGGCTCCAAAAGAGTGAACTTTTAATAATTTTTTTCATAGCCTCTAGTAATGCCTATTATTTTGAATAAAGTAAGTGTTCCATAAACTCTAACTGATTAACTTTGCTATCCTGAAACCCGAAATCCTTTTAGAATTAAACTACACAAGGCTTATAACAAACAATGGGTTGCAAGGCAGACAACTCTGGCTTTTAGAAGCAGAGTGGAAAAAAATATTGGACTTGGGGTCAGAAGATTTGTGAATCCCATCTCTACCCTTTCTTACCTATGTGACTTTAAGCAAGTCACTTTTCTCTGAACCTGTTGCTTCATCTGTAAAATGTGGATTGTAATAATTTCAAGGCTACATTCAAGGTTTGTTGAGAGGAACAAATGAAGTGCTTAATAGTACAGGGTCTCTTCAGTAAAATTCACAGGCATCTGAAAGATCGTTTTTGAAAATGACACATGCCAAAGGATATGAACATACAGTTCTCAAAAGAAGAAATATAAAGTATTCACAATTATATGAAAGAACGTTCCAGGGCGGCTAGGTGGCACAGTGAATAGAGCACTGGCCCTGGAATCAGGAGGACCTGAGTTCAAATCCGGCCTCAGACACTTAGTCATGTGACCTTAGGCAAGTCACTTAACCCCAATTGCCCTTCAAACAGCAAAAAAAAAAAATGTTCCCAAATCACTAATAATGAGAGAAATGCAAGTCAAAACAACCCTAAAGTTTCATCTTAAACCTTATAAATTGTCAAAGATGACAGAAAATGGCAATGCTCACTGTTGGAGAGATTGTGGAAGGATAGCACACCAATACATTGTTGGTGGAGCTATGAAATGATACAACCATTTTGGAAAGCAATTTGAAATTAAGCAAATAAAATGACTAACATGTCCCCTTTAAACCAGAGACTCCCCTAATAGGCTTATTCCCCAAGAAATGAGAAGAAAGTCTCCATACACACCAAACTATTTATTGCAGTATTTTTTGTGATAGCAAAGAATTGGAAACCAAGTAGATGCCCATGGATTAGGGAATAGCCAAACAAATTGTTTGAACATGAATGTAATGAAATATTATTGTGCTATAAGAAAAGATGCATATGATGAATACAGGGAAGAATAAAAAGATCTATCTGAACTGATATAGAGTGAAATTAGCAGAGCCAAGAAAACTATACAATAAAAAAATAACCACACACCAAAAAATCATATGTGAATGTAGCAAAATTATAAAGAATAAGTATGACTTGAAGAGACCTGAGGAGATAGCCCAAATCACTCCTTTGTAGAGATGGGAAGTTCACAAGTATTATACATTGCATATGTTTTCAAATTTTTTCAATGTATCAATCAGTTGTAGTGATTTTTTATCCTCTTAAAAATACTACTAATGGGGCAGCTAGGTGTCGCAGTGAGTAAAGCTCCAGCCCCGGAGTCAGGAGGACCCGAGTTCAGTTCCGGCCTCAGACTCTTAACACCCACACACAAAAAACTAACTGTGTAACCTTGGGCAAGTTATTTAACCCCAACTGCCCTCTAAAAGGCAAAAACAAAAATACTGCTAGCTATATAAGAGGGCTCTCTGGGCTGGGGAGGGGAAAGGATACTGGGGACAAATATGATGATATAAGAAACAGAAGACATAATTTAAAACTTATTAATTTTTAAAAGTAAAAGAAATTTTTTAAAGTAAAAACTTATTAATTTTTAAAAGTAAAAGAAAAAAGGCCCATATGTAGAAAAATATATCCACTATTTTAGTGATGACAAAGAATTTAAAACTAAGGGGGTGCCCATCATTTGGGGAATGACTGAACAAATTATATTATATGAATATAATGGAATGCTATTATATTGTGAGAATATAATGTAATATACTGTAAGAAGGGGGCTTCTAGGTCAACAAGCTCCTTGAAGGCAGGGACTACATTTTGCCTCTTTTGTATACTTAGCACAGTGCCTGACACACAGTAGGTACTTAGTAAATGTTTATTGATTGACTGACTGATTAAATGAGCAACAATTTGGAGAACTAGACATTTTCTCTTATCCCCAGGACTTCTCAAACCTCTTCAAAACATATATTTTGTGTCAAAGATAAAGCAGCTTCAGCTGTCTCCATGGTACAGGACAACCAGAGTCCAAAAAAAAAGGTAAAAAAACCAAAAACCATGAACTGATATACTCATTGACCCTGAGTACACTCAGCACCCCTCTCCCACCATACTGGCAGCAAGGTTACACTAGAAAAACATGACACAGTTTTGCAATAAAACTCACCCCCACACCTCAGTCTTTAATCCCTCTTCCCAGTGCCTATGTCCACAACATCCAGGCAGGGAGTTCAAGTCCCTCAGGAGCAAAATCCTGCCAGAAGCCACAACTCTATAGCATCAGTGCTTCAAATCTCTGAACTTCTGCTGACAGAGTAGACAACCCAATAGAAACAGCAGAGCCAGAGTTGGGGCAACAACCCTGTAAAACTAGCTGAGCCAGTGGTAGTGTAGACAATCATGTAGCACCAGCGCTGCAAAACTCGAACCTGCCATAAGGAAGAGAGGGAGTGGAACAGAACACTGGGACAAGACAATGGGGAAGTGCTGTGCAACACTCCACTAAGTCTGAGGGGAAGGATCACAGCATCTAACTGGGACCAGTTCTGATCATCCAGAAGTCCATTGGGGTAGAGACCTAGGTCGGTGAACTGTTAATTGCCCAGTATGGGAAGAAGCTGAAACACTTTGAGGTCTAGCCCCTGAAGATACCATAATTAGAGGGAAGGGAGTCAGAACATGAGCAATAGAAGAAAGTAAGGAAAAATTTTAAATGACTGAAGTTATCAACGATTTCTAGAAGAATAAAATTCAAAGACTTTGAATATAAGCAGATAAATCAACAACAAAAATATTAATAACAGAAAAATACTAACACATGGACTCTAGATCTAGTAAATAAATTCAGGTATCTATGAATAAATACTGAAAAGAATGGAAGGAAGGAATAAAGCAAGAAAGAAAAAGGAAAAAAGGAAGGAAGGAAGGAAGGAAGGAAGAAAGAAAGAAAGAAAGAAAGAAAGAAAGAAAGAAAGAAAGAAAG
>NW_027185782.1:2505191-2536192 GCF_028583685.1 Petaurus breviceps papuanus | reverse complement strand
AAGAAAGAAAGAAAGAAAGAAAGAAAGAAAGAAAGAAAGAAAGAAAGAAAGAAAGAAAGAAAGGAAGGAAGGAAGAAAGAAAGAAGAGAAGGAAGGAAGGAAGAAAGAAAGAAAGATCCAACACTTGAAAAGGATCCTATGGAATTTGAAGAGAACATGGAACCACAATATACTGTCCCTGAGTGGTTCAAAAAAGAAATGAGAATTATGAGAGCAGAAATTGTAGCAAAAATAATGGGCAGAATAAAAAAAACAGAATCTGTCTGTAAAGGAAAGCCTCACCAAAGAAACAACAGAGATTGAGAATGAAAATACACAGAAATGAAGGACAATCTTTAAGAAAGGAAACAAAAAACAATAACATTAAAAGACATGTGTTCACCATGCAAACAAAACATACTGGACTTGAAAGAGGAGACCCATAGAGACACCCCCAGGATGATAGGTCTCCCAGAAGAACACAACAGGATAAAAAACCTTAACACCATAATGAAGGAAATGATAGAAGAGAACTTCCCAGAGCTTCTGAACATAGAAAATAAAATACCAATTAAAAAAATTCAGAGATTGTTTCCCAGAAAACAAACAAACAAACAAAAAACCCACAAAAAACTCAAGGCTTCACATTCCAAGATATGTGGTGGTTAAATTTAACAATTCCATTCAGAAACAAGTTCTGCAATTGATCAGGAGGAAAAGCTTCAGATACAAAGGCAAGGATGTTCAAATAACACAAAACTATTCTGTACCCACTAGAAAAGGTAGGAGGGAGTGGAATAATGTGTTCCAAACAGCAATGGCAAGAGTGAACAAGGGGAAAGAGAAGAGTGTGTGATGTGCTGGTGGTAAAATCAATGATGAGCAATAAGGGAAAGGTGATCTTTGTGGCCTCAGAAAGAAAAGAACCTACAAGGGAGTGGGTGAGAAGGAAGGGGAAAGATTGAAAAGGGTGGAAAGGAAGGAGACCTTGCTTTGGTGTTGGGAGGGGGTTAGCATTGATGAATGCTCCTATGGGTGATGAGAGATGATCTGTGAAGGGAGTTGGGGATCTTATGCTGAGTCTGACCTGGGAGATTTGGTGCTTGAAAAGTCTACTTGTTCCACCTCAGAAGGGGGGGGCATGGAATTAGAATCACTGGGAGCAACTGACTTTTGGGAAAGTGGTAGAGCATGAACTCGGAGATTTTGAGGAAGTATGGAAAAAAAAGATAACCAGAAAAGGGAATAAATCAGTGGTGGGCTGCTTAATCGAGGGTGTGGTGGGGGAGGAGTCTTACCATGGGGCAATATCCTCTCTGACACCTGCACCAGGCATAAGGGAAAAAGGAAAATCCATAGGTAAAGCCCTATAGGGCAGTGTCAAAAACTGCCTAGAGGGGAGAGCTTAGAATGGAAACCTTGGAAGCTGTGACTGGATGAGGAATACAGAAAAAAAAGAAAGAAATCAGATAATTATAAGGGTCATGAATCAGAGAATAAGGGTCTAGAATAGACAGAGAGTATGGATAATGAAAGTGAGAAGAATCCTTTTAGGAAAGAGATGTAAAAAAAAAGAAAATTTAAAAACGAATGAACAGGACTAGTTGAAGGGAAGGGAGAGAAAAGTAGAATCTACTTGATCAACTAAGAGGTGGAAAAAGGGGGGAGAGAATTATATAACAAAATAAAAACAGGAGAAAAAAAACCTAATACATAGAATTCTAAAGGGAAAAGGTAACAAATAAGAGGAGAGGAGAGGGGATCAAGGGTGAAGGGAAGAAAGCCAGTGAGAACAGGGCCACCTTAAAAAAAAAAGATTAAAGTAATTGACAGAACATAATTCTGTGTTTACAGCAGAAGAGGAGGGGAAATCATAACATGAAAAAAAATTCCAACATTAGAAACAGAAGAAATATGAACCTAACTCATAATTTTAAATGTACATGAATTAAAGGATCCAATAAAAAGAAAAAGAGTGACAGATTGAATAAGAAAACAAAACCCTTTAATCACGGATACCTGAACTCATTTACTAGATCTGAAGGCCATATGTTAATATTTTTCAGTTGTTGCTTATGTTCAAGGTCTTTGAATTTTATTCTTCCTGAAACCCGTTTTTGTTTGTTTGTTTTTTAAAATAAGGACACACACAAAATAAAAATGAAGGGATGGAAAGAATGAATGAAGGGGACAGCTTCAGAGAAACTTTGGAAGGCTTCTACGTATTAACAGAGTGAAGCGAGAAAACCAGGAGAACAATTTATACAAAAACAACATTATAAAGACAAACAACTTTGAAAGATTTAAGAACTCTGGTCAAAAAAAAGAAATGAGGAGGGGTGGCTAGGTGTCGAGGTGAGTAGAGCACCAGCCCTGGAGTCAGGAGGACCTGAGTTCAAATCCAACCTCAGACACTTAACACAAAAACTAGCCGTGTGACATTGGGAAAGTAACTTAACACCGATTGCCCTCCAAAAAGAAAAAAGAAATTAAAAAAGAACTCTGTTCAAGGAAATGACCAACCACAGTTCCAGAGGGCACATGGGGAAACATGTCACTCATCTCCTGACAAAAGTACACAGAGTACAAAATGAGACATAATTTTTTGGACTTGGCCAATGTGGGAATTTGTTTTGCTTAACCAGGGATATTTGTTAAAACAGAGTTTGTTTCTCTTTGTTTTTCATTAGGGGAGGCAGATGGGAGAAAAGGTGAAATTTCTGTTCATTAAAAAATTAAATTATTTTAAAAAAGAAAAAGATTGTTTTTCTAGTGTGGATGATTGAACCAGAGTAAGTGAAAAATTAATATTAATATATATACTGACTTGCTGAGAAGCAGGGTGTTGGGTATCTCCCCTATGAAGGATTTATTGAATGACAGAGACCTTAGCAGTTAATTCCTTCACTTTTCAAATGACTTCCATCTACTACTACTACTAATCTGGAATCTGTGAACTTGTTTATTTTTTTTTAACTTGGTAACTGTGGGCAGCTAGGTGTCACAGTGGATAGAGCACCAGCCTTGGAGTCAGGAAGACATAAATTCAAATCCAGCCTTAGACACTTGACATTTACTAGCTATGTAACCCTGGGCAAGTCACTTAACCTCGATTGTCTCACAAAAGAAAGAAAAAGAAAAGAAGCTAGGTAACTGTATTTTAATATAATGGATTTCCTTTGTAATCCTATGTATTTTATTTTGTGCATTTAAAAACATGATTCTAAGAAAGGGTGCATGGGTTTCACAAGGCTGCCAGAGGGGTCCATAAGACAAAAAGGTTAAGCCCTTGATCTACTCTGCAAGTATTTTCTTTGTATCTAGTTATTTGCACGTTGTTTCTCCCATTAGATGGTAAGGTTCTCAAGGGCAGGGGCTGTTCTTTGTCTTTCTTTGTACCCCCACTGCCTGGCACATAGTAGGTACTAACTGACCAGAATTCCATCAGAGGGGAAAGCATTCCTGGAACACCCACATTCATGTGACTGCCAATTCATTGACATGTCTAAAATGTTAAGTTCAAATCAACAAACATGTCTCAAGCATTTTAATCTCAGATCTATCCCTGAACTGGTGTTGAATTTGGACAAAGAAGTGTTTCTTTCTGTGCCTTCATTCCCTTCCCATCGGACAGAGATGACAACTCTTTTCTACTTAATTATCAGAAATGCTTGATGATGAAATTGGAATAGCAACATGTAAACTCCAGGATATTCATGGAACATGGGGACACCAACAAAGTGGCATGGATGGAGATGATTTTTTATCCAGTTCAAGCCCCTCATCATAAAAAAAAATAAGGAAATTGGGACAGGAGAGAGGAAGTCAGTCCTTAATAAGGATGTATTAAGCACCTACTATATGCCAGATACTGTGCTAAACACTGGGGACACAAAGAAAGGAAAAAGACAATTTTCAAGGAGCTCACAATCTAATAGGGGAGACAAAATCCAAACAATGCGAACAGAATGAGTACAGGAGAAACTGGGAAACACCAGCAGAGTAAAGGCACTGGAATTAAGGGGGGGTCGGGAAAGGCTCCCTATAGATAATAGGTTTTTAGATGGGACTTGAAAGAAGACAAGGAAGCCAAGAGAGAGAGATGAAGAGGGAGAGCATGACAGGTATGATGGACAATTAGAGAAAACGGCTAGAGTTAGGAGATGGAATGTCTTGGGTGAGGAAGAGCAAGGAGTCAGTTTCACTGGATCCCAGTGTGCATGGGAAGGTGTAAGAAGACTGAAAAGATAGGAGGTAGCAGATTACAAAGGGCTTTGGATGCCAATTAAGAATTTTCTATTTGATCCTAAGGTGATAGGGAGCCATGGAGTTTATTGAGAAGGGGAGTGACATGGTCGGAGCTTTGATTCAGGAAAATCAGTTTGGCAGCTGAATGGAGGATGGGTTGGAAAAGGGAGAGAGAGACCTGAGGCAGGCAGGTACACCAGCAGGCTATTGCGGTAGTTAGTCTAGGTATGAGGGGGTGAGGGCCTGCACCTGAGTGCTAGCAGTATCAGAGGAGGAGGGGGAGTATAGAAGAGATAATACAAAGGTAGAATTGACAGGCCTTGGCAACAGATTGGATGTGGCAGGTAAGAGTGTAGGAGATAGAAGATGGCACCAGGAGTCTGGGTGACCAGGATGGCATTACTTGTGAATGTAAGGGGTTTCCCTCAGCAAGGAGAAGGGCTACATCATAGAGATAGTGGCAGAAGGCATCTGGAAAGTAATCCACCCAAGGTCACAGAGTCAACAAGTAGCAGAATTAGGTTTCCCAGACTTCCTGATCCCCTAGCCCAGATACTACTGGTGGCAACTAGGTGACCCATTAGAGAGAGTGCTGGGCCTAGAGCAAGGAAGAACTAAACTCACACCTGGCCTCAGACACTTACTAGCTGTGCCCCCCCCCCCATCTTTTAGCCTGTCTCTGTCTCAGTCTCTTCACTTAGGAAATGGGGATCATAATAGCACCTACCTTGAGGAGCTGTGAGGATCAAATGAGCCAACTGTTCAGTGCTTAGCACAGCACATGGAGCATTTTTTGTTGTTTAGGTATTTTGGTCATCTATGAATCTTCATGACTCCATCTGGGGTTTTCTTGATAAAGATACTGGTTTACCATTTCTTTCTCCAGCTCATTTCACAGATAAGGAAACTGAGGCAAACAAGATGAAGTGACTTGCCCAGGGTCACACAGCTGGTCTATAGCAGGCCCTTAATAAAAGCTTATTTACTTCCTTCTTCCTGCCACTATCTCTTACAGTGAGTGAGTCCCTCTAAAGTTTTGGTTTAATGCTAAATTAATAATCTCTTTGCTCCATAACCTCAGAGTATGACTGTTTTCCAGGATCTCAGTTCATTTTTTCAGGTCACCTAGTTTCAGGTCAAGGGAAGTTAAACAGAACTGAGAAGTGGACTAAGCATTTGTACATATCAAACAAAATGAGATAACATGTAAAGGGATTTGAAAAATGTAAAGTGTTATGTAAGCGCTGGCTATTATTATAATCTTTATTTGTTGATAGAATAAAAACACAATCAAGAAGGTAATTTGACCAAACGAAGGACAACACATTCCCAAACCAAGGAGAAATGACTTCTGCACCAGTTGTTTTGAACTGCCCTTACTTCTCCATTAGCCCTATTTTATCACTCCTAGCCTCTGGAGAGTGGGGAAATGCCTTAATTTCTCAATGTTCTTGTACAGCTACTCAGTCATGTCTGACTCTTCATAACCCTGTATGGGATTTTCTTGGCAAAAATACTGAGGTGGTTTCCCATTCCTTTCTCCAGTGGATTAAGGTAAATCCTGGACAAGTGACTTGTCCAGGGTCACACAACCAACATAGCTGAAGCCAGATTTAAACTCAAATCTTCCTGACTCCAGGCCCAGCACTCTATCCACTGAGTCATCTAGCTGCCTCCAGTAATTTCCTGTAGTCTTAGGCAAATCACTTTATCTCTTTGGGCCTCAGTTTCTCTTATTTTACAGAAATAAGGATAATGCTCTTTAAGATCCTCTCCACCTCAAACATTCTGTGTTCTAAGGACTCTCTCCTAAGTCTAACATTCTACATCCACTTTCAGCTCTCTCACATTTCATGAGGCAGTACATTGGACTTGGGGCCAAAGAAGCTGGGTTCTGCCGTCATCTCCACTATTTATCAGTGGTGTGACCTTAGACAAGCCACTTCTCTCTAGGCGTTTTTGTATTTGTAAAATGAAAAATGAAGGGGGTGGTCTTCAAGGCCCTTCCAGGTCTAGACTGCAAAATGCTACAGATACATGGCTGCTTTTCTTGGGATCTAGAAGTCAGTCCCCCTCCCCTGGGGCTCTGGTCTCCCAGTAGAGGCTGTCGGCCCAGGGCCCCTCCCTCTGCCCCAGCTCCCCCCGGGCCCAACCCTGCTGCCCTGGGAATTACAGCTGGAACTGGAGCCTCACCCTAGCTGCACCTCCCACCCACCTGGCCTGCTGCTCAAGTGAGGCACCCACCAGCCCTTAAATCAAGCAGGGCGCATCCCCAGTGTCATTCTCCTAGTACCCTAAGAAACCACGGATGTTTCGACCCTAGGAGCCTGGCTTAATGCGAGGTCATGCCAGCAAAGGCCTAGGGTTTTGTTCAACGCATGCTGCTGCCAAACACAAATGCCACCTTGGGCCATGGAAACAAAAGTGAGGAGCCCTGGGTTGCATGTGTGTCCTTGAACAAGTAATTTCTCTACTGGACCTCAGCTCATAGGTAGGAGAGGAGAAACACCGACTTCTCGGCTCCCAAGCAGCCCTGGCATTCTCTGGCTCGGTCCTGACGCTTGATGAGGCGATCGGTAATGTTTTTTCTGGTTCTGAAGCTTCAGATCCCAAGTTCAAACCTCTCACAAAGCTGAAGTGGCCTCTCCCGAGCAGGGCCTCGAGGCTTCTATTGTGGGCCGGGTTAGTTTCACTTTGACCCATACTGCAGTTAAGCTCCCTTCCTCCTGGGCCCTCCCCCTCCCCACTCCACTAGCCAGACTTCTGGGAAAGCCTACCACTTCTTTCCCGGGAACTTGATTAGTAGTAGTCACTGCTCACGTCCCAGTCTGCAGTGCAGGCATTTGGTGGGGCGTCTACGGAGCACACCCTACTCAGTCTCCTTAGAATTCTGGCTGAAGCCCTTGAGCAAGTCACCTGTCTGAAGCCTAACAATTTACCCAAGACTGGAATGCCCTATCTTCCCCTCAGGATACCAGTCCTCTCTCTTCTTCCTCCTTTCTCCTCCCTGTCTCTCTCCCTCCCCCTTCTCTTCCTCTCTCCACCACTCCCTCTCCCCCCTTCCTCTCTTCTTCTGACTCTCCCCTTTCCTTTCCCCCACCTTTCTTTCTCTCTCTCCCCCCACCCCAGGCCTTCCCCCAACCATTCTTTTTGAAAATAACAGAATTCTCTATTTCCTGGGTCAGGATCCTCTACAGGAACCAGCTTGGTACAATGAACTAGGAGTCAGGGAACAAGGAAGAACTTGTACAGCTGAACAGCAGTGGCTGTAACTATGGGCACATCATTTCTCCGCTGCCTCAGTTTCCCCATCTATAAAATATCAGGGGTGGAGTAGATTTCTAGGATCCCTTCCTACTCTAAGAAAGTCTAGCTCCATTTCCAGTCCAGGCTCCCCCATGTTCCTGACACTCATGAGCTTCACCCTATGCTACCATCTGTTACAATGGCCACCTCCGAGACCCAGGGACCTTGTTCTACTAGGCAGTTACTTACCCAGCTGGGGCTCCTCGGTCACTGACTCTCCCTGGCTACCTTCTCTTTGAAGGGAAAGGGGAAGACTTGAGCAGCTTCCATGCTGTGATGACAATGTACTGAAACAGATTTCTATCTAAAAACCTCAAAACATCCCACCGGTCTTGCTGATCTTTTTTTTCCCCTGCCCCACCCTAGTTTTCATGACAATCTTATGTTCAGCCAGTTCAGAGAATTCAGCTAGACAGAGGGAGGCATAGTAGATAGTAGAGTGTAAAGCATTGTAAATTTGGAGTTTGAGGACCTCTCTGCCATTCACTGCCTATGTAATTTGGTGGGTTTCCTCCCCCTTTTAGGCCTGCTTAGGCAGAAGAGGACTGAACTCAATGACCCCCAAAGCCCTTCCAGCTCTAAAGTCTGTGATGATCTTGGATACGAATATTCAAAGCAGGGAATTCATCATTATGCAAAGAACCCTGGAGTTCAGCTAAGACAGACACAAAAACTGGATTCACATCCGTGCTCTTTACTAACTGTGGGATGCTGGCCACGTCACTTCCCCTCATCCTTACTTTCCCTATCTGTAAAATAAAAATACACCTCTCCCGCACAGGGCAAGGAAAAGTGCTTTGGAAACTTCCAAGGGCTATTTTTACTACAATCCAAAAGGAACCATGCTCTCAGGATACAAATGTTAGGAGCTAGAAGGACCCTTTTCCCAAGTGAAGGAACTGAGGATGAGAGGAGTGATAGGACCACAACCGAGAATATTAATTCCAATTTTCTTTAAAAGATAAAACTTGAAAATACAGCTCTTCCAAGTCCAAGTCTAGATCTTTTCCACTGTCTTGGGCTCCCTCCTTCAACAGGGAAGTATGAGATGTCCTTTGTTCCCAAGGAGCGTCACGTTTCTGGAATCTAACATGCCAATTACTGATCCCCTCATGCTAACTTGACAGGCTGCTGTCACTTGGCTGGAAGAAAGATGAGGTTCCTAGTGTTTTCATTAAACCATGTAATTCTTTCACAGTTCATGGGTACAAGCAACATTAAAAAGGAAGGAAAAACAGTTGAAATGGGGACATTTCAGTTTGGGTATTACATTGAACCTCTGCCAGGGTTTAAACCAAGGAAATTGTATTTTAAATGAGACAAGGGACAGACACTTGCCAAATCCTATCCATTCGTTTGGGACTTAAAAGGAAACCACATCTGATCATGTAAAGTGCCATTTATTTATGACGAAAATATCGAATTAAAAAAAAATTTGCACCAACAAAATGTTTGATACACTTTCTCTTTCCCCTTCAAAACCAAGCACAAAAAATTGCAACAACTTGGGGGGGGGGGTGGAACCAACCCCAAGATAATATAGTTTTAGGACTGGAGTTCCCGACCTAATTTTTAAAATAAAATCCTCACTAGTTGTGAGTTTCAGAATTCCCAGGTGTCTAGACCCATACAACCCTAGATTCCAGTAGTCATTTCAATCACACAATTGCACAGATTCATTCGTATTTTAGAAAAACCTCTCACCACCCCATGTCTGTACAGGATATTCAATCTCTAAGCCCAGAAATGTCTAAAGTCAAGAATTCACAAATTGGGGGAGGGGGGCGATTAACAACTCACTTTCCTTATCCCCTTCCCCAAGCTAACCAGTTTTAACATCCAATTCCTGGTTAAAAAGTCCATCAGATTTGAGTGCCTCATGCGGGATTTCCGCAGGCACTTAGAGAAAGCTCCAATGCTGTCCTTTGGGTCTGGGAAGGCAGAAGCTCTTACTAGAGGGCAAAGGTAACCTCACTCAAGATGGGAAAGAAACTGGAATGAATTCAGATCTGTGGGATACAGTAGGTCTTCCAGCTTCTACAAAGACTGAGTTAGCACTGCAGTCTACCTAAAATTCCTGGGCAAAGTTAAAGGTTCTCTGGGCTAGAATCATTGCAAACTAAATAAACAAAATAAAAGCACAAACCATTATAATTTTCTTTAAAAACAAACCACACACACCAGCATATATGAATCACAAAATCAGCAGCATGATGAGGATGAGAAGGCAAAAAAGGGCACCCCTTTGTTATCATACTTTGCCAACCTGTTAATGGACAGTCCATGCCTCTTCTTGGCCCTCAGACAGCCATGTGCCAGTAGCAATTAGTCCCCACTGAAAGTCCCTCCCTTTCTGACAGATCTAACAGAATTAGGAGTTGCAGATTAAAGGACAATAAAGTCGGGGGATTTTTTTTTGAGGGGATGGGGGCAGGAATAATAACTCACATTTCTATAGTGCTTTAAGCCTTACAAAGCACTTTCCCCACAACAACCCTGTGAGGTAGGTAGTGCAAGTATTATTATCCCCATTTTACAGATGAGGAAACTGAGGCACCGAAGGGTATGGGGATAGAAGAGTAATAATCATTCTGCTGCCACAAAATACACACTGTACTAAACACTACAAGTCTCAGTGTCCAAGTGATCTCCCTGTACCCCTCCTTCCTTAAGCTCCTGCCTGGCCAAATCAGTACTTCAGGTTTTAAATCAGACCCAAACTGACTGAAAAGTCAAGTCTAGATACCTGGGGCCACTCCCTCCTCCCCACAATGAAGACTGCTCCAGTGGATGGCATGGCAATGGGAGGTTCAGCCACTTCCACTGCTTTAATTCTAAGTATAACAAGCAAGAAAGCACAAGGACCTACCCAACAGCAGTCAGATGCAGATGTCTGAGATGTTCTTGCTGATCCCCAATTCCTCCAGAGCCTATGCAATGCACAATCTCACTTTCCTCCCAGAGAACTTCACAGGATTTAGAGCAGCTTCAGTTCACAATGGTGAGCCTGAATTTAGACTAATCAATTCCATTTCATTTTGGGGGAGGCAATTGGGGTTAAGTGACTTGCCCAGGGATATATTACTAGTTAAGTGTCCAGGGTGAGATTTGAACTCCATTCCCGACTCCAGAAGACGTGCTTTATTCATTGTGCTACCTTGGCCCTCTTTCCACTATATCATACTGCTGCTCCTGGGAAGCCTGGACAGGTCAGTGTCCAGGCTCCAAGCTCACCTAGCTCTAACCCCAATTCCTGACCCTCCCGTTAGGTAGAGAGAAACACTCAATGCCCTTAAAAGAAGGCATGGTTAAGTCAAGCATGTGTTAATAATGCAGTACTACAGACATCAGGCCTCCCCTCTGAGGGATGCTCCTAGGGGAGCCTGGTTACCTACACAACAGCAGCTTGAGAATTTAGAAGTCTGTTTTTAAAACCTGCAACACTGTATATGCTTCAGTCTCTGAAGGACAAAAACCAGAATAAGTCTTCCAGTCACTTGTCAAAATCAGATTAAGAATGAAAGTAGCCTCTCCTTTGTGTATTGGGAGGGAGAAGAGAACTTGGGAATGTGTCAGAGGGGGATGTCAAGCTGGTTTTCCAAGGAGAACCCCAAAAGTATGTTAGGCATAGTCAGTGTGCTTAGTGATCTGAAACCTGACATCACTTTTGGAGTCTACTCTCTGGGATCAGGGGTCACACAGAGGGACTAGTAAAGCACTGAGCCCTAACTCGGGGGGGGGGCGCCAAAATTGTAGGATTACAGGCCTGTAAGAGACCCCAAGTGTTATCTGGTCCAACCCATAATTTTGAATAGAATCCCCTTCACAACAAATAGGAAAGATAGCTGTACAGTCTTTGGTCAAAAATCTTCAGGGATGAGGAACTCTTTACCTCCCAAGGCAGTCCATTCCACTTTTGGACAGCGCTCTTTACACTGAAATGTTGTTTTTGGTTTGCTTTTGTTGTTGTTTTTCAAAATTCACCCATTTAGAGCTCCCTGTTTTTCCCCTGGGATCTCTTCCTCCCCCAGTCTCTTTTTCAGTTCCAAAGTTCCTTTAACTGATCTGCACATGGCATGATTCCAAGACACTTTTTTAAAAAGGGGGAGAGGGATTCTTGGGAATATTATTCACTTCCCTTTCTTTACATAAATGCTGATCACCTGGGTCATGACAAAACATTCTTCCAAAGTTACACACATGCAACTGGCACACAGGCAGATTAACACTGGCTTATGCTGGGAAGTAATGAAGAGAACAAACACCTCAGACTTCAGCATCTTCAAGGAAGCATCAGAGCCCAGAAAACCCCGCTCACAGTCCACTGCTTTCTATCAACTACCAAACAGACTACCTCAGTGGTGACTTAGCACTGAAGAAGTGAGTGGTGGTATCTTTTTTTCATTCAATACTCTGCCTTTCACTGCAGCAGGGAGGCTAGGCATCACATTTCTAACACTCTAAGTATGATTTTTAAAGTGTTAACTATGTAAAGCCAGTCTTGCCCGGTAAAGAAGGGCATACTGGGTTCCAAGTTATAGCAAATCCATCTGAGTATGAATGATTCGAGGTCTTTGTGTGTGTACTGTGCAAGAGAAATAGGGTCAGGGCAGGCTGGGAAAGGTCAAGGAGCCAAGACTTGCTCCTGAACACCTGCTAAAAATTTGGATGCATTTTTATTTACTGTAGAGGTTGGGTTTTTATAAATCACACTGACACTTCCTCTCTGGGAAGCTGAACATAAAGTCATCCAAGGGGAGAACAAGTCAAAACTTCTTTCCCTAAAGAAACAGAGGTGGGGTGAAGCAGCCCTCTAACATCAACCTGCTTGAGTAAATGGCAATCTCCTGGAAAGACCTATGCTGCCAGGACCTGAATGAAGAAGGAAAGAGAATCTGGGGGGAGAGGAAGGAATAGGGTTCTGCTGTTTCTCTAACTCAAATAATTTTCATTGATTCTGACACCATCTAACATGATCAAAACCACCACAGGGTAGTAAAGAAACAAGGGGCTAGGTGACCCCTGAAAACCAACAAGCAATGCCCTTTCTTTGGCCTGCTCAACAAGGTAATACATAGGTTTTACAATGTTACTTGTTCCTTTTCACAAAAGCTAAATCGATCTATAAATTCTTCCTCTTCCTTCAGCCTGGCTCTACCACTCAACGGGCTGCAGACTACTGCTAGGCCAGGCTTTTGTAAGTCCCTCAGCCTGGGGATTAAACAGAAAGACAAACACCCAATGGAGGACAAGCATGATGTATACGGTTTGGTTCCCCTGTCTCTTTTTTTCCTTTTTAAAAAATCCTAAGTGAACAACAGGAGCACCACAATTCCCAAATATCAGAGAAAGAGCTGCACTGGACTGGAGTAGGCGTGTAGGAGAATGAACAAAATAAAGCAAGCTGGTTTTCGCTTGTTCATAAGGGGTGACAGACATTTCCTGCAATGGTGTTGTCCAGGTCAGGGTCCGAGTGGGGAAGGGAGATGGAGGATGGAGTGGGGAGGCAGGGCAAGGAGTGAAGAGGGAGGGAGGAGCTAGGGAGGAGATTGTCTTTAGCCCAAAGGGCAGGAAACAGTGATGGACAGGGAGACAGACGATGGGCACAGGACAGCCTGCTTCACCATCACATGGCAGTGCGTGTAGGAGTGCTGGGCTGGTTTAACCTCAGAGTTTTACATAACCAGCCTGCAAAATCCACTTCTTCCACTTCTGACCGTTTGATAAAAGTGTGATTCTGAAAGAACAAATGAAAGACATTAATAAATCTAACAAGCCTTTGGCCTAAAGGGGTCAAACTGTCTCTTTCTTTCTTTGTCAGACTATCATCAGTATAAGGAATTCCTGGAGTGGAACCACCCTCACCTGACACAAATTAAAAATTCATTGGTCATTTAAGTCTTAAGAAAATCAACTAGGGCACTGAGGGTCTCCTTTAACACATCTTCAATACCATTAACAACAAGAAGTCTAAAGAGGAAAAAAATCGTAAAATCGAAAAAAAAAAATCTACATTTTTCCTTTCATTTCATATATGGAAACACTAAGGACCAATGACTTGCCTCAAAATGTCTACAGCCAAACTTAGTGGGGCCGTTACCTGTGTCCACCACATTATATAGTGGTGTTTTTTCCACTATATAATGCTACAAAAGGGGCAGGATTTGGCAAAGAACAGAAATGAAAAGAAGCTGGACTCAGTGGGGCAGATGGGGAACCCCTGGTGCTTATGTCATGAACACATAAGAACCTGCTTCCCAGGCTGATAGCAATATGGGAGCTCAGATTAGCAGGTACCTTCATATTGCAGAGTTTCTATCAGGGGAAGACAGTTACCAAGAACATAAACACCAAGATTAATCAAAGGGATAGGCCTTCAGGAAATGCCAATGCCTGGGCAAGCTGACTACTAACTTGGACCGACCTCAGCTCACTCCTCTGTAGGGGGAGACCAAAAAGGAAAAGGAAGACAAAGAACATTATTTACCTACCTGAGCATGCCTGCGATAACTTGACTTTATAAAATGCTTAAGGGGAGAAACTGAGGTAAGGTGAAAAGATGAATAGCTTAGAATCTGAAAACTCAGGCTCAGGCCCCTTCCTAGCTGTGAGACCTTAAGTCACATCTCAGAGGGCAATCCGTACCAGCAGAGGAATCTCCTCTCTAATTTCAGCCTCAGCTTGAAGCTCTTCAGTGACAGGGAAACCAATGACCCCTGCGGTGCATCAGTTTTTGGGTAGCTAGAGTTTTTTATGCCGTTCCAAACACTGGACCTGAGTTGTTTCTTCCTAACTCCCACCTGCTCCTGACAGGATCAGCAGATTCTTTGGAAGCTCGTTTGTCATGACCTATTCTTGAACAACTGAAGCGGGCTCTTCATGAGAACTGCTTCCCTTTAGAAATGCTCAGAAGCTATGTCCATTTAAAAATATGTTTAGAAATTTTGCCAGTAATCAAAATCATACCACTGATCAATAATTTGATTGCTCCAGGTTGAAAGAACACAGATACAGTGAATTCCTCAACTAATCCAGGAGTCATCCTTCAGAACAAAGACCCTCTCAAAGCTAGGCCTTGGTTTCAGACTCACATCCTAAGGAATTAGCCTGAATTATGCCTGGTTTGGAGAGTAGAAAAAAGGTGAAGAGTCTGACTGGGCCTTCTGCTTCTATGCAATAAAGCCCTCTATCAGAGGGCAGAGCCTTACTTCTCTCGGATCTCTTTTGCTCAAGGAAAAGAAACACCCCAGGATGGTGGTAAGAATCTAATGATAAAGACTCTATGCCCATGAAGAACTCCATTCCTAAAGCCCTGAAAGTTGCCATTCCTCTTCCCCAACCTGAATCAGGTACCTACCATCAGCATCTTCAGATCTGCCCTCTCGGCTGGGTTTTTAATTAAGCTGGTATTTTATGAAAGAGAGAAATAGAGAGAAAGAGGGAGAAAAAAGACCAGTCAGTTATTCTTTCCAAACCTACTTTCACTTAGCTGTGTTATCCTAGAATTTAGTGTATCAGGAAACCTGACCTCGAAGAACAAAACCTGTTCTGCAGCAGCTGTGCAGAGCTGCCGTTTGGGTGAGGGGCCCCAGCATGTTACCAGGGTTTGTAGGGCAGGACCCCCTGAAGGCAGGGAAGGCTTAGGGTCTGAAAACAGGAAGTGATCCCGGAAGAGGGGAGAGGGAGGGGAGAAGGGAGGGAAATTCCCACCCTGTGTCCTGACAGGAACTTTAGTTAACAACCTCAGCTACATTTTTAATGATAACTCTCTTCTCAAAATGGGGTATCAGAGTTACAAAATGAAAGCTTTACCCCTAAAAGCAGAACTGACTACAGACTCCAAATAGCTACTCAAAAAGAGGACAAAACAAAGGTAAATAATAACGTGCCTAATTGTAAGAATTTTATACTCAGTTACTTCGCTGAAAATAACCAGATTAATTTGTCTTTACCCACCTTTTCTAACTAACAGAGCAAATAAAAATGACTGAAATTCAAAATCCAAGATGTCTGGCAAATAGGTACTGGCCCAATTGCTCAGATCAAGTAATGATTTCTGCTGTTAAACTATGTAGAGTTCTCGAAGTGAGGATAGGCTTACAAGAGTCTAAATTATTTGTAGGATGCATTAAAAAAATAAAGCCAACCCTTTATGCTCCTAGATCCCTAAAGGCATTTTCTCACAAGGAAACCCCATCTCCCCCCAAAAATGACTATGGTAAAGTCAACAATTTTAAGCCGGACAAAGAAATTCCAGTCATTGTCTAAGACTGAAAGAGGACCAAGAATCTTGTTGAGTGAGGAATCTTCTTAGAAGGATCCTCTTGAGAACATGTCGGATTATAGGTCTTTCAGGATAAGTTCAACTGTCATCTAGATCCCTTAGACTTCACTAACTTTCTGAAAAGTAGGAAAACCAGCTATTTCTAAGGTGCAGATGATAGCTCTGGACTAAAAGCATGAACTTTCTAGGCCTTCAATCTCTGGTTAAAGTGTTAAATGACTGTGACCTCAAGCCAACTGTGGGAAGAGAGACCTATGCATTTTACCAATCCCTAATTCCCAAAAGGACTCTTGGCTAGCAGGTTTAGTTAGAGCTGTCTGGAACTAAGAGAGCCATCCCAGAATCAAGAAGCAACTGCCCTCTCTGGGCCTGGTTAGGAGTGTGGACAGGTCTCAGGGGAGCCATGAAGCTTTCCTGACAGGCTGACAAACTGGCATCTAGCCCTAACAAGGAAACTATGCCGATGAAATGGATTTGTGGAACTTACCATTTATTTACAAACTCCTGGAAATCTTGTGTGAAAACACCATTCGGCAACTTAGGTGGAGGCTGGGGAAGAAAATAGATCAGTTTGCATCAGTCACAGTAAAACTTTAGTAATATCTTGGAAAATGACAGATGAATGGCACTAAGGTACACAGAATATAAACCAGATCACACTTGAACTGGCATCTTCACGTGTTTTCCTTTGGTTCCCAGCCTTGAGCCATTTATTATGAGGAAAGAGGCCATCATCCTTCCTTCCTAGTTTAGGTAACTGCTCTCCCCTTGCAACAGCCTTCCAAAGGGAGGGTTGCACCCACTGAACATGTTCAATATATGCCAGTCTCTTTCTTTAGGGAAAAGTTTAGTAATAACAATATTTGTACACTGCTTTATAATTTTCCAATTGTTTTAAAAGGACCACCAACCACATCACTAGAGCTTTATCAGATATCTCTCCTTAGAATATTACTTTAAGTGCTCTGATCACAGGAATGCCATATGCCTAGATGGAAAAAAGGGCCAATACATTCAACAAATGGGAGCTCCCAGAATGCCTGGCGAGGTGTACAAAGTGTTGGGGTTAAAAGTTGCAATGGCACAAAGTCAAGCTCTGGTGTGGGAAGCAAATGAAGTCAACATTATGTTATGGTTCAGTTATTCTCATTGACCCATGTCTTCTCTGTTTGCCAAGTCCTGGGGAGGTGGCAGTGACCTGAGGGGCGCACCCTTGTCTCTGGTGCCACTGGCAGAAGCATGAAAAGATGTGCCACGGCAGCCCCACTGTATCCTGCTGTCATCTGCTCCCTGCTTCTCACTTTGTGTAACCAACCTTACACCAAGCCCAGTGCTGCAGACCAGTGCTGTTACTGTCTCTTCTTGCCCTTGGCCCTAAGTGGCTACAGGAGAGATACCTAAGGATACAAGGGTCCTGGGACACAACCAGCATCATGTGTTGTTCTCATGTAATCAAAGCAAAGATCTACCCAAGACAAAACAAGAAAGGAGAGGGGTCTATTTTAGCTCTCTCAATGATCTGCTGAAGGTAAATCACTTCACTTTCAGGACCTCTTTCCCTGAGGACCATCATTCTAAGGAAGAAGCAATTATTAAGAAGTTCATGTACACTGGACTCCAAGACATTCAGATAAGCTGCTACCTCAAAATGATCTCTAGAGGAGGTTAGGTTCCTAAGATTCAGTTGGATTGGGACCTTCCAGTTCTAAATTCTATGATATAAATTCAGATGGCATATCATTTCTAGAAATGTGACCCAGAAAATAAATTACTAGAGAAATTCTTACCTTAGCCTTATAAATATACCCTTCTCTGAAAAGCTTCATGTCAGTTTTAGTAGAAAAGAATACACAATTATTTTCTGTCTCGATACAACTACATTAAAATAGACATTAGTTCACTGTTTATTTGGACAATAGATTAGACACCTTAGCAGGATAGATTGGTTCAGACGAAGGAAGGAAATTTCAATGAGCATACAAACCTCGTTAACAATATAGTCCAATAGTTCAAAAATGGCCATGGCAGGCCGACTGTCCATCCCATGACCTGAAGAAGAGATAAACAGTTACTTGTGAGATGGGCAGAAAGAAGCAAGAGAGTGAAGCCCTGTAAACAGAGAGAAGGTTATAGTTGTTCACACCCAATTTTGGTACCAAGGATAGGCCTGTGCTAAACACAGAATAAGCTTTACTCTCCACTCACTATTAGCTTGAACTGATCTAAAGAGTAAAGATCCTTTGGCTCTTTAGCAGGTTCTGACACTGCTGCAATTTCATTCTGGCCAAGACCCTTTATCTTACAGTTGAAGAAAGTGAAGTACAGAGAAGAAAAAGGACTGGCCTAAAGTTACACAATAGAGCTGAGACTCAAATCTCAGTCTCTAAATTTAGTACTCTTTCTACTTCAACACTCTGTATTTGTATAAATGTACATACACACACAGACACACACACAGTGTCCCAGCTTGTGCTGTGGTCACAAGCCCCTTCCTTCTGGGAAGGGGTGCAGACTGCAGTGGGGACAACAAACTGCTCGAGGCTCGGGGGTCAAGGCAATCAACCCTTCGTGTTGCCAAAATTCAACAGGGTTCACCCTAAGTTGCCATTCTCAACAATACCAACAAAAACTCCACAGGGGGAAAAGCTTTTGCTTTTCTCCCTCATGGTCTGAACTGGTCAGAGAAGCTCAGTGGGAAAGGTAGCTAGAGTCTGAGGGTCATTGGCTTGTAGTAGGACATAGATGAGAGTTAGGGGGTAGGGGAGGCTGACTATAGAGGCAGACATGGTGCCTCTAAGCAAAGTTGGGACTGTTAACATGACAAAATCCATTTGGAATTGGGGGCTGGGAAAAATGACTGAGGAAAAAGCAAATGTTAAATTGGCGGGGGGGGGGCAGGCAGGGGAGGGAAACTGTTGGGAACATAAAGCCCAAAATGGATTAACAATATCTTGAGTTCAAAGTCCTCTGGGTGGCCCTCAAGTCCCTCCATAAACTAGGACCACCTGACCTAATCAAGCCATCCATTCCCTATGTTCTATGCTACAATCAACCTAGTAACTATACCTGACCCCAACACACTTGGTGCTCTCCACACTGCTCCCAACGTGTGGGATTTCTCCCTCTACTTCTCAGACAGGATGAAATGTTACTAATCTTGGAAAGCCCATCTCACACCACTTCCTTCATGAAGCCTTTATTGACTCCCACCTCCCCACCCCAATGAATAAAGGCACTTCCTCACTGGACATGATAGACTATGTCTGTACCTTTGTAATGCACTGATATAAGGTAAATTACAGTCATCTCTTTTGTGTCTTTTCCCTGCAATAGTTACAAGGACAAGAACCTACTAACCGACTCTTTTTACCCCTTCAGTGAACAGACTGCTTTAATATCATAGCTACTGAATGCTGATTGCCTGAATGAGGTATTCGCCAGATTTTCCACTACTCTTCCAAGACTGAAGGCCCAGAGCATACCACTGATGGGGCGTCCTGGGGGTCGTGGCCGTGGTGAGATGCTGTGAGGTTCTCCCTCTGCCCCATCGACCATGGGCCGACCAAATATTGCTTCTAGTTCCTTAGAGTCTGGTGGAGGAATCGGGTACCTTCCAATGGACAGCTCTACTAGAGACAGGCCCATGCTCCAGATATCTGACTGCACTGAGTAGTGGGTGCCTTGTAACCGCTCTGGCTGTTAGTTGAGAAAAAGAAAAATGCCTCAGTAAAGAGAAAATAGAGAGTGAAGGGAAAATAGAGCCAGAAAACATGAAGTGGCAAGACAGGTTCTTTTTTTCCTTATGAAAAGTTCCAGTATTTTATAATCTTGTTCAATTCGTTTAATATCACATAAGCAAAAAATTAGTATCAACCCTGTTCTAAACCATAACCCCATCTTTTAATACTAAAGACCAAAGTGAAAGTAACAAAGCAATTCTTCCTCCCCTCACTCCCAAATCCCTTAATTTCCCAACTACCTGTGGATTAATTAATTAATTCTTGGGAGGAATTACTTTCAGGCACACTGGAATAGACAAATTTCAATTCCCTATCAATTAGAACCCCTTCCAAGGTTTAGAATCCTTTATATTCTCAGGGATGACAGTTTCAAAGAATAGTATGCTCCTTGCTTCTTCCCCCTCCTTATATACCCTGGAAGATTTACTATGTATAAAATACAACAGCATAAGACAGAGGGTAAAGGTACACAGCTGGGTATTTTAGAGGGTAGAGGTATTTTAGGTCCCTTACTTTTCCAGGTTCAACTCTGCCCCTTCCCCCTTAGGCACACAACATTTAAACCAAACTATACTGTTCACTATCCTTAAACACATCCTGCCCTCTTCGCACTCTGTGACTTTGCCTAAGCCTTTAATGCCATCTCCTTGCTCACTACCCAAACTACCAAATGACATCCTACCCATCCTTCAAAGACTCAGCTCAAATGCTGCCTTCTTCATGAGCCCTGATTCTACTGAGGCAGAAGTGACTGTTCCCTCCTTGGTCCTCCTCTGATCCCAATTCCAGTCAAACTGGAATATCATGTTCCATTCTGCAGGACAGGTATTTGTGCATTTACAATATACTCCCATAAAGGACAGTAATCTCCAATGTGGACAGGGATTATGTCTTATTCTTCTGTGGATTTCCTTTTCTTTTCTCTCTCTTTTTTTTCTTTGCTTTTTTGGAGGGGGGAAAGTAGGGCAATTGGTGTTAAGTGACTTGCCCAAGGTCACACGGCTAGTTTTGTGTTAAGTGCCTGAGGCCGGGTTTGAACTCAAATCCTCCTGACTCCAGGGCCAGTGCTCTATTCTAGCATCTAGTGCTACCTAGTTGCCCCTTTCTGTGGATTTCCTAATGCCTAGTAGAGTGCTCTGAACACTAGATATTTAAAAAATATTTGTTGGAATGCAATGAAAGAAGAATAATAATAGTGAGCTCTTGAAAGTTTACTTTGTAAAACACCATCCTGGACAGGACATAAGGTTATGCTGCTTGTCTCTTTTACAGACTTCTTGTAGAGTAGATCTAGTAGTTTGACCATCTTTGAACAATTTACCAAAGTGGCTCTATATTAAGTAGTAAAGAGGAAAACTATTAAAATAACCAGAAAATCTATTTGTAAAGGGCTGGATCACCAAACCAGTTCACCCAAGTATCCTTGTAGCAAAGACAGAGAAATTGCCGGTCTCAATTTGATCTTTATAAAAAGGAGACTAAGGAGGCATTTAAAGTTGGATGAAAATATTTGTAAGAGGAGAAAAATTCAGAATTGCAGTGAAAAAGAACAGAAACTCAAAGAAAAGGAACTATAAAAAAGCTGGAGGAAACATAATCAACATGTTTCATACAAAAGTATTCAATAAAAAAGAAGGTAGAAAGGATCAAATTGGAAAGATTCCTATTAAGGCTAAATTAATATTTATTCCTCTCTGGTAAAGCTACTTCATTGCTCCCTTACTGTCTTTCTACTGAGTAGTACTTTGCTTGGCATTCAAGTTTGGCTCAATCTATGCTTCAGACAAGTCAGACTACTCAATGTCACCAATATACAACTTGCATTTTTTTTTCTTCCACACTTTTGCTCATGATATTCCTAATGCTTGCAATGTCTTCTCCTTGCCCTAATTTCCTAATATTATATAAACATAAGCTATCATTCTTAAGCCCAATATTCAAATGCCATTTCCTTTATGAACTCATCCCTAATCTTCCATCAGTAACAACTTTCTCCCTTGGACCTTTTTGTTTATATTTCCTCATTGCACTGATGTTTCACAGTTAATTTTTGTTTGTGTCTAATCTCACTAAATCTATAACCCCATGTCTTTCTAATTCATAACAGACTGTAAGCTCCATGAGGTCACGGACTACAGTGTATCTATATCTTTTAGCTTTTCTAGCAATGAGTACAGTGACACACAGGTGTTTAATATGACCATTTACTGAAAGCATCAATCAAAAGAAACTTACAGACATGTAGGATCGAGTTCCTACAAAGGAATTTGCCATAGAGTCGATGAGTTGCCCGCTCACTCCAAAGTCACAGAGCTTAATCTCTCCCCGAGTGTTGACCAAAATGTTAGAAGGTTTCACATCTAAAAGTGAATAAGACAAAGATATTATATTAGCAATAGCATTTGACAGCAGCTGCCAAATGGAGCCTAAGAATAAGTTCCAGAGAGGGCTGCTTCATTTCCTCCTTACCTCTGTGCATAATCTGGTGTTTCTCTCTTAGATAAGCCAAACCCCGAAGAACCTATGAAACACAGAGGGAAGGGCAGACTTAAGAAAAGCAGAGGATTTTCCTCTTGATAGGTAGATCTAAACCAAGTGTTCACTTTGCACAACTCTAGTGCTCTTAGTCCTGGTATATTAGATCACTGCCCTTTTGGTTTTGAGGAGGGGAAAGGGAGAGGCACAGACCTGTGATTTCATTGGTGCATGGCAGTCTTAATGTGGAAACTCCCTCCATTATGCAAAAAGGCAACTCATCTGCAATTTTCAGTCCTAAAGAACCCTCTGGGGCATTCTTGAACCTAAATTTTCCTAACTCCCAAACCTGTTTTCTCTCTACTTTTTCACATCTCTACTGACTCCATCACACAAGTTGGAGCTGGAAGAACCCTTCAAGATTATGTGGGGCAGCCCCTCATTCTACAGATAAGGAGTGCATTGCATGAGGTAACACAATCAATCATAAGAAGCAGAGACAGGATCTAAAGTCAGGTCTTCTGACTCTAATCCCAGTGCTCTTTCTACCATGTTACCTCCTGCCTCTCCTCTGGTGTAGGAGGCACCACAGATGAACACATAGGCCTCTTGTGGTCCATTGGGGAGGACTCTGCTCAGGCCCAACATGCTAGCAGTCTTCTCCAAGTGGACTCTGGGATGGACCAGCCCAGTAATAGGAACAGCCTAACTCTCTTCAGCCAGCACTCACTATAACAATATTTTTCATTGAGGTGGTACAGTGCAGGAGAGACTTGATGAGGTCAAAATGATAGGTCTACAGGGACTAAGCAGCCCTGGAAACTGCCAGCCTAGGTCAAATGTGGCAAAGTAAGATCATCCATGCAGGGAAAGCCAGATGGCATGATTGTCTTGTCCCTGGGACTAGGTCTACTTTTTGTGCCCTGTTCAATTCTACATCCTCCCTTGTCACCTCCCCGACACTGCCCAAATTCTCCCCACACAGAACATAATATTGGGTGAGAGATGGAATGACCAAAGATTACCTACAAGGTGTGCTCTAGAGATGGAGCCTGGTGAACCAACAATCTCCTAATTAGAAAATGCCATCAGCCCACCATGTAAGTGTACTAGTTTCAAGCTCTTAGAAGAGAGGAACTGTGTCACAGTTACCTATTTTTTTCTCAAAATGCACATAGGAAGGTAGTCAGTAAATACTTGAATTTGAAGGATCATTATAAAAGCAACCAAAAATACTCATTGCTCTCTTCATTATTCAAATCAATCAAGATGTTAAAAGTGATATTACTGAAAAGCATTAGCTACTGGGTCAGCTTTAACATGATTCTTAGCAAAACGAGAGTATTCAGAAAATGAGAGAGGGTTCAACATGCTACTGACTTCTGAAAGGATTAACAGATTTCGTGAAATCTTTCCCCCCTAATCACTAGATTAGTCTAACAGGGACCATGTATTCTAAAATCCTGAAAGGAAGGGAATAAAGTCTGAGCTGTCTTTAATCCCTGTTGCATCCTCTAAAAAGGCTTTTCAGGTAAGGGGGAGTAGGGAGGAGAGACAGTTTGGGGAGAAGGAGCAAGATGCCTCTGAGGCTGAAACGCTCCGAGCTGCCAAGATGCCTCTTCTTCTGTGGCCTGCCTGTAGGATTTCCCTGTCACCAATCATCCCTGTTCCACTAACCAATGTCCCCATATAAACACTTCCCCATATCATACACACCCTTCCCTTACATCACTGCCTCCTGTTCCATCAATCACAGAGTGTCAAGTGAGGAACAAGGTAGCTTCTTACCACAAAAAGTTCTAGGACTCCCTGCTATGGTAGAGGACAGCAGCAATGGTTTCCATTGGTACCATCTAGTGTACAACAATTAGTCGTACAACAAAGTACAACAAATCAAAAAGCTAGGAGGGACCTTCATAGTAATCTACTTAGATACCTGTTTTATAGATGTGGACACTGAGGGTAGATTTAGAGGGTCAAGACCTAGTCACTGAGAGAGCCAGAGTGAGAATCCAGATCTCCAGATACTAAATCCAATGATTTTACTCCTACATTAAAACAAATATATCAACAAAAGATTCAAGTTGCCTTTCAAATTTTTGCCAGATCGAAAGAATGAAATCAAGATTAGGTATTCAATGCAAGTCTATTTAATAATAAAAATAATAAAAAATAAGTCTATTTAAGAGTAAATGCTACTAATGGAATGGAACATAAAGAATATAAATACAGGGTTTAAACAGCTAACAACCTCTCCAGGAATCAGGAGTTCCTAAAACATAAAAGGTCAGATCCCATTTGTAAAAACCTTGAAAAGGAAAATACTTACCGCAATGCTAACTTTCCCCAAGATTTCTTCAGGAATTCTCTTGGCCTCTTTCAATACTTGATCAAGAGAGCCTCCATCCTAAATCCCCAAAAGAAAAGAGAAAAGTCCCTGTCAAGACAGCCACAAAGTAGCTACAGTGTTTTCCCTTTCAGCTTGGCAACACCGAACCTTAATTTCCCAAGGGAACACCCTAGTGGCAGGCATAAAAATGAAGCATTTCCCCAGTTCACTGCAAGGTGTGATTCCACTTCCTCTACAGGAAATCTGAACAACTCAGGGCCAAACACACTGGCAAATTGAAGGGCCCCTTTCGTCTGTCTCCCTTGTAAGATGTACACAAATGTGTGTGCCAGCAGAGAAGTCTCATTCTTCCTTGAGCCTGGGCATCATTTATTTTTCAGTTCATATTTCTCTAGTGCTTTAGCACCTGGCAGGGAATTCTGCTCATTTGGAGAGCACTGACACTGTAGTCAGCTCAACTAGAAGATGCTAAAGACAGACAAGTGATGCTACAGAAAAAACTGGCCTCTGTCCTATGTGGGCAATGTGGAAAACTAGCTGCTGACTGCCAGGCTTGGAATGAGAACAGGTGTAAACAGAGCAAGGGGAAGGCCAACAGCCCCTCTCCCGAACCTTTAGGGAAAGTTGGTAGGAGGAATGCAACGGCTTCCACAGTCTGCTGTATACAACAGCAGTAACAACAGCAACAGCAGAAGTTAACATCCTTACTGCTCCTTGCCACGGACAACATGTTATCTAACCATCGAATCCTTGTAAGGCAGGGAATGCAAGTGTTATTACCATCATTTTGATGATGATAATATAAGGTTAGACAAATTGAATGACCTGCCCAGAATGAATAAAAATTCAATTCAACAAATACATAATAAGTGTTACAATGCCACGTAAAGCTCTGGAGTCAGAGGACTCGGGATCAAATCCCATTTCAGACCCCCCTATATGTCCTCGGCCCTCAGTTTCCTCATCTATAAAACTATTAGTCTGAAGTACAAGGCCTTGGAGGTCTCTTCCAGCTCTGTATCTACCATCCTAAGGGGCACAGCAAGTGGACATTACGCTGGACCTGGAGTAAAGAAGACGCCAATGTTGCCTCAAACACTTCCTAGCTGGGTCATCTTGTGCACTTAATTTAAACTGTGTTTGTCTCAGTTTCCTCATCTGTAAAATGAGAATGATAATAGCATCTACCTCCCAAGGCTGTTATGAAGATCAAATAAAATAACTATAAATGGCTTTACACAGTGCCTGGCACCTAGCACTATATAATGTTAGCTATTATTATTAGCCTAGAAATGACTAAAAAGGAGTCATATAACTAAAGTAGGGGATAACGGGATAAAGCATCCACAAAATACTAAAAGAACCTGAAAAGTGTAGATCCTCTATGAAAGAACTATGGAAAAGAATGTGTGTGTATGGGTGATGACTACCTATGCCAATGTGACCACAAACCCAATGAAATGAATTGGGGAGGCAATGCTGTATATCAGAAAGAGCCCTAGACTTGGAGGGAGAAGAAAGCCCTGCTGCAAAGGATTCCCAAGAGGCCTTTTCATCCTCTCTTGATCTGTCCAGGTTTAAATCCCTGCCCTGAACTTATTAGCAGTCACTTAAGTCACTGCAAATCACTTAAGCTTTCTGAATCTCAGTTTCTTCATCTGTAAAATGGAGCTAACAATATTTGTAGTATCTACCACACAGGGCTGTTGGGAGGAAAGTACTTTGTAAACCTTAAAGTGCTTGTGATATGTATTTGTTATTGTTGCCACATAGTCAGTGGCAAAGCTTGGTCATGAATGCAGATTAAGACCCTGAGTCTAGTGCTCTTTAAACATTGCTGTCTAACATAAAAGCTGGGAATTTGAGGAAAGGGGAACTAAGGAGAATGTTTCTGGAGGAGGCTTAGCCTCACAGAAGGTACACCAAAGGAAACTGATGTCTTAAAGGTTGGGATCTCTTCCTGACTTCACCTTCCTGGATCTATGTACAGAGATACATTCCCTTCTGTATTTCCTTTTCTCCCCTTGTAAAATGGACATCCAATCTTGCCTTCACACTAGACGAACCTAGCTAAAGTGAAGGGATGCTCATCACCAGAGGACTGACTGCCAAGTGACAACTATTTCCATCACAGTACTTCATAAGACCCAGCTACTGAGGCATAGGAGATAACTGTCAGTAACAGGGTAACCACAACTGGGAACTGAACTGGATCATCTACATAAGACCTCCCAACTCTAAAGCCTAACAAAATTGTAGATCCTTAATGAGCAGTCAAGTATAAAGGCAGAGGAGCCCTGGGGGGTGACTTTTGAGCTTTGCCAAAGACAGACACTACTAGAGAACTCAAGTACTGTTTCTATTGTTATACTAAAAACAGCTGCATGTCTCACATGCCTGCCACCTTGCATCTGTACCATACAGAAATACTTTCCGAAATATGCTGACATGTATCATCTCAACTGATCCTCACAACCCCCTTATGCTGGGTAGGGTGAGTTGTATTATTCCCAATGAGGAGAAAAGAAAACAGTGTCAGAAGTGCAGCTAAGTGACCTGGTGAGGTTAGGAAGCTAATGAAGGAGCCCCTATCAGGGCTGAGGCTGCTGGTCATTTGTTCATTCTCAGCATTCTGCTATACGGCCTCCTCAGATGTCAGGAGCTCACAGGCACCTTCATGGGAAACGCTCCCATCATCCCTAGTACACAGGCTATTTCCATTCCACAAGGAATTCAGGTCAACATTATGTCCTTCAGAGAACTGGACATTTTGTTTATTGGAAACTTATGACTTCCAAGATCTCTAGCTTCTACCCTTTCAGCAGCTTTCTCCTCATTACAGAATCACAAAACATTAAAGTTGAAAGGGACCTCAGGGATCATTTAGTCCAACTCCTTCATTCTGAAGGAAAAAAATAAACCAAAGGCCAAAGAGAAGATACTGGCATTTTACAAAGGCCCCCCCAAAAGAGTGCTAAGATGCCCAAGGTCAGTAGCAAAGTTGGGACTTAAATCCAAGTCTTTAGCTGGACAACACGGTGTAGTAGGAAGAGCGCTGACCTGGAGCCTGGAAATGGGGCTCTGTTATTCACCTCTGACATTTACTAGATGTGTAACCTTGGACAAGTCAGTTCACCTCAAGTAATCAATAAGTATTTATTAAGTACCTAATATGTGTTTTGTGGGGGGGGGGGTAGTATTTGTACAGGAACAAAAAATATATATACAAGTATATGCAGAATAAATACAAAGTAGTTAGAAACCTAACGCTGCTCAGTACCTCAATTTCCTTGTTTACAAAATAGAGATAATTCTTCAGATTACCTACTTCATTCTATATCTACCTTCCCTAGGTTGTGGGGAAAGTGCTTTGTAAATCATAAAGGATTATATTAATGAGGGATTTTCTTACTCTGGAGAGGCAGATGTATAGCCCATAAAAACACCAACCTAAGAGTTCAAAAAGCCTGGGTTCAAGTCTTGCTTCTGACACATAGCAATTGCATATAACCCCAGGCAAGACAATTAACACTCTCAATGCTCTATACAATTCTCTAAAACTTGGTTACTAATGTGCTGATTTGCATCTGGAGTTTCCCATAGCAATGAAATTAAAGGTCCAGAAAAAAATAATCTAAGTCTACTATATCAAGCTGCTTCTCCCTCTAAGACATCTACAATGGGAAAATCTAAGTTATTAAAAATAATAACAACCACACTTTGAGACTTCAGGAAAATAGTCAGCTAGACCACAGGTCCTTATGACTCTGTGTTGGGCACTATATTAAGCAAAAACCATCAAAACCCTCAAGGGGCTATATTCCACATTTACAAATGATATTTCTCTTTTGACATTAAAAGCTGTCAAGAATGGCCTGGAAATATATCCGGCTGTGGGTATGAATGAAAAGATTTAGACACAACCAAATTCAAATAAAACCTAGACAATTAAGTACTGTTTTTAGTCCTTTTTCCTATAAGAGTGAAAAAGACTACTAAGAGATCCATTAAGCCACCCAGACCCTGTCCAAAGGCCCTGCTGCACTCCCGACGAACTCCTCCCACCAGGCAGCTAGGTCCACGAGTCAGGACTGCTGGTGGGTCCCACTGACACCTGAGGGAGGTAACATGAAAGATGGGAAGAGCCCAGGAGAAGTGGGTCAAACCCCAGAATCCCCATTTACTAGCCATGCTCCATTTTCTCTAATCTTCAATGGCCATATCTGTGTAATGAAGAAAACAATGTTTGAATTACTTGGTTCCTAAGGTTAATTAATGTGGGGATCAAATTCAATCATGTGACCTCGGATGAAGTGCTTCCTGTATATACGAGCTTCAATTTTCTCATCTGTACAATGGGAAGAATAAAACTTCTTTCTCAGGGTTCTGAGCCTTAAACGAGATACAGTAGGTAAGGCACTCTGTCAACAGGGAAGTGAAGTGCTTTATGTGTCAGCTCCTATCATTACCATTAGTAATGGTCAACAGTAGCCGTGGACACTGAGGTCACTTTGCATACTAACCTTTTCTGGAGACCTAGCTATACACCAGCCCTGAAATGACTCATTCCTGGTTTAGCCTAGTGAAGCAGGGCCATGGGATGAACAGAGAGAAGAAAAGATCAATTCTCCCATACCATAACTTCATATTCCAAAAGCAGACAACAAGGGGCAGGAATCAGTGCAATCAAAATTTTAAAAATATGATTCCATAAGCAAGTTGCCCAGGAATTTTCAACTGTAAACAATGTCAATAGCAAAGAAGGTACTGAAGAGCAAATGCTTCAGGGGCTAAATAATGAGAGTTTTTAGGGCTAAGCAAGCTTGAGCCTGATGATGAGAGGTAAAAAGCCCCCAAATGGTCAGAGCAACCCCTGAAACAACTATTTCCCACAGGATAATCACTTCCACATAGTGGGATAATGTTCCCTAGGAAAGAGGAGGTGGTCACCCAAACCTGTCAAAGTATTAAGTACTATTTAGATGCAAATGCTTAATCAGTACTTACAAAGACAAACAGAACTTCCAAGTGAGAACAGGGCCCAATCCACAAGAATTACAAGCACCATAAGTACTTTACAACACATGTATTCAAATTACTTCAAAGAATTTTGTAGTTAGAAGAGACGCTAAAATCATTTAGTTCTGTCCTACCTTTCTTAGAAGGAGGAAATGACTTGCCCAAGGTGACACAGCTACTACTGCACAGGGTCCATCTCCTGACTCCCAGTTTAGTATCTGTTTCACTCTCTTGGTTCCCAAGCTGGGTTCTATGGAACCCTGGCCTTTCATACAACATGGATTAGGACTGAGTGACGGCATCTGGTGCCGAAGATTTCAAACCCTCTAAAATTCTAAATGGGAAATTATTGGCTTTAGACCTGGAAAAGGCCTCTGGAATCACCTTGCCCAGGTTTCTTATTTTGCAGAAAAGTTGAGTGACTTTCCCAGGGCCACAAGTAATCAAGACCAAAGCCTGGAACTGGAAATGTAAGCCCTGCTCTGACTACAAAGACTCCATGTTCTTTCTACCAGGCCATGTTGCTTTCTATCAAAAATACTTCTTACATTCAGCAAATTTTCAGTAGAGGAAAACAGGTTTAATTTTTCCATTCTGCCCCCAAATTTCCAACCTCTGCTTTACCCAGGGCCTGCACTGTATATCCAGACTTTAGGAAGACAAGGAAATTGGACAAATATTTACAGGTTCTGCCAATATAATTCAAGACCAAAAATGTCTTGTGGCTAAACAAGTTTAGGAAATACCATACTGCCTCTCTCAGCTGAGTGCTTTAAAAAAAGGATAATGTTGTATTAGTGTACATAACTCTTAAAACTTAACCAATGCTGGATTTGGAGTCATAAATCTGCTCTGAGTTCCATCTCTACTACTTACAAGCTATGTAATAATGAAGCAAGCATTTACCTTCTCTGACCCTCGGTCTCTTCTCTTATAAAACCAGGATTATAATAACTACAATACCACCTTCCCCACAAGGTTGAGAGGAATAAAAAGCTTCATAAATTATAAAGCACTCAAGAAATGTGAGCTAATATCATCATGCCACTCAAGCCCCAGAGGCCTTCTACAGCTGTCCTTAAGTGGCAGATGCAGAATAAGAGAGGCTGTTGGGGGTGGGGGAGGGAGGGAGAGTGGTGTTTCAGCATTTCCTCCTAAGGGCTTTAATTCTGACCACTTCTGCTTTTAACATTTCTGCTTAACTTTGTATTTTCTTATTTATTTATATAATTTTTATGTATGATATTTATTCATATGTTTATATTATTTTTTCATTTTATTATTTATATTTTAACTATATAATTTCCAAATTAACCAAGGAGTTCTTAGATCAGAGACATAGGCAGAAGCACCTCTCCTAACTTATATTAAACAAAGGCTTTTCCACAAGCCACTGACATACTCATTAAGGATTTCCATTAATTCTTTTTTACTCACTAGCCTTTCCAGGGTTGGACTCACCATGTGCTCCATGCAAATGCTAATCTCTCCATCACTATAAAAGGCACCATAGAAACCCACGATGTATGGAGAGTTGCATTCATGTAGGACTTGGAGTTCACGGATAATCTGGTTTCGGATTGCTGGTTTGATCTCTAGG
>NW_027185782.1:2479488-2505181 GCF_028583685.1 Petaurus breviceps papuanus | reverse complement strand
AAGTAATGCTGATGAACCACTTTAACTTTAGCACACATTGCTATCGGGCTCTTCTCTACCTTCATCTTACAGTATGCTTTATGGGAATACCAACACCTTTTCTGTACTTAAGCTAGGTAAAGAAAAGTCAAGAGGATAGAGAAGGTGACAGCAACAGTATGTCCCAGCAATTCTATCACCTCCAATCCTTCATCAAAAGGGGGTCACACCTCTTTCTGACTAAAACAGCTAATACAAAGCTAGGTAGCCCAACAGATAGAATGCTAATGGAGTCAGGAAAACCTGAATTCAAATTTGGTCTCAGATACTTTCTACCTGGACAAAACACTTAACTTTTGTTTGCCTCAGTTTCCTCAACTGTAAAATGCGGATAATAAAAGCACCTACCTTGCAGGGCTGCTGTAAGGATCAAATAACATGATAGTCATAAAAAGCTTAACAAAGTGTCTAGAAGATAGCAAGTGATGTATAAATGCTAGCTAATATTATTAAAAACCACCACCTATGGCCTCAGGGTGTTACTAACAGGTGTTGCTTTTGCTGACTATACCAATTCTGGATTTTAAGATTTTGCCATTTTGGGCAGTATTAAAAGAGTCAGTGTCTAGGACTAGGCAGGCAATGGTCCTTCAGTATTCTGTCCTGCTCAGCCAACATCTGTACTATTGTGTTCACTTGCATGCACCCCATTTTAGGAAAGACAATGATAAGCTGTAGAGCATTTGGATAAAGGCATCCAGAACAGTGAAGTCCCAAAATCAGGTTATACAAAGATTGCTGAAGGAACTAATGATGTCTGCCTCAGAGAGGGGAAGACTCTGAGGGGATATAATCGCAGTCTTTATGCATTTGAAGGTTGCCATATGGGACAGTGATTAGATCTGTTCAGTTTGGTCCCAAAGGGCAAAAGGAGGAGCAACAGGTGGATGTTACATGATTATAAATTTAGGTTTGATATAAGGAAAAGCTAACAATTGGGACTATTGTCAAGTAGTATGGGCTGATTTGGGAGCTAGTGGTTTCTCTTCAATCTATAAGCACAGGCAGGAGAACTATGATGTCAGGCATGATGTAGAGTGGATGCTTATTCAGTACATGCTGGATTACAGGGAGCCTCTAACATCCCTCCCACTCTGAGATTCTGTGACCCCGTGGGCCTTCTCTTTGGCCTCAATTTGGACAAAGTTTTAGGAGGGCTAGTAACAACCTAGGGCATAGAGGAATGTGTGTGTGGAGGGTGTGAGAGGAGGAATAGGGAGAGGACCTGGACCTGGAAGGCCCTTAGAGTCCTGTTATCTGAGGATCAGTGGAGGAAACTGAGGAAGTTTACCCCAGAGAAGACTTAGGGGACATAACATTTGTCTTCAGGCATCTGAAGGACTGTCAGGAAAGGATTGGGCTTATTCCACTTGGCTAATAATGGCAGAACCAGGAAAAAGTAGTGGAAATTCTTTATTCTTTATCTCTGCTTTAGGTAGAGATTGGATGAGATAATCTCTGATGCTCCTTACAGCTTTTAGATGTTAAAGGCCTAATATCTGCCTACTCAGATCTATACTATTCACCTGATCCTTCTGGACCTTTTGCTCTTTTATCGGACCCTTTGTGTCTGCCTGATCCATAACTTTTGCCAAATCCAACCAGCCCCCTCACCCCAATTCAAATCTAGTCCCATTGATACCACCTGTGCTCAGCAAAACAGAGAAGGTACACACTAAACCAATAGCTCCTAACCTGTGAATTGCAGTTTCTGTAAAGTATTCCTAAATTCATCAACATGATAACATGCCTTCTGCAGACTGAACAAAAGTTTCACATTCATGAATGCTATTGCTTTTCAAATGTGTATAAATGCTACTGTGATGAATATAATATACATTAAAGTGTCAATGAATTCATAGGTATTTTGTAATCAGTACTTTCCAAATCAACAGATACATAGTAAATCTACCATTCTTTGGGATTACAAAGAGGTCCTCTCCCTTGCACTAGACCATGGGCTCACAGACATAGGCTTGTAGGGACCTTGGAGGTCATCTAGTCCAATTCTCTCATTTTACAGAAAAGGAAAGTGGGAGCCAGAGAGAGAAAATGATTCAATTGGTTCAACCTCTGGTTTGCACAAAGGAGACAGAAGTCACAGATGAATGAATGAATCAAACAGTGAATGAAGCAAAGGGAAAGTAAAAGAATGCAAGTTACCTGGATGGGAGGGGTATTTTAGACTTTTTTTTTAATCGATGCCTTAAAAAACCCCAAACACCAGTCATTTCCTAACATGCCTCACCCCTGCCCTCTGCACACCCTTTCTTTGTAACAAAAGAAAACTTCTGAACAAACTGACAATGTAGCCACTCCAGAGGATGAAACATTCTGTGCTCAAGTCTCCCAAATCTGGGAAGCAAGAAGCTCCCTCTGCTACCTCTTCTGGGGAGTTTGGGAGCCATTTCCTACTACTTTAAAGCACATTACTGTAGTCACCATCTTTGTTGTTTGATTCCTGCTTCAGCATACTTTACTTTGCATCATGGAGTGCATCAGCACATGTTTCTCTGAATATCTCACATTTAATCTTCTCTGGAATGCGATGGTATTTCCAAGAAACAAGCATATAGGAAGCACTGTGTTGCTGTGGGCTGGGGACAGCAAGATCAAAAAAGGAGCTTATGTGGCAGCTCAGTGGTGCAACGGGCAGAGCACTGGACCTAGAGCCTGGAAATCTGGCCTCATTATACTTTCCAGCTGTGTAACACTGAAGAAGTCACTTCACTGCTCTCTGCCTCAGATTCCCCAGCTGAAAAATGGGATAGTAATAGCACCTATTTCCCAGAGTGGTTGTGAAGATAAAATGAGTTAATATTTGTAAAGTGTTTTACAAATCTTAAAGTGCTATAAAATGCTAGCTATGAGTATTATTAATTCATTTGGGAAAGACAACAGTTATATATCCAAGTATATGCAAAATAAATACAAGGGAAAGTACTTGGGATGGAGACTCTAAAAGGGTTTCATGCTTCTGAGCGAGGTATTCTATGATGTGGAGATGAGCAGGAAAGTGTGTTCCAAGCATACGAGATACACAGCTTGGCTGCAGTTTGTGCAGAAGGGCAAACAGAAGTATTTACATTTTATCCTGGAGGAGCGAGAGTGGGGTGAATGATACAGCTCAGGTTCTCTCCATAATACATGGGCACACTCTGCACATCCTCAACAAATGGTAACTACAGAAGAATGTAGGACAGAAAAGGCAACAGACTGCAGTGGCAAACGCCCTAGTCTGGTGATCAGGGTTCTCATCCTGGTTCTGCCAACTCACTACGTGACCAGTGAAAGATTGCTTAATCTCTTTTTCTTCAAGCTGGCCTCAAAAATACCTTTCAAATAAAAAAATTTATTTTTGGTCCAATTTTAAGATACTCCATTTATCTAAGCTTGTGTATAATGCAAAATGCCCCCAAAACATTCAACACATGAGGAACTGGACCCAAAGAGACTAAGGAACAAAAGGACAAGGACAAAAGAGGCAATATACTGCAGTGGAAAAAAAAAAGTCTGACGATCTGTGTTCTCATCCTGGTTCTAACTCACTTTGTGACCAGGAAAAAGTCTAAACTCAAAGATATAAGAACCTGGGAAGAATAAAGAAACCAGACACTACACTCAAGTCAAGAAATCATTTAAAAAGGAAGTTACTTCATGACATATGTGCATAATGTAATGACATTCATTACCTTTTTTTTTAAAGGGCAATTGGGGTTAAGTGACTTGCCCAAAGTCACACAGCTAGTAAGTGTTAAGCGTCTGAGGTCACATTTGAACTCAGGTCCTCCAGACTCCAGGGCCGGTGCTCTATTCACTGCGCCACCTAGCTACCCCTGATATTCATTATCTTGTGTTTACAGATTCTGCACTACTACCTTAGAGGAGTAGTGTTTAACCTGAGGTCCAAACTTTCTAAAATAAATTTTTTTTTGATAACTGTATTCTTATGTATTTTATACATTTAAACATGATTCTGAGAAGAAGTCCACAAGTCTTGCCAGGCTGCCAAAAGAGTTCATGACACACAAAAAAGGGAAGATCACCGACTTTATGCCACTCCCAAGCACAGATGGCCTGCTTCTGCACCAGGAGCAAAGGAAGACAACATGCTGAAAATGGATGAAGCTGGGCTGCAGAAGATTTGTGACTAAAGACAGTTGTGACCAGGTCTTTGGAGGTAATTAAGAAATTAAGATGAAAGAAAACCCATGAAGTTTTCTTTAGCAGCCCTTACCCCTCATGCATTCCACCTGGAATCTAGGCCCAGTTACTGTAGGAAAGAAAAGATCATCTCCCTTAAAATCCTTTTCAGTTCAAACATATCCACCCTGCAGTTAATTGACTGAACCTGAGTTTTTGACACAACACAAGGAAACATGGTGCACAAGTCAAATGGCGCTAAAGACACTGCATTTGTTCCACCACAAGGCACTGCAGAAAATCAGGAAAACAATGATCCAGAGGCCCAAGGCCAAAGCTTTGCCACTAACTTTTGTCTCTATGTTTCATTATTTCCATCTTTAAAATGTGGATGAGGGAGGAACCAAGATGGCAGAGTAAAGGCAGGGACTCATCTAAGCTCTCCCCCAAACCCCTCCAAATACCTTTAAAAAACAATTCTAAACAAATTCCAGAGCAGCAGAACCCACAAAAAGATGGAATGGAACAAATCTCCAGCCCAAGACAACTTGAAGGTCGGCAGGAAAGGTCTGCTGCACCAGGGTGAGACAAGAGCATACACAGGACGATGGTTTATTTGTAACTCATAAGACCCTTTCTCATTATTAGGGTAGTTAGAAAGAGCATATATAGACAGAGGGCACAGATGTGAGTTAAATATGAAGGGATGATATCTAAAAAATAAAAGTACAGGGTGAGAGAGGAATGTACTGGGAGAAAGAGAAAGGGAGAGGTAGAATGGGGTAAATTATCTCAAATAAAAGAGGCAAGTAAAAGCTTTTGCAGTGAAGGGGAAGTGAGTGAACCTTACTCTCATCAGAACTGGCTCAAAGAGGGAATAACATACACATTCAACTGGGTACAGAAATCTATCTTACTTACCCTATAGCTAAGTAGGAGGGGAAGAAGATACGAGAAGGGGGGGGGTTGTTATGGAATAGGACAGAGGAAAATACAGTTAGCAATAGGAAAATACAGTTAGCAATAGTAACTGAAAAAAAATTTAAACCAAGTTTCTCTGATAAAGGCCTCAATTCTCAAACATATAGAGAACGGAGTCAAATTTATAAAAATAAAAGCCACCCCCCAACTGATCAATGATCAACAGATATGATCAGTTTTAAGATGAAGTAATCAAGCTATCTATAGCCATATGGAAAAATAACTCACTACTAATTAGAGAAATGCAAATTAAAACAATTCTAAGGTATCACCTCATACCTATTAGACTGGCTGGGCCAGAAAAGGTATGTTGGAGGGTACGTGGAAAAAATGAGACTTTGGTGGAGTTTTGAATTGATTCAACCATTCTGTAGAGCAATTTGGAACTATGCCCAAAGGGCAATAATGCATACCCTTTGACCTAGCAATACCACTACTAGGTCTGTATCCCAAAAGAGGTAAAAAACAAAAAGGAAAATGACTTACATGTACAAAAACATTTATGTCACTTTTTTTCTGGGGGCAAAGAATTAGAAGTAGATGAGATGCTCATTAATTGGGGAATGGCTGAACAAACTGTGGTATATGATTATGATGGAATACTCTTGTACTATAAGAAATGATGAGCAGGATGCTTTCAGAAAAACCTGGAAAGACTTGCATGAGCCCAATGCAAGGTGAAATTACTGTGTACAATGTATCAGCAATATTGTAAGATGATCAGCTTTGAATGACTTAGCTATTCTCAGAAATATAATGATCCAAAACAACTCGGAAGGGCTTAGGAGGAGAAAGAACTGTTGGTGTCTGAATACAGACTGAAACATACTTTTTTTCCTTACTTTATTTTTCTTGAGCTCTTCTTGTCTGTTTTCTTTCACAACACGACTATTATGTTTTGTAAGACTTACATATGTATAACCTATATGGAATTGTTTGCCTTCTCAATGGGGGTGGGATGGGGAGGGAGGGAGAGAATTTGGAACTCAAAGTTTTAAAAATGGATGTTAAAAATTGTTTTTACATGTAACTGGGGAAAAATAAAATACTAAAATAAAAGCTTTAAAAATGTGGATGAGGGAGAGGAAGGGTTGAGAGGAGTTAGAATGAAAGTAGGCACAGAACTGGGCTTCAAGCTCCAAAACAGTAGCCAAGAGAGAAAAGGTCCTGTTAAGTCTGAGACCCAAATGTATGACCTCCTCTAGGGTCTTCCTCCCAGTTTTAAAAGGATGATGCAAATTACACCTACCATGGTGAGAGGAATCAATGCTTAAATAAATTTGAAGATATATTTCTTATAATCAGTGTTCTCAAGTGAGAGGAATCAATGCTTAAATAAAGTAGAAGATATATTTCTTATAATCAGTGTTCTCAAGTCTTAACCAAATCCTGAGTTGCATTGAACCATATTGTTCAATAACCTAAAATAATTCTTCTCCATCAAGGTGGAGAGCCTTTTTAGATCCCAGGATGTCATCTTTAACCCTTAGCTTTTTCTTCCTCAATCATATTCTAAGCATTTTCTGTCCTGTGCTCTACTCTAAAGCAAGCCAAAGGATTGAAATGTTACTTCTGGCTTTGAGAAGACTGCCTGCAGTGAGAACAAAAATAGAATGCATGCAGCCAAAAGTACTATGCTCCATCAGGAGAGAGAACAGTACCTCAGGAGAAAAGGATAAATATCTGCAGAGCTAAAGAGCAAAAGAAACCATGTTATTTCCAGTATGGGCAAGACCCTTAAAAGCTAATGCTTGGATCTGTAAAAATCCACTTGGGCAGGGAATAATCAGGTTTCAAATAAAGCAATTTGATACTTATAGAGTAACAATTTTAGGAGGTGGACTTCTCTGTCCAAAAAAAGTACAGTTTTCCCACAAAGCTCTGGCAACCTCCACAACATGTGCAACTTAGAATAAAGTTACTGGAACTGATGTGATTAGAAGTCACTCTGAAAAAAAAATTTCTCCCAAATTTCCCAAAGGTTACTAAGTAACTACTAAGTAACCTTGTAACCTTCCCAAAGGTTACTAAGTGCCTGTAAGCCTCAAGGCACTATTTAAACAGGAGGTATCATTTAATAATAAGTTCTGAAAAGGTTACATTGTAGAGTAGGAGGAAAGGGCATCGATGTTAAACAAGGTTCTAAAAGATGATAAATATTTTATCTTCATGGTTCAATGGCCCCGGAAAAGTGGTTTGGTGTATCTGGGGTCCAGTAGCCCAATAAACCCAACTAATCTATCCCCCAGCAGAGCTCAAAGTCTTAGGTCTACAGATCCTACACAATCCCCTGTTGTGAGATGAATGTTAAGTCCAAACTTTTAAAAAGCTTCTTAAAAAAAGCATTTGAGTCCATGTGAACAAAAATATTTATAGCAGTTCTTTTTGTGGTGGCAAAGAATTAGAAACTGAGGGGGTACCCGTTAATTTAGGAATAACTGAACAAATTATGGTATATGATAGAGTACTCTTGTGCTGTAAGAAATGAAGTGGATGGCTTCAGAGAAACCTGGAAAGACTTGTATGAACTGATGAAGAGTGAGGTGAGCAGAATCAGAACAATTTATATGATAACAACATTATTTTAAAGACAAACACCTTTGAAAGACTTAGGAACTTTGATCAACAGGATAACCAATCACATGCCAGAGGGCTGGAGATGAAACATGCTGCCCATGTCCTGAAAGGTGATAGAAATGGAGGGCAGAGTGGAACACTTTGTTTTTTGCACATGTTCAATGCAAATTTGTTTTGACTATAAATGTTTATAAAACGGGTTTTGTTTTTCTTGCTCTCTCAATGGAGGAGAAAGGGAGGTAAGAGGGAGATAAAGCAGATCTTTAAAAATAATAAAAACTTAATTTAAAAAAAATGGATTTGATCAGATTCTCCTTCTCCCTTGCTGGAGAGCAGATAATTTCTACTGTCTTATAGGATGGAACCAGTAGTGTCTTCGGGACAAATACTCCTTCCATCATTATGGAAGACAACCCCACCCGACCATTTCACCCTCAGCAAGTTGTTCATGTCTGGTCAAAAGTCAAAAAGAATGCTTCTCTGTGCTCTGACAGCTCCCTGGCAGCAGTGGAGGCCAGCAGCCTGCTTACCTTTCGGGCCATGATAAGGCCTGAGGGTCTATGCTGCACTTTGGTGACCACCCCACCATTGCCAGCTCCCAGCTCGGAGATCCTCTCAAAGTCATAATCCTTTAGCTCCCCCACCTTTGCCTTCTGGGTGAGGAAAGCTTCCAGTCGCTTCTTTTGCTGCTCATCGAGTTCTAGCTCTTCTAATTTTTTCTGCAGATCTGCCAAGTTTGCCCTATACACACAGAGATGTTGGAAAGGAGGGAGACAGGAAAAAAAAGACTAGTCAGTCATCTGAAAGTGTCAATCATTCCATTCCTTGTCTAAAGGCGCCACCAGGGGCTATAAAAAGCCTTGAGATTCCAAGGGCTTACCACCACTACTAATAATAATAGATGACATTTCTCTAGCAGTTTAAGGTTTGCAAAGCGTTTTAAATATTTTTTCTCATTTGACCTTTAGAACAACCCTGCAAAACAGGTAGTTCAAATATGATGATTCCCATTTTACAGATGAAGAAACAGAGGCTCAAAGCAGTAAGTGACTTGCCAATATCATACTACTAATATGTGGTAGAACAAGTTTTTGAATTCAGATCTTCAGGTTTTAAGTCTAGTATTATTTCTACTATACTAAAATCCCCTCTTTAGCTTAAAACTTGGAAAGATAGACTATAAGAGAGAGCCAAGACCAGGGAAGAAAATGTGTATGGAGGCCTTCTTCTCAATATTCCCAATGCAAGGTAAGAATATCACTCACATTATACAACAGAGGCAAATGGATCTCTGCCATAAAGCACTAATGACAGAACTCAAATAACTCATGACATTCCTGCAGGCTCTCTTTTGTCCTTGCAAAGTCTAAAGAACCTGGGTTTATAAAAAAGGACAGGCACTTTGAAAGTAGCCCCAAACAGAACCAGCCTTCTCTTGTGCACACTACACCTCATTCATTCACACATGTTTTAAGGTCTGAAAGTCTGATGATCAGATCACATCTTTATTACTGGTAAACAGGACTTATATACTCTTTGAAGAAGTGGGCGGGGAGAGGAATTCTTGTAAACAAACTTGAAACATTTTGTAGTTAGGACACCTGGTGCCGAAATACTCGGTGGTCAGCAGATTCACGTGGCATGGTACTGGGGGGGGGGGGGGGGGTTTCTCGGGGGGGAGGTGGGAAAGGGTGCCTGGCCTGAAAGCCTTCGCTCCCAACACAGGCCAAACCATAAACCTGCCTGATTCACCCAGCTCCCATGGCACCTGAACTAAAGGGCTTGACTGTTCACTGCCTAGGAGCTAGCCCAGCTTGGTGACTTTCCCTGGAGCTGCAAATTCATCAAGAGTCAGAGGAGCAGCTCTCCCTGCCCATAGTCCATAATTATCTGCCACTCAATGTTCAAACATCTTTCTTTGGTTTTGTCTGCCTTCAGTCGCCAGATTTCATCTCTCTTCACAAAATACAACTCCATCTTCACATCTCCTACTCACGTTCTCTCTCCTTTACCCAACCAGTGTTTCTTTACATTGTTTCCTAGAGGAAAGTTTTCCTTTCATCCCTCTCACCTCTCTTCAAAGCCCTGCACACCTCACTCTTCCCCTTCCCCTCTATGCCAAGTAGCCTAGTGGAAGGATTCCTTGATTTGAGGTCAGACCTGGGTTCAAATCCAAGATCTACTATTGACCTTGTACATAGTCATAACCTCCCTGAGCCTCAGTTTTCCCATTCATAAAATTGAAAGAAAAAAAAACCGGGAGAAAAGTACTTGGATTAGATGATACAGAAGAGGACTGGATTTGAAGTCTAAAAGGACCTGGGTTCAAATTTCAACTTTGTCTCCACTACCTATGTGACCTTAAGTATGTCACTGGACCTTTCTGGGCCTCAGTTTCCTCATCTGTAAAATGAGGGGGTGATTGAATCAGACAACCTAAGGTGTGTTCTCCAGCTCTAAACTTACCACCTCGTCCCCTTCCCCTCTTCCTCAAGTTCTCCTATCCATGTATCCTTTCCTTTTCCACCAGAACCACCTCAGCCCCCTTCAGAAGCCCTCCCCCCTCCACACCCCTCCCTCTCTATTCTTTCCCCGTTCCTGCATCGCCTTCCTCAATAACTAGTAAGCCTATAATAAATGCTTGCCGACTTCGCTGGTGGAGTTGGCTCCCTACTCCCCTTAGGGCCATTTAGCACCTAGTCCCTTTCCTCCGCTCTTCGAGGTTGCTTCCTTCCCAGGACCACCCCTCCATCCTTTCCAGGTGTGGGATACCCCGCCCCTCCATCCCTTTCCAGGTGTGGGATACACGCAGTGGGGACAGCACCGACTCTGAAGTCAGCCAAGAGCAGGGTTCGAATCCGGCCCCACCGCTCCCCGGCCAGGTTACGTCGGGCCGCTCCCGTGCTCTCCGCCGGCCGCGGCTTCACCTGGAGAGGGAGAGGGTGGGCAGGCCGACCTCCATAGATGCCCCGCTCCCGGCCCCGCCCGGCCCGGGCACTCACTCGGACGCGCCCTCGCTGGTCGGGGACGGGCCCTCGGCGATGGTGGGGGTGATGTTGAGCGCCGGCAGCACCGGCTTCCTCTTGGCCAGCATCGGGGCTTCCCGGGAAGCGGGGGGCGGGGGCAGGGGCAGGGGTGGGCGCGGCTGCAGCGCCTCTAGCCGGGGCCCATAGGGGAGGAGGCGTCCCCGGCTCCGGCCCGAACCGGCCCGGCTCCGGCTCCGGCTCCGGCCCCGGCCCCGCGGGGACCTTCGGCCTAGGCGAGCCCGGGGTTGGGGCAGCGGCCTTCGGGACGGAGCGGGGAGGGCGGCTCCCGACTGGAGCAGGGGCCGCACGGAGGTTGCAGAGGCCGGACCCTCACGGGAAACTGGGGCCGGGGGCCAGGACCGGGCGGAGCCACCGCCAGAGCTGGAGCCAAAGCCGCCGCTCGAAAGCGCTTGGGTCGGGGCCGGGGCCGAGCTAGGCTGACGCTGCAGCTGGAGGGGAGGGAGGCGGAGGTAAGGGGCGGAGAAGAGCCCGCCCCAGAATCTCGCGAGAGCTGCGCGCCCGAGCCAAAGTCCCCTCCGCTCCTCCCTCTTTCTCCCCCCGCCCCCTCACGGCGCATGCTCGCAAGGACAGCAGTGGGGCTCGCTTCGGGAGGACGCGGGTGGGCTGCTGGGGTCGGTTGTCAGCCTGGAACTGCGAGGGAGGTGTGAGGAACGAGAGGGCATGAGGACTGAGGAGGCGAGAGAGAGGGCAAGGCCAAGTCCAACACTGAGCGACTTCGGGCGGCTGAGGGTGAACCCAGAAAGACCAAGAACCAAGGGGGGGGAGGGGACGGTGAGGGACCGTGAAGGCGGTGGCTTCTTGGTCTCTGAGTCTTCCCGCTGGAAGGAGCCCCCGAGGCAAAGGCCTCTCGTTTACTCCGAAATCACACGAGTAGCTGAGCTAGTCTCAGTTCTAAAGGGAATTCCCTCCTAGAGTCAGAAAACCATTTTCTGCCCTCTGGTCACTTCACTCCCCAGGACCTAGGGGGTGACGTCCCGTGGAGCAGAGCTGGACCCAGCCAGTCCTTTGCGGGGGCGGGGAGCAGGTCTAGCCTCTAGTCTCCTGAATCCCAAGTCCAGGGTCCTTTTGCACTGTATGGCGCTACCTCTTCGTCACTAGGACTGGACTAGAGATAGGCCTTTTTAATCACATGGAAGGAATTGTGCCTCAAGAGGGAATCCGTGTAGGCTAGAAACTGTGGGCTGTGGAGCCGTGCCCAAATGATCATCTAAAAACATTTGAGTGCCCGTGACGCCGGGTGCTGTGCTAGGCATTTGAGGGTACAAATTAAAAAAGAAATAATTCCTACTCTTAGGAGCTCATACTCTACCGGGGAAACTGTTTATGTATGTACGCACGTGTGTGAATGTTTATACCTATATAGACAATAAATATAAGTACAAAGCAATTAGTAGGGAGGGCACTGAACAGTGGGGAGGGGAGTGGTCTTCAAGCTTTTGTCTGGAAGGAAAAAAGGGATTTTATGAGGTAGAGATGAGGAGGGAGTCATTACATGAATGGGAGGGAATAACCACTGCAAAGACTCAGAAAAGGAAGTTCCCCCAAGAAAAGAGAAAAAGAAGGCCAGTTTGGCTGGACTTGGGGAAGAGGAACAATGTATAAGAAGGCTGGAAAGACAAGTTGGGGCCATGACCCTAGAGGCAATAAGAAACCACAGGAGTTTGTTGAGTAGTGACATGGTCCGACCAACCCTTAAGGAAAACCACTTAGACAGCTGTGCGGAGCAGTGATGAACAAGGAGACTAAGAGCCCATTGTGAGAAGTGATTCCGGTTTTAATTAAAATGGCAGCTATATGAGTAGCAAGAAAGGAACATAAAGGAGAGGCAGAGGCAAAACTGGCAAGATTTGCAACTGATTGGAAACATGGGGTTAGAGAGAATGAGGAGTTGAGGATGACGCTGAAATGATGAACCTGGGAGACTGGAAGAAGGCGGTCCCTTTTACAAAAACAGGAAAGTTCTGAAGAGAAGTGGACTTGAGGAGGAAGTGACTTCTGTTTTGGACACATTATATTTGAGATGCCTAGAAGACATTTCTGTTTGAGATGTTCCAATAAGCAGTTGGTGAAACGGGACTGAAGCTCAAGGAAGAGACTATATAAATATAATTAAATTCATGGGAACAGATGAAATCACCAAGAGAAAAGAAAGTCCAGGGCAGACCCTTGAGAAACAAAACTAGTGAGTGTGAAATAAATGGCAACCCAGCAAAGAAAACTAGAGGGAGCAAATAGGAGGACCAGGAGAAGATAGTGTCATGACAATTTAATGGGACAGAAAAAGAAAGTAGTTAATTCTTAAATGCAGTAGAGGTTGAAGGCTGAGAAAAAAATATCAAGTTTCTCAATTAAGAGATCATTGGTAACTTGAAATCAGAAGCCAGATTGCAAATGGTTGTAAACTGTGAGAGAAAATGAAGATAGTGTACACAGATTTCTTAGAAGTTTAATTTTAAGATTATAGATTTAGAGCTGGAAGGGGTCCCAGAGATCATTAAATCTAACCACATTATTTTACACATGAAGAAACTAAGGCATGAGTTAAATGACTTGTTCAGGGTCACACAACTAGGAACTCTGAGGTGAAATGAGAACCTAGGTCATCCTGTCTCCAAGCCCAATGCCCTATCCACTAAGGGCTTGTAATAGATTTACGGGAGTTTTGTAGTTTGTCTTCTCAAGGTACAAAAGCTACCTCTCCCTATGTTTATCGTCTGAGAATGTTCTGATCTACAGCCCTTCCCTATTATTTATCTTTTCATTTATTGCTGATTAGAAAAAATATCTTTCTTAGTCTATCTGTTTCCTGTCTCCAGAGACTGGTATGTGTCCTCACTTCCTTACTCTAGGAAATGAAAATCTTAATTGCTTTGAGATTATATTTAATCCAAAGCTATAACATTTATCTATTTCAATAATAATAGGGTATTAGTAACTTATATGTATATCGCACTTCTCTCTAGAATACATAGTACACTGTGGACTTTATCACATTAGTTCTCTTGTGCAGGATAGGTAGTATACAGGTTGACTGAGGAAGATTATGGAATCTTCCTTCTCGAGGATACCTGAGAGTAAAAGATGATTATTGGGGGACATCTTAGACTCCCTAACTATCATTATCCTCATTTTTCACCTGAGGAAACTGAGACCAATAGAGATGTGACACATTAGAGAAATATAGGACTCAGAATTTCTAATGACTGATTATGTGGATATGGCTAAATAAGGACTAAATATCCAAATAATTGTTTTCTCTGGAGCAAGTAAAGATGTTTTTTGTTTGTAGCTGTAACTCTTTGGACTATAGGTAGTTTGGAATTCTGGATCCTAGACTCACTATCAGAACAAAATATTTGTATGTTAAGATAGTACATTGCTCCATTTCAACCTACTAAATTTGGCAAACATATATTAAAGACAGACCTACACAATAGGCAGAAAAAGAGTAGGGAGAACATTCAAAGAATAGTGAAGAACATGAGGAAATTCAGGAAAACTCAGGGCATATTCAAGGGGAAAAGGAGGAGAGTGACATGATCAGATTAATGAATGAGGAAAATTAGTCTGTCAATGAATGGTTTCAGGCTTAACATAAAAAAAAAAAACCACTAAAATGGGGCAGCTAGGTGGCAAGTTAGATAGAGCACTGGCCCTAAAGTTAGGGGGATCCGAGTTCAAATCCAGTCTCAGATACTTATTATTTCTGTGACCCTGGGCAAATCACTTTACCCTGAATACCTCCAAAAAAAAAAGAAGAAAAAATCAGGGCAATTGGTTCTGTCACTTCCTGGGAAATGCAAGCAGTATCAGATTTTATATGCTTGGGCTCACTGTAACCATGAAATCAAAAGATGCTCCTTGGAAGGAAAGCTCTGGCAAATCTGGACAGTATACTAAAAAGCAGAGACATCACCTTGTTGATAAAGGTCCATATAGTCAAAGCTATGGTTTTTCCTGTGGTAACGTAGGCCTGTGAGAGTTGGATTATAAAGAAAGCCGAGAATGGCAGAATAGATGCTTTTGAATTGTGGTGGTGAAGAAGACTTTTAAGAGTTGCTTGGACAGAAAAGAGATCAAATCACTTAATACTTAAAGAAACTGGGGGGAGGCTAGGTGGCGCAGTGAATGGAACACCAGCCCTGGAGTCAGGAGGACCTGAGTTCAAATTTGACCTCAGGCACTTAACACAAAACTAGCTGTGTGACATTGGGCAAATCACTTAAACCCAATTGCCATACCTTCTGTAATGGGAATGTAAATTTTTAAGATGTTCCCTGCCCCTAGGCTAAAGTGCACCTGGAGCCTGGGGTGGGAGGCTTGTTTTTCAGTTGATACTTTTTGATTGGCCAGTGGGTCCAGAAGGTTGTTACATTCTCTGAGCCAGGAGAAGGCTATATAAGCCCTGATGTGTAGCTTTGTTTTGGGGCTCACTTTGAGAAGTTCTGTGATTTGATATGGATTCTGGGAAGCCGTTGTCCAGAGCCCCCTGGCTTTGAAAAACCCAGATGTTGAAACCTAGGTGTTGATTTGGTATGGATGTAATGGCTGGACAGTTTGGAAAGCTGTCTACTTGATCTGTTTCTGTCTTGATAATTCTGCCTGTATACTTTGAAGTTCGGGGTGCTGACCTTTTTCCCCTGAACTAGGTAAACGATACATATCTGACTGATTAAAGTAAGCTTGTTAATCCATTTTGAGTTGCTTTCCTTTATCAAAGCAGATCCAAGAACCTGTGCTGGCAGACACCCTAGGAACTCTGGGGTGCTTGGTGCTACACCTTCCCCCCTCCAAAAATTAAAAAAAAATACTTAAAGAAATTAATTCAGACTATTCACTGGAAGGATAAAACTGAAACTGAAGCTTAAATACTTTGGCCACATAATGAGAAGACAGGACTCATTAGAACGACCCTGATGTTGAGAAAGATTGAAGGGTATGGTAGCCAGCAGAGAAGTAGCTAGTAGATGGGAGAGATTAGAGATTAGTGAGAATGGGGATGATAGAAGGAACAATCTGCTGAAGAAGATGGGAGGGGATTGAATCACTTGTGCATGTAGAGGTGTTTGCCTTATCAAGAAGAGACACCTCTTTATTCAAGAGAAGGCTAAATGAGATAGTGAAGGTGTCTGAGTAATCTGACACAGAGAGTAGGGAATTCTGGACAATTTTTTTTTCAGTGAAATAAGAAGCAAGATCCTCAACCGAGAAGTATGGGAATGGGGAGCCAGGAGAAGGCTTAAGGAGGTATGAAAAAAATTTGGAAAAAATGTGGTAAAGATAGTGAATCAGTAAGGGAGCTGTAAAAGAACTGCCTTGCCTAAGTAAAGGCCCAGTTGAAATTTTATAACATAAATTTGTACTGAACCCAGTCAGCGCAATTTCCGAATTTATTCCAGCCTCACATGCTCCTGAAGTACATGAATAAGAGCAAGGGCAACTGATGGTAGGAGTAATACAAGGTTGGGGCTTGGCAATGAATGATGAGATTGTCAAGTATAGAAAATGATCACATGTTAGTATAGGAAAAAGAAGCGATGGATTTGAGTGCAGAGGACAGTGTAGAGTTAAAGTAGTGCACCAAAGCATCAAGATAGGGAAAGAAGGAGAGTGTTAGGGAAAGGGATTGGAGATATGGTGGAAAAGAAAGACAGGGTTGGGGGTTCTAAGGAAGAGGGAAAGATGGAATGATAAAAGATTATGACTATGTAAAGAATTTCAGTTGATAAACATGGAAATGAAATACTTGTACATGTTGGCAAGATCAAGAGTATGACCATCTGTATGGGTAACTGAGGTAGAATGAAGGATTAGTTTCATGGGAAATTAGCAGATTGAGGAACTGGCAAATTAGAGTGTTTGGGGGAGTATCAATATGTATGTTGAAGTACCTAAGTATTAGAGTGGGAGTTGGGGAGGAAAAAAAGACTGTGAGCTGAGCACTGATCTTGAGTAAGAAAGGAGAGTGTCTTGGGAGTGGGTAGATAGACCTCAAAGTAGGAGAGGTTACTGAGCAACGGTGGTGGAGGGAGAGCCTGGAAGTGGCAATTAGGAGCAAAGACTCCCCATCCCTACCCTATGACTAGTGAGGGGAGAGGGAAGATATGTGTGAAAGTTCAACCAGTGCTGGAAGGGATGGTCAGGAAGACCAAGTTATCAGAAAAGTCTCAGTGAGTACAAGAGAGTGAAAGGAGTGAAAAAAGAGAAGGTTTAAGGTCTGTTCATTCACTATGGTGCAGGCTTTTCAAAGAGCAGAAGGGAAAGGGGAAGGTAGATTGAAGGGTAGAGGAGGATTGAAGAAGATGGGAGTAAGAGAATGGGGTTTGTATAGTGATGGCTGGGGGTTCTGAATCACTGGAATGGCTAAACTACAGTGGACTTAAGAGTAGGCTAAACACTGAGGAATGAGGTCAGGAAGATCATCAGTGACTGGAAGATTAGTAGTGACAACACCGGTTGCAACACATTTTGGATAGGCAGAACGTTCCTCATTCATCACATGTTTATTGAATGCCAGCCATGAGGAGCAGAGCATTGTGCCATTAGGTGAGAGAGTCAATTAGATTGTGCAGGGCTCTCCCTACATGTCCAACTGTAGCAGCAAGCACCCCAGCGTTCCCAGGGTGGCTGCTAGCAATACAGGTTCTTGGATCTGCTTTGTTAAAGGAAAGCAACTCAAAATGGGTTAACAAGCTTACTTTAATCAGTCAGACATATATCGTTTACCTTGTTCAGGGGAAAAAGGTCAGCACCCCAAACCTCAAAATATACAGACAGAATTATCAAGACATTAACAGATCAAGTAGACAGCTTTCCAAACTGTCCAACCATTACATCCATACCCAGTCAACATCTGGGTTTCCACATCTGGGTTTTTCAAAGCCAGGGGACTCTCAACAACGGCTTCCCAGAATTCAGATCAAATCACAGAACACTTCTCAAAGTGAGTCCCAAAACAAAGCTACACATCAGGGCTTATATAGCCTTCTCCTGGCTCAGAGAATGTAACAACCTTATTGACCCACTGGCCAATCAAGAAGTATCTACTGAAAAACAAGCCTCCCACCCCAGGCTTCAGGTGCATTTTAGCCTAGGGGCAGGGAAGATCTTCCAAATTTGCATTCCCATTACACCAACCTTGTGACAGATGGTGAGTTTGAGTCTTGTGAGGCCCAGTAGACCCCTCAGGACAGGCAGGAACAGGCAAAGGTATAGCTTTGGGAGTCCGGACACAAGGCAGGGTGACAATGACCAAGAACTCATGGGAGAAGGCCATGGACTGAAGACAGAAGCCAGAGAAAAGAAGCCCTCAGTGGGGAGGTGGAGTACTATGGGAAGACTCAAGACTGGGAGGGGTAAGGGGGGATAGGGTGAGCTGAATTGGAGATAATGCAGGGGCAGATAGGCGGGCTGAATGTGAGGCTCCTTGGGAAATTTAAGGAGCAAAAATAGAGGCCATGTAAAGTGTGCAAACTTCCATCTGGCTCTAAGCTCTTTGAGGGCAGAGATCGTGTCTTGAACTTCTCTTGTGTCCCTCTCAGCACCTAACCCAGTGCTCTACACTCAGCTGGCATTCAGTAAACATCTGATGAATAAGGAACATTCTGCCCATCCAAAATGTGTTGCAACAAGTGTTGTCAACATAGCAGAGCAACAACTTCAAGGACCTCATTGTTAGGCACCTCTATTGCTGCTCAGTATTAAGTATGGTCAGACCTAAGTAAACTGTCATCTATTAAGAAGAATGACTTGTGCACGATATAAAGGCTATCATCTAGAACAGGTATGACTGGAAAGGGTGGTGGGCTGGTCCCAGAGCCAACAGCAGCTGGGTGGTGAAGTGAATAGAGGGCTGGGTCTGGGTGATTATAATCCAGCCTTCAACACACTTACCAGCTGCGTGACCATGGGCAAGTCACTGTACCTCAGTTTGCCTCAGTTTCCTCAATTGTAATATAACATCTACCTCCCAGGGTTGTTGTAAGGATCAAATGAGATAATTGCAAAGCATTTTGTAAACCTTAAAGTGATACATAATGCCAGTTACTACTACTGTTGTTGTTACTACTATTATTATTTTATTACTACTATTGAAGTGTTGCACAGGTACCACACAAACTATTGAAAGAATCACATTAAGGTCTCCAGTATGTTGAGTTTATCCTCTCTACTATGGAGGATTTTGTGAAAGAGAATTATATGCAGTGAACTGCCTGCTATCTGTACCTGAGGAGAGAGCACTTGCAGTAGTGATCCATCAAAGTATGGTCAAATGATACTGGCAAAGCTATTTGAGAAGCCAGATAGTATTGTTGTTCCTATTCTGAAACATTAAAGATCTGTGATTTTTGTCCAACCTATTCCTGAGGCTCAGAAGGGTTAAGTGATTTGCCCATGTGTCCCCAGGGTCCCCAGGATGGCTGCCACCACAGGTTCTTAGATCTGCTTTGTTAAAGGAAAGCAACTCAAAATGGGTTAACAAGCTTACTTTAATCAGTCAGACATATATCGTTTACCTTGTTCAGGGGAAAAAGGTCAGCACCCCGAACTTCAAAGTATACAGGCAGAATTATCAAGACAGAAACAGATCAAGTAGACAGATTTCCAAACTGTCCAGCCATTACATCCATACCAAATCAACATCTGGGTTTCAACATCTGGGTTTTTCAAAGCCAGGGGGCTCTGGACAACGGCTTTCCAGAGTTTCATCTGATCAAATCACAGAACACTTCTCGAAGTGAGCCCCAAAACAAAGCTACACATCAGGGCTTATATAGCCTTCTCCTGGCTCAGAGAATGTAACAACCTTATTGACTCACTGGCCAATCAAGAAGTATCTACTGAGAAACAAGCCTCCCACCCCAGGCTCCAGGTGCACTTTAGCCTAGGGGCAGGGAAGATCTTTAAAATTTACATTCCAATTACACCATGGCAATGTATAAAAGTATCCAAGGCAGGATTCAAACCCAGGTTCTCCTGTCTCCAAGTTTAGCATTCTATTTAGATACCATACTACCTCACTACTGGCACATAGTAAGTATTTAATAAATGCTTGTTGATTAATAGAAATGGAATCACATTTATAATTTGCCACATTATGAGACAGAGAAGGAACCCTGGTACGGGTGTGCTGGAGTTAGCTGAAATCAGGTTGGGAGAGCTGATTGTTATAATTTCAGTGCGAGCATTTAATACTTCAGAAATTGGCAAATACTGCAAATCAGGGCTTGATTTATTGTTTTCATTGATTTCATAGATTTAAGAAAGTGATGGAGAAAATATTAATACAGATAAAGGTTAAAAGTGTATTGAGGTCTTATATAAAACATATGTATATTGTGTGGATATGTGCATATATACCATTGTGTGTGTATGTATGTGTATAAAATCTGGTGTTAAACATTTGCCAATATATCCCTGTCTGTAAGTGACAGCTACTTCTAGTCCAGTCCTTACAACCATCATCCAGGGAAGCAATTCCTGTGGAGAAGGAGCCCATAATCCTTACCAACTGCCACACACAGGGCAGGAAGCCAGCTGAGCTGAAGGAGCAGAATGCCATGAGGGAGAGATGGGGAGGCAGCATGTGCCATGCAGGTTGGACCACTACCACCTCTCCTGAGGCCCTGTGGAGGCAGCCCGAGGCCCAGAACCCAAAGGCCTTGGGAATAACAACTCTTGCCACCCAGTGTGATGCCCATAGACATCATCCTGGGAGCTGACCCCTGTGGAGACACATCCTGGCACCTGCTCCTACCAGTGCTGCAGACACAGTTACTGAAGACCCAGGAAAAAAGTTCTTGCCATCAAAGTCCTTGGCACTGTCAAAAGGCTCAATATCAAAAATGAATATGATTTTATCTATGGAAATGTCATTAAAGAAGAGACATTGCCATCTGTTTTGGGCAATACCCACTTAGAACCATAGGACTTTTCCATCTGACTTACAGCTTGAAACCTCCCATAGGCATTGTCTGTCTCACAGGACTGTGAGCTCCTCAAGGGCAGGAACTGTCTTACTTTTCTGTTTGTATTGCTTAGCACAGTGCTTTGCACATAGTGTTTAATAAGTGCTTCATTCATTATTATTAACAACCTATAATTAGCACTCCAATTATATGAGAATGTTATCCTTATCATTAATGTTTATTATATTATTATAATATTAATAATATATTATTGTTAATAATATAGAAGAGGTTCTTCTGTACTCTTATAGGTCTTCTGTTTGGTCTGAAATTGGTTCTGATAAGTTACAAGGAACTGGTGGGCTTTCTTGAATCAGTATTCCAGCTCTTGGTCTATAAAAGCATCATTGCACAATGTGATGCACTGGCATTTGTCAGGATTCAGTGTTAGACTTCAGGTGCCAGTATATGTGGCTATAACCTTAGCCTTCTTATAATATAGAAGAGCACAGCTGGGGGCTGACTCTGAAAGGTTGCCCATTTGTTTTTTGGAGTCAGGCAAAAGATCATTTGCATGCTGCTTTGCATGTGGGCTTGCAAAGCATAATCATTCTCTCTGTACTATACTTCCAGAAGCCTGATGAAATATTTAGATAAATTAAGTTTGCTAGATTACCAAAAGCATATTCTATGATGATGGAAATTTTTTTTTGCCTTTTTTTTTTGGAGGCCAATTGGGGTTAAGTAACTTGCCCAAGATTACATGGCTAGTTTTTTTCTGTGTGGTTATTAAGTGTCTGAGGCCAGAACCGAACTCAGGTCCTCTTGACTCCAGGGCCGGCACTTTACTCACTGCGCCACCTAGCCGCCCGGATGATGGAAAATTTTTAAACCTATTTAGGAGAAGATGTAATTGGAATTATTTGTGACAGCAGAAATCAACTGGGGCTAGAAATCAGGAGATTTAGGGTAAGTTCCAGGCCCATCATTAACTTTGTAACTTTGGGTGGAACACTTCTCCTTTGAGGGCCTCTGGTTCCTTTTCTGTAAAATAAGGAGACTAGAGTTGATTTCTGAGGAATCTTCCAGTTCTAACATTCTATGACTCTGAATTTAAAAAGGTGATTCAAGCAGTCTACTTGTATCCTATCAGTAAACGAAGCTTAAGTCACTGTATTTCTGTAATGCCTTGGAAGTAGTAGGTTTCCCCTTACTTAGGAGTCTTCTAGTAAAAGCTGAGAGACAGCTAGGTGTCAAAGTGGATGGAGAACTGGAGTCAGAAAGACCTGAGTCCAAATCCAGCCTCAGAAACTTACTAGCTGTGTAACCCTGGGCAAGTCACTTTGCCTCAGTCTCCTCATCTGTAAGATGAGCTGGAGAAAGAAATAGCAAACCACTGCAGTGTCTTTGCCAAGAAAATTCCAAATGGGGTCACAAAGAGTTGGATATAACTAAAATACTGAACAACAGTAAAGGCTGAATGACCTCTTTTGAGGAGTGTTATAAAGCAAAGGTGGCAAACTCCCTACTAGCAAAACTCCCAAAAGCTGCCTGAACTAGATTAAAATGTAATTGAGAAATGCTTAGCAAAATAAAAATACAATACAACATAGATGATGTTAATTTGTGGTTTTCTAAATCAGTCTGCCCCTGGCTTCAGGGATAGTTTCTGTTTGAGTTTGACAGCACTGTTACAGAGGAAATGTTTTACAAGTATAAATTGAATTCTGTGACCTCTGAGATCCTTTCCATTCTGAGATTATGATTGTGTAATTAATTACCTTTCACTTCCTCTTAACCTACTGGTAATCAAAATGATATTGCTGGTTCCTTATGTCACCAACTTTTGCTTGGGTCTGTGATAAGCAGTCTTTAGGCAGAAGAATTCAGTTTTGGTTCTGATGAAATGGCATAATTTCTCTGTTCAAAGTATTAAAGTCAAGGTCTCTGGAAGAGCAATGACTTTTATACAGAGCAATTAAAAATAACCTAGACCTGCTTAGATCTGATAAGTGTATGACTGCCTCAAGATTGTTTTCCCAGCCCAAGTCTAATTTATTGATTTGTTGATTTGTAAATTTTAAAAGTACCTTTCCTACAAAGAACTCAAGGTTGTTCAGAGAATTTGATAAGCCGGTCCATGCCAATACCAGTACGGAGGAGCATCTGGAAACCAATCAATCCAAAAGCATTTAAAAGTGCCCTAGGCACTGTGCTCAGCACATTTCAGAAATGAAATAGTCCTTGCTCTCAGGGAGCTTGCATTCTATTGTGGGAGAGAACATACATATATAAGCATATTTTTTAAATGAGGTGACTGTGAGGAGAAGCAATACAGAAGGATTAGGAAAGGCCTAGAGAAGGTAGTGTTTGAACAGAGCTACAAAAGAAATTTGGAATTCCGGGAAGCAGAGGTGAGGAAGAATGCACGCCAGGTATGGGGCACAGCCAGGGCAAAGGCACCAGGGTGAAATATGTGTGTGGTGGTGGGGGGGGGCAGCAAAGAGGCTAATTAGGTTGGATTATAGGATGAACAAAGGAGAGTATTGTCTAATGAAGCTGGAAAGGTAGGCTATGTCCAGGTTGTGAAGGGTTTTAAGTGCCAAATCAATGAGTTTGTATTTGATCATAGAGGGACTAGGCAACTTTTTTGTTGCTGGCTTTTATTTAAAACTGGCTTTTATTGAGCAAGGGAATAACAAGGGTCAGACTTTTGCTTTAGGAAACATCTGAGTCAATGGTAATTAACAGGTAATTCACTGTATAACCTTTTTTTATTGTTCAGTTTTGTTTTGAGTTGTGTCTAACTCTTTGTGACCCCATTTGGGGTTGTGTTGGCAGAGTGATTTGACATTTCCTTCTCCAGTTTATTTTACAGATGAACTGAAGCAGAGTTAAGTGACTTGCCCAGGGTCACACATCTAGTAATTGACAGAAGCTGGATTCAAATTCAGGAAGATGAGTCTTCCTGATTCCAGGCCCAGTGTTCTATCCACTGTGCCACCTAGCTGTTCCAAGCTTGGGATTTGAGTTCAATTTTACAAAACAGTCAGAGACACTTGGGGTGGGGGTGGGGTGATGGTGACTTCTGATCAGCCTCAAGCAATTCATGGGTATGGGAACCAGACAAGGTCAGCTTTAGTCAGCTAGTAGTAAGTTCAGCAGCAGTCAGCTCATAATCATCTGCATTCAAAGAAAGAAGAATTCCAATTCACTGAGGGGCTAAGTCACAAGAGATTTGTGACAGTTATGTACATTCCTATATAGAATCAGGGAAAGACATCTGGGAAGCTGTGGACTGAGCATGTTCAGTTGAAGGTAAAGAAATTGTTCAAAGTTGGAACACAGGGGATGTTCATACATGTGCAGTGGTAGCAAACTGGGGCAGTCCAGGCTTGGGTAGATGCTGTACTCTGAAGAGTTATTCCAGTTACACCCCAAAGATGCTGCTGTTTGTCCTTCATTCTCACAGAGGACCTTGACATCAGGGAGGTGATGCCATGACATGCAAGTGAACTCGATTTAAGTGAGGCAGGGCTGTACAAAGTCACCAGCCTCACTTTCACCTCCTGAGCCATCTGGGTCCAGTGGCCAGAAATAGATCAGGACAACTAGAGATGGCCCAGAATGTTGTGGGGGATCTTGGCCTTTTCAAGCTAGGTCTTTAACAGGTCTCAGAAACACCAATTGCCTCTCTATGTAGTCACATGTGCTTTCCATGCCAAATGAATTCCATGAGCCTTGTTACTAGGAGGCTGACTGCAGAGTAATCAATTTTTTTTTTTACCAAATCAACTCATGAAAACTGTCTTCCAAGAGGCGGCCAGGTGGCTCAGTGAGTAAGAGCACCGGCTCCAGTGTTGGGATGACCTGGGGATCAAATCTGGGCTCAGATACATAGCACCACACCCAGAAATAACTGGTCGTGTAACCTTGAGCAAGTTACTTAACTCCTATTGCTTTAAAAAAAAAAAAAACTGTCTTCCAAGGTATAGAGGTGTTTTAATCTATGTTAATGAAAGACTTCAGTGGTTTCCTATTCTAGAATTAAATATAAATTATTCTGTTTGGCATTTAAAGCTCTTCCCAATCTGCCTCTTCCTACTTTAGCCATCTTCTTACACTTTTAGTCTCTCTTTAGGATTGACCTACTCACTGTTCTTTGAACACAACACTATCTTATCTCTGTATCGTGGCATTGAACATTCCCCCATCCCAATGACAGGAATGCTCTGCTGCTTCATGTTCCCCTCTTAATCCCCCTGGCTTCCTTCATGCTCAAAGTTCCAGGTGGCTTTTTCCATCACCCTAGCTGCCTGTATCCTCCCTTTGGAGATCACCTTCCATCTATGCTGCAAATATCTTGTATTTCATTTACATGGTGCCTCTCCCTTGTCCCTTTTCTGTAACTAAAGTGCATAGCATAGTGCTTGGAACATAGTACCCACTTAATAAATGCTTGTTGACTGATTGCCACTGATGAAATAAATCATGGATCCTTCTAGCATTGAAGTAAATATAGGTGAAAGAAACTGAGGCTCAGAAAAATTAAGTGATTTGCCCAAGGTCATAATCTAATAAATTAAAGAGTCAAGATGCCAAGCCATGTCCTCTGACTTTAAACCAGCAGTTTTTTCCACACTGTTTCTAAATGTCTATCATATGTCATAGCTAATGAGCATTGCATAAATATTTAATTGATGTTTGTTATTGTTATTATTACAGATGAGAGGACTGAGAGAACATTTAGTCCAACTCCTTCATTTCATAGCAGTGGAAACTAAGGTCTAGGGAGAAGGCAGATGAGGCTGAAAAGGAATGAATGATATCAATGGCAGCTTGTTGAAATAGATGGCCTATGAAGGGTGATTTGATGGAACCAGTCATTAATGCTTGACATGCCACTATTAGAAATTGATTCCTTTGAGTTAAGGATTACTCCTTGTGAAAAGAGCACTGGATTAGGAATCCTAAACTGGACTGAGGTCCAGTTCTGTT
>NW_027185782.1:2437374-2479388 GCF_028583685.1 Petaurus breviceps papuanus | reverse complement strand
TATGCACCGTCCCCCCCCCCCCCCCCGGGTGAAATGCACGCCACGCTCCGAGCTGCATCCAATCAGAGCTGCAGCAGTGAGCGTGTCATCCTGTTCTTCCCCAGTGATTTGCTTATTGAATAAAGGTACATTTTTTTGTTCACATTTACCTGTTTATTAAAATTGCTGTCAATGTTCATTAAAATAAGCCCTCCCCTGAAAATAAGCCCTCTGGTGTTTTTCTGTCCAAAAAATTTAATAAGACAGTGTCTTATTATCGGGGAAACACGGTACTTACTAACTGTGAGAACTTAAACAAGTTACTTGATATTAGTTTTCTCATCTGTAGAATGGGAATAATAAAATTAATAATTATTGGATTAATTATTAAATTGAGTTTTATTATTAATTATATAAAATATAATTAATTATAATAATTAAATTAATAAAAAATAATTAATTAAAAGTTTAATGATTAATAAATTAATAAAAAATAAAATGTAGTAAGGAAAGTTGTGGTTGTTTTTAAAGCTATTAAATGTGAGCTATCATTCTTAAGCTTCAATAATTCAATGCATCTATGATACAGATATAGGTACTCTATTTATCAGCCAATTACAGCCATATGCACCACCTTCTTATGTTGTTGAATTTCACATACTCCCATAAATGCTCTATAGAAGACTTAAGAAATTCTATTGAATTGAATGAAATGTCCTAGATACCAACCTTCTACAAGAGGCCTTTTCCAATCCTTTTTCCTTCTGTGGATTATCTCCAATTTATCCTCTCTATAGCTTGTTGGTACATAGTTGTCTCTACCATTAAATTTTGAGCTTCTTGAAGGCAGAGATTATCTTTTGCCTTTCTTTGTATTTTCAGAACTTAGCACAGAACGTGATACATAGTAGGTGCTTCATAAATGCTTATTGACTTACTATGTTTCTTCATATATATTGCATGTCCCCCAATCAAATATAAGTTCTGAGAGGGTAGGGACTTGGGTTTTTTGGGCTGCCTTTTTTTTTTTTGCCTTTGTATCCCCAAAGTCTTGCACAGGACTTTCTGTGCAGAAGGGCCTTAATAAATGTTTATCGAATTAAATTGAATTGATAATTCAAATTTATATAGTATTTACAAAGCATTTCATAACAGTCTTGTTATTCCCATTTTGTAGATGAAGAAACTGAGTCTCAAGAGAAATAAAATTACTTACCCAAGGTCACACAGTCAATAAGAGAGCTGGGACTTGAATCCTATGTGCCTTTTGTTGTACTGACTTTATTATGATAAAAAGTTACATGTCTTTTATTCTATTGTTACTTCTTTGTAGTCCCTGTTTTGATACAGTTTCACTATCACCCTTAATAGGAATTTAAACAGCCAATGAGGAAATTTGTTTCTCTTTATTATAAATATTTGTTACAAGGATTTTTTTCCTTTTTTCCCCACAATGGGCTGGGGGATAGAGACCAGAGAGAAAATTTTTTAAAATAAAATCTAATTTACAAGACCAAAAACTGATACAAACTCTAAAGAACTTTGGACAAATTTGCCTAGGTTGTATGTTGTTGAAGGCAACTCATTTTTCTTGGTACTTTTTACATTTCCCCTGAAAATTGTGAGCTCTTAGAGAGCAAGGATTATCTTTTACCTTTCTTTATCTCTCCAGTGCTTAGCATAACACCAGGCACACAGTAGGTGCTTAATTAATGCCTTCTTACTGACTAAAGTCTTGTGAGTGTGCTCTAGTTGACAACATAATGGACTGAAAGTGAAGACTTGGCTTCTATTCCCAGCTTTGCCATTAACTATGTGACCTTAGGAGCTTCTCTGGGACTCAGTTTCTTCAAGTGGAAATGAGGGATTTGTACTCTGTAATCTCTCTGGCTTTGGTTTCCCAAGAGTACCCACTATGTCAGTTCTGAAGTATTTCAGTATATCTGAGATCTATGACCTTCAGAGGATCAGGGAGTCCTGGCAGTGGGTAAGAGTCTACAGATTGAAAGGGGAAGGGTTAATAATGGCCAAGGTTGGGCTGGGGGGGTGGGGGGTGTAGCAGCAAGCACCCCAAGCTGTGCTCAGGGTTTGCTGCCAACACAGGTTCTTAGATCTGCTTTGATAAAGGAAAGCAACTCAAAATGAGTTAACAAGCTTACTTTAATCAGTCAAACATATATCGTTTACCTCGTTCAGGGGAAAAAGGTCAGAACCCTAAACTTCAAAGTATACAGGCAGAATTATCAAGACAGAAACAGATCAAGTAGACAGATTTCAAACTGTCCAAACATTACATCCATACCCAATCAACATCTGGGTTTCAACATCTGGGTTTTTCAAAGCTGGGGGGCTCTGGACAATGGCTTCCCATAATCCAGATCAAATCACAGAACACTTCTCAAAGTGAGCCCTAAAACAAAGCCTCACATCAGGGCTTATATAGCCTTCTCCTGGCTCAGAGAACCTTATTGACTCACTGGACAATCAAGAAGTATCTACTGAAAAACAAGCCTCCTACCCCAGGCTCCAGGTGCACTTTAGCCTAGGGGCAGGGAAGATCTTTACATTTACATTCCCATTACAGGGGGAATGTAGGCAAATTTTTTAGGCCTTAGTAATTTTGCTGAGGACTAATATATCCTCAATAAATCTCTGATTCAGGAGGAATGGAAGTTCAGATCCAGATCCTTTTGCTCCTATAGAGGGCAATATCAAACCAGAGCAAACGATGATACACAACTTTTCATTCTGGAATTTACTGAAAAAGGAAAAGGAAACAAATCTAATGGGCTTTCTTCCTTCTCCTCAACATTATTTTTTAAAAATGTCCTTACATTTCTACCAGGTTGAAATCATTGAAAACATAGAAGGGAGCTTTGAAGAAGTCATAAAAATGTAGCCTGGGGTGAGAGGAGGGGATCCTTCCCTTGGAAGGGGATAGGGTACATACTGATTGTATAAATGCATCTCTTCTTTGTTACCAACAGCTTGGAGAGCTAAAAGGGACATCAGAGCACATCTAATCTAGCTTCTGTCTGATGCATGAATACCCTCAACAGCACCCCCAGAAACTGGTTATCCAGTCTTCACTCCATTGAGAGGGAACTCACCACCCACCAAGGCAGTTTATTCCACTTTTGGTCTGCTCTAATCACTAGTTCTTTATATAAAGCCCTCTGCAACTTCTTTCCACCCTCAGAGGTCAAATAGAACATACTGATGCTACTTCCATGTGATAACCCCTCAAATATTTGAAGATAGCTCTCATAGCCCCTCCTACCTCCAAGCAAGGTATTCCATTTCTTCCATCTGAGCCCATAGCAATATGGTGATCATGGGAATGATCAAAGCCAAGGAACACAAGAGAAAGAGGAGGAGGAGGAGGAGTTGTTCCAACAATCAGATGACTTGAAGGGGGAACTTTCCCATTTATTTGGAGGGGCTCCATCCAAGCCATGTAGGTTCTGAATTGTCCACAAATCCATTGCCCAGGTCCTGACTATTATCAACATGACTATTATTCTACAAGGGCAAAAAACACAAGCCCCTGGGTGTGGCCCAAGGACTATTATGAATATATATATATATATATATATATATATATGTATATATTTATAAAGAAGGATGGTAGGGAAAAATCATGGTACCCACAATGTGCTATAAGCTTTATAGATAGGAGGAAAGAAGACTAAAATTAGCACAGGAAGGAATATTTGTACCCTCTTCAGAAAGTTAGGCACCTTAACAGATGCTCAATAAAAAAAAAAAAGATAAATTATTAAAACCTAAATTTTTTTTCCCATATTTTTCAACCAATCAACAGATAACATGGTTTCAAGTCCCCTCTTCAAACACTGGTAACAATAGCTCATATTTAAGTAATACTTGGCAGTTTATGAAGTTCTTGGTTTACAAAGTGAGGTTGTTCCCTCATAACCCTGGAAGGTAGGTGGATTATTTTTATCTCCATTTACAGATGAGGAAACTGAGACAGATAGAGGTTAAGTGACTTTCCTGGGGTCAAATGGCTAATAAGTATCTATGGTGGTATTTGAATGTAGGTTTTCTTGACTCCAAATTCAGTGTTCTATCCACTGTACCATCTAACTGCCCCTAAATGGAATGAAGGAAATTCACTCTGAAGTAAGTGAAATGAGGGTTGACTTTCCTAGGACAGATGGTTGTAGATAGTTCAAGTAGTATCTCCATTTTACAGATGGGAAAACTGAGACTAAAACAAGTTACGTGACTTGCTCAAGGTTAATAAATAAATGTAACTAAACTTCAGGTCTTGTGACTCAGGGGAGGTAATGAGTCTTGAGTCTCACTTCCATGTGAGGAAACATGGTATGGTAGAAAGAGCTAGATATTTGTAGTCAGTAGCTGTTAATTATTACCTGGATAATATTGGACAGCTGGGTGGCACAATGGATACAGTGCCAGCCTTGGAGTCAAGGATACCTCAGTTCAAATCCAGCCTCAGACATTTACTAGCTGTGTGACCCTAGGTAAGTCATTTAACCCTGTTTGCCTTAGTTTTCCCAACTATAAAATGAGTTGGAGAAGGAAATGGTAAATCACTCCAGTATCTTTGCCAAGAAAATCCCAAATAGGGTCATCAAGAGTTGGACACAGCTGAACAACTACCTTGGGCAATTTCTTAATTTATCTTGGCCCCATGTATAAAATGAAGGAGGTACACTAAGGTTCCTTCCAGCTCTGAATCTATGATGTTCTCCAGGGACAGCCCCAGCTATGGAAGAAGGCTGTTGCTCAAACCTAGGAATTCAACAGCTGAGCATACTGGAAAGACTACTGATCTTGGAGCCCAGAAACCTAGGTTTGAATCCTGCCTTCACCACTAAGTATGAGCTCTGTGAACCTGGAAAAAATCACTGATCTGAGACTATATCCTCTTCAATAACAATAGATGTAATAATGCTTGTAGTAACTACCTCAAAGGACTATTATGAGAAAAGTTATATATAGAAGAGTAGCAAGAAAAAACTTTAGGTTACAAATGTACTGGAATATTATTGTGCTAAAAGAAATAAGGGGTTAAAAAAAGGGAGAAGAGTTGTATAAATTTGTCCAGAACCAAAGGAGCATTATACATAATGGCTGCAACAATGAAAATGTTTGCTAAACAGAAGTCAAACCCCAAGTAATTAAAAAAAACCCAATGAAGATCTGGAGAATAGATAATGGAACATACCAGCCTCAGAGAGGAGCATGACTATTACAACAGAATGTTGTAGATATTGCCAGGTTCATCATTGTATCATGTTTTTGCTTGTTTTTCTTAGTCAGTCAATAGACATTTATTAGGCACCTGTAAGGGAGGGTTTTTTCTCCAGAAATGAACCTGAAGACAAAAGCATCAATAAAATGCATCTAAATAAAATGTGAGCCATTATTATTGTTATATTGATGAAACATCTGGAAGACTGTATACAATTAGTTCTGAAATACAACTTTAGTAATATATTCCTTTGGGATAAGCAAATTTAAATGCAGAGTCTCAGGGGAGGTCACATTTATTCCACTAACTTTCTCCTTTGGAGTTGTGGTATAGAGGTGACCCTAGACTGTGGCATCCAAGGCACCTCCTATCAAGCTGGAAAACCTGCTTGAGAATGTGTCAAAGGATCAGCCTAGTTAGGGCAGAGATGCAGAGAGGGTGGTTTTTAGGTTTTGGTTTTGAAATTGTGGAAACTCATGAAGACTTCTAAGGCATTGTCAGGCTTGAGTAAGGGGGTTAGTGAAGGAAGCTCCAACTAGATAAAGCTATCAGTCTGGTGAATGAGTCTCTCTTAGACTTTACTCCAATTAGAAGCCTGAGCTTCTAAGGGGCGGGGGATGAGGGAAGGATGAGAGGAAAGGGGTGGAGACAAACTTCACTAACTACCATTTTGCTAAGGGACAACTCTGTTTTGACTGGTCCCATTAGAGGGTTCTACATTATAATTCTCAGTCAACTTGCTTTTCAGATGTAGAAAACACTGCTGGAATACTAGATTACTCACTCTTTATGATTTACTTAAATATTTTCAGGAATTGCACATTGTGTGGGATCCAATTGGTTGTACAATTTGTTTTCTATGATATGTTGAAACAAAATATATATGTATGTATGTATAACAGACCATCTTGGCCCCACTGCCTGAAGGCCAAATGTGTTAGATTTCATTCTTCCCATCCCACCCACCTCCAGGACCCTTAAGGAGATTGGAAGTCTCTGCAAATGGCTCTTACCTCTCCCAGTGGTGTTTCCTAAATTCTAGGGGTGTTCCCCTGCACTCCAGTTTTATCAAACACTAACAGCCAGATTAACTTTTACACAGAAATGTTTCTCCAAAAGATATGACCACAAACATACAAACTTGCTCCCATACGTGGGGTTTTCTACCCCCTTCCCCTTTGTACCACTCCAGTCTCTGAAGGAGAGGAAGGAGAATTAGATTCACAGCTCAGTTGGATTATAAAGAGCACCATCCCAGTTCCAAGTCCCAAACCCTACTCCCTCAAATCCATCTGGAGTCCCAGGCACCTGTGCTCCCCTGGGATTCCTTGCCAGTCTGGCAGGTATTACCACCCCACTGGAGAGTACTTTGGAAAGAACCTGGGGAAAAAGTACAGTCTCTCCAGTTTTAAAGCCTAAGGCAGCCAATCAAGAGAGAGCTATCCCCACCCACATTGTAGGAGACACAGCAGGCTCCACATTAAGAGAACTGGGCATGCCTAGAGAAACTTGGGCCATACATGTATATATAAACATGTGCACATGTATACACATGTACACATGCATACATGCACACACATATAGTATACATAATTAAGCAATCAATAAACATTTATTAAGTTCCCACTATATGCCAGGCACTGTGCCAAGCACTGGGTATACAAAGAAAGGCAAAAGACAGTACCTGCTCTCAAGGAACTCATTCTAATGTAGGAGATTAAATGCAAACAACTCTGTACCAAAAAGCTTATAGACAAGATAAATTGGAGAAAATCACCAGAGAGGAAAGGATTAGAATTAAGGGTAATCTGTAAAAGGCTTCCTATGAATAGAAGCCAGAAGTAGAGAAATGTAAGACAGATTTAGAAAATGAAAAGCTACAAATGCATCTTTTGTTGTTGTTGTTTATTAATTCATTTGGTTCTACTTTGTAGAATGCTAAGGGTTTTATGTAAACTCTTATACCTAATTCTGTACATTCCATTGTGCATCTTTATTGATGGTTATTCATTCTAAAAATATTGGATTATTAAATGTGTTTCTTAAATGCTTTGATATCTTTACTCCCAAGATGTCATTTATTCATTCAACAAACATTTATTGAATGCCTAAATGACAGTAAAAAGACTACAGAGTCTTAGAATCAGAAGATCAGGAGTTAGAGTTCTGGCTTCATCACAGACTATTTAGCTGTGTGGCCATCGGCAAATCACTCTAAGACTCAGTTACCCCATGTGTGAAATGAGTGGTTGGATTAGATTACCCTTTAAGGTTCTTTTAAATTCTGACATTATGTTTTATATTTCTACAGAATAGGGGTTTTTAACCTGGGGTCTATGGATAGATTTCAGGAGGGGAATTTGAATGAGGGAAAAAATGACATCTTTTCCCCAACCTTCAGCTGAAATTTGTCATTTCTTTCAATATTTTAAAAACCTTATCCTGAGAAGGGGTCCATAGGTTTCTCCTGAATGCCAAATGGGTGTATGACACACAAAAAAGTTTAGAACCCGTGCCTTCAGAACACAGTTCTGTCAATGTCTAGGTGCTATTCAGGCAATATTTGGGGATACAAAAAAGAAGTAAGTAAAAGTTCAATTAATTCTGCGTTTTAACTTCAGTCTTGGGCCCAGCCTTCAGGACTACACTCCAGGACTCAAGGGTCAAACACCACACTTCTATCCCTCCCCCATTTCCAAAGAGGGCTCATGGGATACTCCACCAATTCCTCCAACGATACCAAGCTGGACTGAATCACTTACCCTGGATTTCTCCACCCAACCAATGAGGAAGAGAGAAGGGGAATGACAATATCTTCAGCTAATAGGCAGCCCCACCCCCTAAGCATGAGGGAAGGCCCCCTCCCCCAATGACCCTTGTACCTGGTACAGAACAGTGCCTTCCTCCCAAGGAGAGGCATAACATCATCACAGAAATGAGATTGGTAGCTGAACTGGAAGGGGTGGGGACCGAGCAAGGAAATAAATAAGGAACTGACTGTTTTTTGGCTTAGAATGTAAACCCCTAAATAAAGTTTGGGGATCTTATGCAGTGATTATTGATAAAATTTCTTTCCCTCTGCTCCCTAAAGCTGAGCTTCCCATGTTGTGATATGGTTATGAAGCTGCTAGAACACAAATAGGGAAATATCTCTCCCTGTACCCCCTATGTATACTAGCCTTCAAATCAATTGCCACCTCAAGGATTAATGATTTCATTGGGATGAGCATTTGCTCCATAACTGCTCTTCTTCATGAAAAATCTCATCACCTGGTCACCCTTGTGAATTCAGAGCTGAGTCACCCTGACCTTAGCTAGGCTGGTCCTTCAATGAGTAACTCATGGCAGTTCTAGCTTGGGAGGACCTGCTAGGGTTTCTGCTCTGCTGATGACTTTGGAAAACCCAGGGTCACCACCTGACCACAGTGAGTATCAGAGTAGGACTTTAGTGGAAGATCAGTCAGCTAATTATTAAAACTGTAAGCAGGAGTTATACAGAGAATCCACATAGCTTTGCTACTCTGCTTCCAGTCACCACATTTGCTGGCTAAGAATCTGGGTGCTTTGGGAATGATGAAGCCCCTGACTTGTTACAGCAAGCCATAGGTGACTCAGGGCTAGGGTGCTTTGTGGATAACAAAGAAATCAATCCCCTTATTGGCCACTGAGCAGGAAGAGCCAATGACTCAGGGAACCTTTAAAAAGGGAGAAACTTTGCCTTTGGCTCTCTTTTTAAGACCCTAGAGAAGGTATCATCATGTAACTCTGGGACTTCCCATAAGAGGTGGGGAAGAGCTGGACCTTTTCCATCCCATCAAAGATTCCCACAGGACAAGAGCTCTGGGGCTCATGAAAGTTAGAGAATTTGAGTCAAAGTCTTCTGCTGCCTCCTCAGCTTTATGTTCCTTTGCCTGATGATAGTACTGGAACACTGATCTTGAGATGGATGTTTCCAGGTGTGGAAGCATTCTTTCAAGTTTGGAAGATATGGAGATGCTGGTTCCATTCATCTGAGCCTACTGGGAGGGAAGTCCCTACATTGGAGAAGGGAACCACGGATTGAAGGATGTGCCCAGTTCCTGGCCTGGCTTGTTGGGAGATGTCTACCTTGAGGGAGAACACAGAACCCTTCTCTTCTTCTCAGACTTTGAGATGAAATCCAACAGTGCTTATTCAGCATGTTGGACTAGAGCATAAGGCCTTTTCAGCTCCAATATTATACATTCTGTATTTTTATAGAATAGGTTTTTTAAACCCAAGGTCCAAGGACCCCTCCAAAGGTTTATGAATAGATTGGATGAGATATGGATGAGAACTTGGATGGGGAAAAAAAATTACATCTTTTCCTCTAGCCTCTAACCGAAATTTGGAAGGTCTACAAGCAACTTCTTGTGCTGAGGTTTGATTCTCAGTATCCCAGAAGAGTAGAACAGTACTTAAAAGCTAAGTTATCCAATATGCCTAAAGTCTTTCTGCCAATGAGTACTTGTGACAGGTATGTATCTGGAATCTCTTGTGTGTGCAGGAAATATCTGCTTTACATTATACACTGAATGCCCTTCTATACCCTTCCCTCTTTAGGGAGATCCTAGACATGAACCAAAGCCTGAGTTATAAGCGAATCCTCCCCAAGTGCTGGGATGGGCTTGTAAAAAACTAAAGAGCATGAGAAAAATTGTGGACTGAGTGCCAGCTGATCATGTGACTGGATGCAGAGCACAGTGAAGCCCCAGCCCCTCGAGCTCATCAGCAGATTCTTACTATTAGGACAATAACTCACACTTGCATAGAGTTTTAAGGTTCACATAGTACTTTCTTCACAATAAGAATGTTTTCTACAAATGAGGGAATAGAAACTCAAAGAGGACAGTTGGCTTGATCACTGTCATGTAGCTAGTAATATTCCTGTTACCATAGGAGTGCTCGTCTCCCAACTAGTTGAAGTCTTCCTCTAATGCCCCACTTTGGCATGGAGGTCAACCAGGTTTCTAAGATGCCATGCCAGCAGAGATCGAGATCTATTTGCTCCCACCAACCTGAAAAGTTCTAGCCTGGAATGTTCACTACACACTCGAGAAACAGTCTCACTACTTTCAAAGAAGTTCATTATTGACCTTTGGGTGATTTAAAAAACAAACACAATTGCTCCTGAAAGCACCCATTAAATCTTGGAGTAGCTACATTCTACATCAGTGGAAGATGTACCCATACCAAGTGAACAAATGAATGAATGATAAAACATTTATATTATTTTGTACCAGGCATTTATTAAGTTCTGATGACACAAATACAAAAAGCAAGACAATCCCTGCCCTAAATGAGCTTATGTTCTAACAGGAAAAAAGGAAACATACTGGAGGTGGTAGCTAGGAGGGGTGTTTTGGCCTGGGAAATCACCCAGACGGTCAGTGGATTCAGAGGACAATTGATTGACCTATCTTTTCCAGGGATGACAGTGTTAATCTGATTACAATCTCCAGAACAAGAAGGGGAACATACCCAGGCATGTCAGGAAGATGGCTAAAGCAAGTGGGGTAGATCTGGAATATGTGGGATATGGAGAACTGTCACCAATCAGTAGGACAGTGTCACAGGATGGGAGCTGCAATGGCACTAGAATGCAGCTGCATAGAAGGAAAGTAGTCACATTTGGGCCATTCCACTGAAATTAAAACTCTGAGGGGCAGCTAGGTGGTGAACTGAATAGAGCACTGTCCCTGAAGTCAGGAGGACTTGAGTTCAAATCCTGTCTCTGACACTTGACACTTAACTAGCTGTGTGACCTTGGGCAAGTCACTTAATCCCAATTGCCTGGCCTTCCCTCCTCCAAAAACAAACAAATAAGCAAAAAACTTTGTAAAGTTGAATTTTCAATTGAATCCTAATTAATTGGCTGATTGGTTTCTTGGGTATAGAAAGAACATCCAGGGAAACCTAGGTAGCCCCCAGGGTCCCATATCTACAGTACTAGAAGTCTCTTCCAGTGAGAGTGACAGAAAACACAATAAGCTCCCTGAGGGCAGGCATTTGTTTCTGGGTTAGTACTCTCAGAGCCCAACCCTGAGTCTCAGTGGAATTTCAATGGAGGAGGGCTGGGTGGTCTCGGAGCTACCATTTACCTCACCTGGGTGAGTTGACAGCAAAGACTTCCTAATAAGTTAGAATTGCGAAGTAAGCAGATCAGTCACCCTCCTTCCCCTCCCCCAGGTGTCCCCCTGAGCTATGATACTTGCCACACCCAGTCACAAGGCGTCTTACTCACCCTCACTTGGTCCAGGAAGAAAGCAATTGGCTTCTCCAGGAGGGTACTTCTGAGGGTACTGAGGTTCCTGTGCTGAAGGGTTTTAAGTCTTGGCCTCTTCCTCCAGCTCAGGCCCCTTGGGAGTGGTCTAGAATATGAATAAAGATCCTCCCACCTCTGAAAGTAACCTGTTCCTCCTACAGAGTGGAAGCAGCTGCTTCAGTCTCTAAAGAACAGTTGTCTCATCTCTGGAGTTCTTCAGTCAGACACTGAAGGACTACATTTTTCTGAGATGTTGTTATACAGGGATCTCTGTGCAGAAATAGGTTTATATTAGATACATTCTGAGGTCTCTTCTAGCATTGAGATCCTATGATTCTGTAATCTCTTAAGGGAAAGAGAAGAGTTAAGGAATCCACACACTGAGTGCTCTTGGTATGGGCCCAGCCCTGTGGAAATTGCTGTAGCATTGTATGGTTTACTAAGCACTTTCTGCACAAAACTCATAGTTCAAACATTATTCACACCACCTTATAGAAGAGAAAACTGAGGCTCCCAGAGGAGAGGTGTCTTGTCCAAGGTCTCATAGCCAATAAATATCAGAGGTAGGATTTCAATTGAGGCATCTTGACACTGAATCCAGCGTCTTTCCCAGTATACCAGGCTGCCTCTCAAGTAGGGCTTGAAATGATGCAACAATATCACTGGGCATTGCACGGTGCTTGGCACACTGTACGGAATTAAATGCTAGTTGACTGACCAATAATTTGCTATTCACTCCTGCCTGAAAAAACACTGAGTTGGTATACTTTGGTTTTTTGTTTTTGGAGGGGGGAAGGCAGGGCAATTGGGGTTAAATGACTTGTCCAAGGTCACATGGCTAGTAAGTGTTAAGTGTCTCAGGCTGGATTTGAACTCAGGTCCTCTTGACTCCAGGGCCAGTGCTCTATTCACTTCACTACCTGCCACCCCCCCCCCCCAGTACTTTCTTTTGATGCTAAAGACATTTCCCAAGCAAACACATGAAACTTTTTCAATTTTATAGTGTCAGACTTGTCTTTTAACAACTTCTCTAACTCTAACAGCTAATTCTTCTTTCTGCCCACAGTAGTGAAAAATATAGGCTTCTTGGCTTCTTTTCTCTATTACGGTATAATTTTAGATGTTTCTATCATAGATTCATTTGGAATTTATGTGCATGATGTAAATAATACATATGTATGTATACATATATACGTGCATACTTGTGTGTGTGTGTGATTGTAGCGGCAAGCACCCCAAGCATCCTCAGGGTTTGCTGCCAACACAGGTTCTTAGATCTGCTTTGTTAAAGGAAAGCAACTCAAAATGGGTTCACAAGCTTACTTTAATCAATCAAACATATATCGTTTACCTCGTTCAGGGGAAAAAGGTCAGCACCCTGAACTTCAAAGTATACAGGCAGAATTATCAAGACAGAAACAGATCAAGTAGACAGCTTTCCAAACTGTCCAAACATTACATCCATACCAAATCAACATCTGGGTTTCAACATCTGGGTTTTTCAAAGCCAGGGGGCTCTGGACAACAGCTTTCCAGAGTTTCATCTGATCAAATCACAGAACACTTCTCGAAGTGAGCCCCAAAAACACAGCTACACATCATAGCCTTCTCCTGGCTCAGAGAATGTAACAACCTTTTGGACCCACTGGCCAATCCAAAAGTATCAACTGAAAAACAAGCCTCCCACCCCAGGTTCCAGGTGCACTTTAGCCTAGGGGCAGGGAACATCTTTAAATTTACATTCCCATTACAGTGATGTCCATGGATAGAGAGCCTGGCCTTGGAATCAGGAAGACCTTGACTCATATCCTACCTCTGGTACATCATGGCCTTACTACCATAGGCAAGTAAGTCACACTCTCAGGGCCCCAGGTAACTCCCTAAGACTTTAAGTTACAGAAAAGTTGCCTCTTTGCATCAAAAGAGGAAATTTCTATACTGGGAGTTCCTCATAAAATTACAGATTCAGACCAAAACATAAAGTCAGTCAGCTAAAGCATTTATCAAGTGCCTATTGTATACAGAGTATAAGGACTGGAATTAGGAAGATCCACATTCAAATCTGGACTCAGACACTTAGTAGCTCTGTGACCCTGGACAAATCACTCGACTGTTTGCCTCAGTTTCCTCTTCTGTCAAATGAGCTGGAGAAGAAAATGGCAAATCTGACAACCACTATGTACAAGCTATCTACAGGGTAAACTGGATGAAAGAAATGGAAGGAGTGAGGAAAGGGAAGGAGATGGGATCAGGAAAGTCTTCTTCCAGAAGGTAAGATTGGAACTGAATCTTGAAGGAAGACAAGAGGTGGAGGTGAGTAGAGGGAACAAGGGGGGACAGCAGGTGAGAAGACTGTAAGTAGGGAGATACAGAGTTCTGTGTTCGAGGAGAGGTAAAAAGCTAGTGTTGTTGGATCTTAGAGTGAGTGGAGGAGAATAGAGTAAGAAGACTGGAAAGGGAGAAAGGGGCCCGATTGGTAAGGGCTTTAAGGGCCAAAAAGATAATATAAGTATGTAGGGAGATAGGTTTTTCTCTGGCTAAAATACACCATTTTATGGTGCCTGACCTGAACTTATTTTCCTCCAAAATTCTTTCCCATTTTCCCAAATGTTTTTAAATGCAGACTTCCCTAGTAGTTTGTAGTTTTGTATTTATTAAACACTAGGCTGCTATGCACATTTGCTTCTGCATTGAATCTCTTCCACTGATCGAATTTCCCATTTTTTTTAATCCAGTACAAGCATTGTGATAATTGTTATTTTGTAATATGAGGATCTGATGATACCAAATCTTTTTCATGTATACTTTTTCCCAGCTATTATTTCCCTCAACATACCCAAGTTTTTAATTCTCCTTATGAATTTTGTTATTATTTTGTCTAATTATGTAGTATCCCTTTGGTATTTAGGGGTACAGCACCAAATCTGTAGATGGTCTCCACCACCTTTTTGGAATATGTGGTTCCCAAATTCTCCTCTTCTCTAACAATAATTGTTTATCTTTTAAATGCAGGATTAATTGATTCATTAATTCATAATATTTACTCAAAGATCATTCAGTGTTTGTGGGCCGCTTTTAGAGTCTGTTTATTCCTGCTGTTGATGAAAATTGCAGGGTCCTGTACATCTCCCTTGGCTTATTTAGCTCTTAGGAGAAGCCCTCTTCCCCTAAAACAACTCACCATGGCAACCTGACATTTCACCTATTAGAGCACCATTTCTCTGGGTTAAGTGCTGACCTTTCCTTTCAAAAAATGCATATCTGCCTAGGTGATGCTAGGAGTCTCTGGAATCCATCTTAGGTAGGTACCTCAGTGGTTATCCAGTCCCACCAAAACAAGAACTCCCTATTTCATATTGTTTTAGATCACAGGACTTGAAAAGTACCTTAGAGATAATCTAGCACATTTCCCTCATTGTCTAGATGAGGAAACTAAGGCATAGAGAGGTCAGGTGACTTCCCCAAAGTCACAGAGCTACTAAGCGACAGTATTTGACAGAAAAGAGGATGTTTAAAGCCTGCAGGACAAGAAGATTTAGGCAGGAGGAGTCATGAGAGCTGGTGTCACTGAAGAAATGTCATGTGGATGAAAGATTAGACTTATCTTGCTTGGCCTCAGGTAGCAAAACTAGGCGAAAGGGGTGAAAGTTACGGGGCCACAGATAGTTCTGCTCTCTATGAAGAAAAACTTCCTGCTGGTCAGTGGCGGGACAAAGGAAAAGGCTACTTCAGGGGCTGCTGGGCTTCCCTCTCCTTGGAGGTCTTTATGATGTTTTTTTCCATAGAGGGTCCTACAAATGTTCTGTACTGAAGAGTCACAAGACCCAGAAAACCTGGGTTTAAATCCTAGCTCTGTCAGCCCTTAGCTTTTTCCTTTACAAAATGAGAACACTATACCAGATCATCTCCAAGTTCTCTTTTCAAGAACCAGCAGCCCCCAAAGTGGGCCTCTAAGTCTGATCCCGAGAGATAGGGCACCCCAGCAGGAAGACCATACTGTGTAGCAATACCCAAACACACCTGGTTGCCTTCATGGGGTCATGAGACAATGGGGTGATAGACTAGATGTATTATATTACATCACACCACTATGAAGCCATCTTGGGGCATGCTGGAGTAATATTGCATCATGACATTCCTGAGAAGAAACTGCTCCTCCCTCCCCCTCCACCTCCTCAACAGGTAAATGTGCTCCTGGACAGTGGGAGATAAATATCTCACTCACCTATTGGCTTCTCTCAACACAAAAAGCTCAGCTTCAACTGAGCAGGTCCCATCTTTGAGATGTGGTAGATGTGGTAGAAAGAGATCTGAATGTGCCATTAGGAGACCTGAGTCTGAGCAACAGCTATGGTACTTATTAGCTGTATGATCAATCACTCAATTAATTAAAATCAATTAATCTCTCTGAGTGTCAGTTTCTCATCTGAAAATGAGGATAGGTACATACCACTCACCTTCCATGGATATTATAAATAGCATCATCTTCAAGCCCTTCATCTTGGCTCCTGAGGCCTCTCCACCCTGGACATTCACTTCACTCCTGCAGATCCTTCCTTTACTTGGTTGCTTCCCCCAGAATCTCCATTTTCAGGAACCAGGCCATGTCTTCCTGCTTCTCTGTCTGCTCAGCCAGGCTTCCTTCCTGATTCTCTGGATTTTCTCCATCCTGCCCCTCTACCTTCTCCCCACCTCCTTTTACCTGTTGGCTTCCCCCATTAGACTGCACATTCCTTGAAGGCAGAGATTGTCCTGCTTGTATTTGCATTCCTAGGATTTAGAAAAGTGCCTGGTACACCGGAAGAGCTTTCTGATATGTTGACCTCTCACTGTCCAGCTCCCACCTGTTCTCTCAATGTGTTCCAGCCAAACCAGCCTACTTGACCCTCCCTACACAATGTTGCAATCTCTTTCTCTAGGCTTTTGAAAGGGATCTAAACCTAGAAAGTTCTCCCTCACACTCATTATTCACTTCAAGGCTCAGCTCTAGTACCACCTCCTCCAAGAGGCCTTCCTGATTCCCCCTCTTCCCCTCTCAAGTTGTACCACATGTACTTTGTATTGACTCTTCTATATATTTAGCGTTTTCTCCCAGTAGAATGTGAACTCCTTGGAGGAAGGAGCTGTTTCACTTTTGTTCCTGGTTTCCCAGAATTAGGCACAGTGCTTACATATAGGAGGAACCTGAGAATGCTGAATTAATGGAGGAGCTAGATGAGTGAGAATTATCAGTATCATTATTCTCATCTACCCTCATTCGTGACACAATTCCTTGAATCCACAGTCAGTGGCAAGCTCCTGTCTCTAGTAGGGATCCTAGACCTCTTTTTGAGTCATAGAGATGTTAGGCACTCTATTGAAGCTCATGGCCCACTTCTCAGAACAGTGTTTTTAAATGCATCAAATAAAATGCAGAGGATTAAAATGGAAATCAGTTATATTGAAATACAGTTATAAAAATATCAGGAAAAAAACAGGTTCATGGACACCAGGCTAAGAAACCCTCGATGGGATAAAATACAAATTTGGAATTTGGTCTGCCATTTAAGATCCTTCAAAATGTGGATTTACATACCTTTCCAACCTTCTTTCACCTTTACCTTTGTTTCTCCACAGGATAGTGATTGATAAGGGAGTGTTAAATTGAATTGGAATCCTTCTTGCTTTCTACTTGTTTAAATATACCCACTCCAGATAGGAAAAACAAGTACAATAATATGTTGCTGGGAAATCTGGGAATTCATTCAGTCTTTTTGGAAAGCAATCAGACGTGGGAGTTACAAAAATTTTTTGATAGTCTTTCACCCAGTTATCCCACTACTATGTTTATACCCTAAGGATACCATTGACAAAGGAGAAAAGTCTACATGTATCGCCATAATTATCACCTTCATCAGGTCCTTGTTAAGTTCCTACTGTGTACCAGGTGCTAGGCTAGGTGCTTGGAATAAAAAAAAAGACAAAAACAAAAAATAGTCCCTGTTGTCAAAGAGTTTATATTCTCTTGGAGGAGACAACATGTAATACATGTTTATACAAAACAAAATACAAGATAATTAATTTTCAAAAGGGAAGACAATGTAGAAGATGATGCTTGAGCAGAACTCTGAAGGAAAATAGGAATTATAAAGGTGGAGATGAGGAGAGAGTGCATTCCAGGCATGGGGAAAAGTCTATGTAAAGATATGGAGACAGGAGGTGGAGTATGAAGAAGAGAAAATGACCAGTTTGACTGGATTGTAGAAATGATGAAGGGAAGGAATGTGTAATAAGGCTAGAAGGTAGGTAAGGGTCAGGTTGTGAAAGACTTTGAGTACAAAACAGAGAAGTCAGTATTTGAGCCTAGCGGTATCTGGGAGCCCATGAAGTTTATCAAGTAGTCAACTGACACCATTACACTTGTTATTTAGCAAAATCTCTTTGGCAACTGTGTGGAGGATGAGTTGGAAAAGGAAGGGAGACTTGAAGCAAGAAGACCATTTAGGAAGTTATTGCAATAGCTCTTTTTGTGGTGGCAAAGAATTCAACATTAAAAGGATACCCATCAATTAGGGGATGGCTGAACAAGTTGTAATATATGATTGTATTTATTTCTTTTTAGTTTTCAACATTCATTTCCACAAGATTTTCAGTTCCAAATTTTCTCCCCATCTCTCCCCTACTTCCCACCCCAAGATAGCAAGCATACTGATTACCCCTTTCCCCAGTCTGCCCTCTCTTCTATCTCCCACTCCCCTTATCCCCTTATTCCTTACTTTCTTGTAGGGCAACATAGATTTCTATACCCCATTGCAAGCATATCTTATTTCCCAATTGCATGTAAAAACAATTTTTTAACATTTGTTTTTAAAACTTTAAATTCCAGATTCTCTCCCTTCTCTCTTCACCCACCCCACTGAGAAGACAAACAATTTAATAAAAGCTATACGTGTATAGTTATGCAAAACATTTCCATGGTAGTCATATTGTGAAAGACCAACTCTTATTTCTCTCCATCCTATCCTGGCCCCCATTTATTCTATTTTCTCCTTTGACTCTGTCCCTTTTCAAAGTGTTTGCTTCTGACTATCCCCCACCCCAATCTGCCCTCCCTTCTATTATGCTCCCCTCTTATCCCCTTTCCCCCTACTTTCCTGTAGAGTAAGATAATCCAGTTCAGTGTATATGTTATTCCCTCCTTAAGCCAAATCCAATGAGAGTAAGGTTGACTTATTCCCTTTCACCTTCCTGCTCTTTCCCTCCATTGTAACAACTTTCTCTTGCATCTTTTATGTGAGGTAATTTACCCTTTGCTATGTCTCCTTTTCTTCTTCTCCCAATATATTCCTCTCTCACCTCTTAATTTTATTTTTTAGATATCATCCCTTCATATTCAACTTACCCTGTGCCCTCTGTTTATGTATACTTATACACACATATACATACACATATAGACATACACACATATGCACACAAATATGTATAAATACATACATATATATTCCCTTTAACTAACCTAATACTGAGAAAAGTCTCATTAGTTACAAATATCATCTTTTCTTATAAGGAATATAAAGAGCTCAACTTTAATAAATTCCTTATGATTTTCTCTTTCCTATTTACCTTTTCATGTTTCTCTTGATTCTTTATTTGCAAGTCAAATTTTCTATTCAGCTCTGTTCTTTTCATCAAGAATGCTTGAAAGTCTTCTATTTCATTGAATGAAAATATTTTCCCCTGAAGTATTATACTCAGTTTTGCTGGGTAGGTGATTCTTGGTTTTAATCCTAGCTCCTTTGACCTCCAGAATATCATATTCAAAGTCCTTTGATCCCTTAATGTAGAAGCTGCCAGAGCTTGTGTTATCCTGATTGTGTTTCCACAATACTAGAATTGTTTCTTCCTGACTGCTTGTAATATTTTCTCCTTGACCTGGGAACTCTGGAGTTTGGCTATAATATTCTTAGGAGTTTTCTTTTTGGGATCTTTTTCAAGAGGTGATTGGTGGATTCTTTCAATTTCTATTTTCCTCTATGATTCCAGAATATCAGGGAATTTTTCCTTAATAATTTCTTGAAAGATAATGTCTAGGCTTTTTTTTTATCATGGCTTTCAGGTAGTCCAATAATTTTAAGATTATCTTTCCTGGATCTATTTTCCAGGTCAGTTGTTTTTCCAATGAGATATTTTACATTGTCTTCTATTTTTTCATTCTTTTGGATCTGTTTTATAATATCTTGATTTCTCATAAAGTCATTAGTTTCCATTTGCTCCATTCTAATTTTGAAGAATTATTTTCTTCAGTGAGCTTTTGGACCTCTTTTTCCATTTGACCAATTCTGTTTTGTTGTTTTTTTGTTTGGTTGGTTTTGTTTTTTTGCTTTTTTTTTTTTTTTGGAAGGGGGAGGGCAGGGCAATTTGGGTTAAGTGACTTGCCCAAGATCACATAGCTAGTAAATGTTAAGTGTCTGAGGCTGAATTTGAACTCAGGTCCTTCTGACTCTAGGGCCGGTGTTCTATTCACTGTGCCACCTAGCCACCCCCCAATTCTGTTTTTTAAGGCATTCTTCTCCTCATTGTCTTTTTGGACCTCTTTTTGCCATTTGAGTTAATCTATTTTCTTCAGTACTTTTTTGAATCTTCTTTAGGAAGCTATTGACTCATTTTTCATTATTTTCTTGCATCATGCTCATTTATCTTTCCAATTTTTCCTCTACTTCTCTTACTTGATTTTCAAAATCCTTTTTGAGCTCCTCCATGGCCTGTGACCAATTCACATTTTTCTTGGAGGTTTTTGATGCAGGAGTTTTGACTTTGCTGTCTTCTTCTGGTTCTATGTTTTGATCTTCTTTGTCACCAAAGAAAATGTCTACAGACTGATTTCTTTTCCTCTTTTTGCTCATTTTCCCAGCCAATTACTTGACTTTTGAGTTCTTTGTCATGGTAGAGCTCTGCTTTCAGAGTAGAGGGTGCTGTGTCCCCTATTTCTGGGGTTTTGCACAGCTTCTGTCAGAGGTACTTCTAGGCACCTGCCTCAGAACTGTGAGGAGGATTACCTCTCCACAGCCACCCAAGCTCTGCCATGCCAGCTATCCTCCTCACCTTAGGACCACCACCCAAGATTGAGACCCATATCCAAGCAGAGAAAAGCAAGAGAATTCTGCCTTAGCACCAGCAAAAAGATTCCTGCAATTGCCCTCTGATCATCTGCTTAGTTCTCCTACTATCTGAGGGCCTGGAGCTCTGGAAGCAGCCACTGCTGCTGGTGTTACTGTTGCTGCCATAGCAGCAGCCACCTCTGGTGCTCCAGAGGCAAAGGCTGGACAGTGCTCTTCTCTCACCCAGGTCCAACAGGGTTTCCCTGCTGACCTTTTACGTTCCTTCTGGTATTTGTGGGTTGAGAAGTCTGGAAACTGCCACAGCTACCAGTAATTCAATCCCATGAGGTCTGCTCTGGCCAGGTCTGTGCCACTGATCTGTGCCAGCACAGCCCATTACAGAACTGCCCTCAGCTCCCAGCCTGATGTGATAGACCCTTCCTTTTGCCTTGCCAGGCTGTGTTTACCTGGAGATGTGCTTCACTCTTGTCATTTCATGGGTTCTGCAGCTCTAAAGTTTGTTTAGAGTTATTTTTTACAGTTATTAGAGGTGGTTGGGGGATGAGCTCAAGCAAGTTCCTGCTTTTGCTCTGCCATCTTGGCTTGGAAATGTAGTATATTATTGTGATGGAATACTATTGTGCTATAAGAAATGAGTAGCCAGATGGTTTCAGATAAACTTGGAAAGACTTATAAGAACTGATGCAAAGTGAAGTAAGCAAAACCAGAACATTGAAGACAGTAACAACAATACTGTACCATGATCAACTGTAAATGACTTAGCTATTCTTAGCAATACAATGATCTAAAGGACTTCTATTGAAAAATGCTATCTACCTCCAGAGAAAGAACTGATGGAGTCTGAATGCAGATTGAAGCATACTTATTAAAAACTTTTTTTGTTTTTCTTGGTCTGTGTTTTCTTTCACATGCTGGAGGAGAGGGAAGGGTACATGGAAAGGGGGTGACATTGTTAAGTAGAAGGGCCACCTAGGTCTTCATCAGAGAAGAAAAAAAGGTAATGATGTCAGGGGGTTTTGAGAAGAAAGGAAGGGGAGAAGATGGAGTTCACAGGGAATGGCCTCAATTTTTTCAGGGTTATTCCTGATCTACCATGGGGTGCCATATTCCCACAAAGGACTATGGCTCTAGGCTCAAGCTGTTCAGTCCTGGAGGAGTCTAACATTTGGAGAGTGGGTCAGGCTTTTCTCTAGTTCATTACATCCCCATTCCAAAGTGGAATGCCAAGAAAAATCTCGGCAACAAAACAGAGGCATTGTTTATATTCAGAGGCTCCATTAATAAGATCCCTTCTAGAAAGGTACTTATGGACCAGAACAGTAGATATTAGGTATAGGACAGACATTTATTTCCCACAAAATAAAATGAACACTCAAAACACAAAACTCATAAGCAATCATCAGCAAATGCATAGAACACTGGTGGAACAACAGAACTAATTAAGCAGCTCACAAGTCCTGGTAAGCCAGCACATCATCCTGGGGGTTCCTTTTGGCAGTCGTATGTGTCTTAGACTTAGAGAAGTCCTGTCGTTGTCGGAACCAGCTCTGGCTGCCTAAGAACTCCTGACCCCGTACATACACAGCCTAACCACCAGGGCTGAAAGTGTGCTTCTCAGGATTGTTCAGACACCTCTACTTAGCAAAAGCAACACAACGAATGCAAAGAGGAAGCCGGGGATATAAGGCCCAGTCTCAGGCTCGCCCAGGCAAGCTCCCTTTGCACCATCACATCTTAGTGGCTGCCACAGCTGCTAATGAGGAAGAAAATCTGGAGAGAAATTCCTCCTCTCCTGCTGAGAAGTCCAAAGGGAATCTGGTGCTGACTGTATCCCAAAAAAGACACAGCCTTGAAAGGTACCAGAAACTATCTCTCATCCCTCAAAGCCCACAAAGTGAGTGAGCATCCTTTCTCTAATCCTCTTTGACTGACACAGCTCTCTCACTTCCCCCGGACCCACCTTCATCACAAAGACCCAGGGACCAATTAGGAGCCACTCATGGCACTTGTCCTTTAGCAAGGGGACCAAAGCATGTGTGGCCTACTGCAAGGGGCCAGGCATAGACCCATTCTTACACACGATCCATGGAATGGATCAGCAAAATAGGCAGTACTCAATTGAGAGGGGGTGTGTGTGTGTGTGTGTGTGTGTGTGTGTGTGTGTGTGTGTGTGTGTGTGCGCGCGCGTGTGTGTGTGTGTGTGTGTTTTAGAGGGGATGGGGGTGTGAAAGGTGGAAGACTTAAGGAGAGAAGAATTGGAATAGTCACTATGTGGCATGTAATAGAGACTCAATTAGGAAGGAGGAAAAGATATTGTTGGAGTTCACTAAAGGCCCGGTTCAGAGTAGGTAATATAAATGGACCGCGTCATGGGATTGTATAATTTCCTCAAGTTCCATTCTGTAATAAATGAGTAGGAGATGGATGGTGGGAATAGTGGTATAATGGATGTAATCAAATGGTATTGCAGATGAATATAAAAAACTCAAAGAAGTCTGGGAAGGAAGAAATGCATGAAGTGGTGTAGAACGAAAAAGGCAGCGAAGAGATACATGAACACACTCACTACTAGAAGCAACAGCAGCAGCAACAAAAGCCAAGCTTTTGGGGCTACCTTGTCAATATAGAAAGTGCAAAATGATTGCACTTATAAACTTATACTTGTTATTTATCGGTTGTTTAAACATTTCAACTCACTTTTTTCCAGTTTTGTCTAGTTTTCATTCTATTAATCTTGTCTGTACTCTTTACCATTCATGTATCTGAATATTATATTGGTCAATAAAAATGGAAGCATTTATTTTAAAAAATATGTATTACATTATATGTTGTTACATAATATAATAAAATACATATTATAAGTAATATAATCAAATATAAATATATCTCAAAATTTTAAATATATGTATTTTAGGGGAAAAAACCTTCCTCATTCAAGTTTCCTCTCCAAGATGCCTTCTTCTCAAACTATAATTCATCCTGCTCTTACTGTGCCTATTTTTGTCTTTGAATATGGAGAGATAGATGGACAGAGAAAAAGGTGGACAGATCCCTCTGATAATTAATCAACAGCTATTTAGGAGAGCATTTCCTTGCCTCCTCTTCATGATCTTCCATCCTCATCCCCGCCCATGTCCCAATCCAATTTTGCCCTGCCCTTCCCTTCCACTATGCCCTCTGGAATTCCTGTTACAGAGCAAACAAACTCTTCATCCTGGACCTCTTTCTCTCATACCTCTTCCACTGTCTCCACACAGAGATCTGGTTCTCCTCTGCTGATATTGCATTCCCAGCTATCTTCTCCATCACTGGCTGTGGTTTTTCTCATACCTTTTATTCTACTCCCTTCCCCCACACTCAGCTAGGTGGTACAATGAAACCCCACTGTGCATGGGGTCAGGAAGACCTGAGTTCAAATCTGACCTCAGATACTTCCTAGCTGTGGTGACCCTGGACAAGTCACTTAACCCTGTTTGCCTCACTTTCCTCATCTGTAAAATGAGTTGGAGAAGGAAATGGCCAACCTCTCAAGGATCTGCAAATGGGGTCACAAAGAGTGGGACAGGACTGAAGCAAGGGAACATAGCATTTGTAAAGGAATGGAAGACAGTAAGAGCTTAAAAAATGCTTGTTTCTCTCCCTCCCCAGCCCAGCACAACCTCCCCTCCCCCCACTGGCTACTTCCTGTCACTTCTATGCTCTCTTTTGCCCCTACTTTTCTATCTTTTCTTTTTTGAGGTCCACACAGTCAAAATGTCCCACTTAATCAACATCATGGTCACTGTAGTATACTTTCTTTCTCTGAGAGTTCAGGACCTACATCACGGTCTTCCTCTCTCCTTAAGATCCTGACCCTACGCTAGGTGACTATGACAATTGTGTTGATGCGCCTTCAAACCCCCTGACGTTGTTCCTAAGGTTCTTCTTCACTCCAGCTTAGCCACAAATAGAGATAGTCACATACCCAAACTTTTCATTACTCCTAAGTGTTCCATTTTCCTAGTGAGAACTCTGACGTTCTCCTCCCTGCCCAAACTCCTCTCTCTCCTTACGCTTCGCCCCTCCCAGGCCTCTCCTTCGTCCCCACTGAGACCTCCACTCCTTCCACCCCTTAGTACTTTCATGGGCCATTACCCTTGCTCTGACTTCACTTTTCCCCTTCTTCAAACTCAACTCAATAGTCATTCAACCCCCTACACTCTCTTCTACTCTTGAAATCCTTGCCCCCTTGTCCTGTTGCTGCTCTTCTGTCCCCAAATCTCAGTCGTGGGTTATCCCCACCATCTGCTTCCTCTGTTCCTACTTACTAGCTGATGAACAAACCTGGACCACGCGAACTAGGTGCAATACAAATTTATGTCATCTGACCTCAATTGGGCCCTCACTGCAGCAAGGCAAATTATTCCTTATCTTGCTCCTGCAGACCTTTCCTCCTAGATACTATTTTCTCAGTGGTTTCATGAGACTATTCTCCTAGTTAATTTCTACCCATCTGACTTCTTCTCAGCGCTCTTTTGTTGACTTATCATTCCTATTTGCACATTCTAAATGTGAGTAATCCTCAAGGTTCTATACTAGGCCTTCTTCTCTTTTCCCTTTATACCAGAAATTCTTAATCTGAGGCCTGTGAACTCACATGGGAAAAAAATGACCTTTTTATTTCTATTAGCCTCTAAGAGACTTTCCTTCAATTATGAATTTTATTTCATTTCATTTCATGATGAAATATTTTAATTAAAACTCTGAGAACAGAAGAAATGACTATGATGAAATATTTTAATTAATGTTTAACTTAAAAAAATTAAATTCTCTTCTTTCTTACATCCCTTCTCTCACTCATTGAGAAGGCAAGTGATATAATAACCTTCATGCATATGAAGTCATTCAAAAGATGTTTCCATATTAGCCATGTTTCTGGAAAAAAAAAAGTCAAGAAAAATAAAGTAAAAAAAGAATGCTTCAATTTATAGTCAGGGTCCATCAGTTCTTTCTCTGGAGATGGATAGCATATTTTCATCATGAATCCTTTGGATCAATTATGAATTTTTAAAAAGTATTCTGAGGAGTCCATAGACTTCACCAAACTGCCAGAGGGGTCCATGACACAAAAAAAGGTTAAGAACTTCTGTTCTATTCTCTCTCTCTTTAAGAACTATCATTTCTATGCAGATCTATATATTCAGTTCTAGTCTCTCACCTGAGTTTCAGTCCTCTGTCACCTACTGTCTACTGGAGATTTCAAATTGGATTTTCCAGAGATATCTTAAATTCAACATGTTTAAAACTGAACTCATTCTCTTTCTCCCTAAATCTTCCATTCTTCCAAATGTCCCTATTTGGGTGGAAGGCACCATCATACTTCCAGTTCTTGAGTTCCTAATCTAGGTATCATCCTCAACTTCTCATGCTTCCTCATCCTGAATCTTTCCATTTCTACCTTCACAACATTCTTCTTATCCGATCCCTTCTCTCTATTCCCACACCTACCACCTCAGTCCAGGCCTTCCCTTGAGTAGTTTATTACAATCTGACTGGTCCCTGTGACCCAAATCTCTTCTCCATTCCAACACACATCGCTGCCAATCAATTCCAATGGCTTTATGCCTCTAGGAGCAGTTCCTCTGTCTGGACTTTTTTAAATTTTCTTTTTGGAGTGGGTGAAGGCAGGGCAATTGGGGTTAAGTGACTTGCCCAAGGTCATACAGCTAATGTTAAGTGTCTGAGGCTGGATTTGAACTCAGGTTCTCCTGACTCCAGGGCCAGTGCTCTGTTCACTGTGCCACCTAGCCTCCTCCTCTGTCTGGACTTTTACAGCTCTGAACAACTTGATCCAAACCCATCTTTCCAGTCTCCTTGGATATTACTTTCTTTCCCAAATTCTGTGATCCAGTTAAACCAATCTCTCTGTTCTCAGAGTTTTTCTTTAAGGAATTTAAAATCCACTTCTCTCAGGACCTTATTTGTAAAATGAAGAGATTTGTATTAGAAGGTCTTCTAGCCCTGACAACCTATATCTTTTCAGGTCCCTTTCAGTCAGAGAAGTCCACATTAGGCAGTTATATGGTGCAGTGGGTAGCCTTGGACCTGAACTTCCCAAGACCTGAGTTCATATCTAGCCTCAGATACTTACTTAGCTGTGTGACCCTGGGCAAGTCACTTAACCCTGTTTGCCTCAGTTTCCTCATCTGTAAAATGAACTGGAGAAGGAAATGACAAGCCACTCTAGTATCTCTTCCAAGAAAAACCCAAAGTCCAAAACAACTGAACAACAATATTATTATTACTACAGGATTATGTTTTAATGTTCCTCAAAGCACTGACATTCTATGCTATAAAGAACTGCAAGTTCTATAAGCCCAGCAGGGAAAGTTAAGATATGTACATAAAGAACTACATTATGAGGTAGGGTGTTAGGATGTGTGCATAAGAGGTGTCCAAAGTATTATAGGGACTCAGAAGAAGAGAAAACCCTATGAGGCTTTTTGGTGAGATAAGAGTAGGGGATCAGGGAAGACTTCCTAGAAGAGGAGGGCATGTGATCTGGCTGGTGAAATATCAGCAAGATTCATACAGGCTGACACTGATGGGGGCTTTGGGGGTGGGGGGTGGTAATTCTCCAGCAATGGTCAACAGGTGTCTGGAGAGAGTGGGAAGGGCTCAGCCCCTGGAAGTTGGAGGTAGGGAGAGCTGGGTTTCAGGGTGCCAAGGCTATGGTATGGAAGGGAAGCATTCTTCGCAAATAGGGGAAAGGTCATAGCAGACCTGAGGAGCTAGACTTTGAGCTTTGCCCACTCTGGACTGGAAAAGCACAAAACATTTAGATAACGGTCACCCCGCCTCCTCTAAACACACCTGGGAGGAGGGGCAGATTTGTCTGATTGGTCCTTTCTCCAGCCACTCACCCCAATCCTCCCACTCCTACCAATTGGTCCCAAGGGGTGGGATTTCAGCTCTTTCTTGGTATTTTTTTTAGCCCTTGCTAGAGTGGAAATGTTGTCAAAGTTGAGCCAGCTGGCATTTGGCAAGCATTTTAGGGGAGGGATTCAATGCCTGGTGAATCAGGGATTTGTGATCCAAAATTGCCCCCAGGGTGGGGAAAGGAAGAAGAAACCTGTCCTGAACATCCCCTCCTGAATGGGGACTTAGCCTCAGAAAAGGTGAGGAGGGGTGGGAGACGCAAGGGACTGGGGGAGTGGGAGCACTTGAAAATCACAACCTCTCCAGGCCTTGGTTTTCACATCTGTACAAGGCAGGTAGACTACATCATCTCTTAGAATCCTTCAGGCTTTAGAGATAGTAATCTAAATTTAGATGGGAGCTCTTTGGAATTTAGGGCCAGGAAGTAGCTGTCATAGTACAGAAGGCAGCATGGAGGAAGGGGTGTTGGGTCAGTGTTAGAGCTGGGAAGGAACTTAGGATACCAAAAATATTGGAGTTGGGAGGAACCTTGGAACAAAGGATATCAGAGCTGGTAGGGGGTTTGAAGATCTCCTATACCAACCTCCTACTCATTTTATAGTTGGGGAAACTCAAGTTCAGTGACTTGCCCAAAGTTGGATGAGTGAGTTTCTGGCAAGGGTGAAAACAGAACGAATGTCTGTCCATTCTTCCCCTATGCCATGCCCTCCCTGGCTACCTGCTTGCTCAATCTCTTATTCACTATGGCTAAAGTCCCTCCCTGGGAGCTCAGGACATATGAGTAGGCGCCCACAACACTTGGCAAAGTATGCAGCCAGGCTTGTGGAAAAGGCCAAGGGGCACCTACCTACACTGCCTTCATTCAGCAGGGAGACAGACAGACAGACAGACAGATGGAACAGAGTGAATCGGCACTGATAGTTCTCTAGCCTCCCATATACATGATCTCCTAACTGCTTGTGAGAAAGGTACTACAGGTATTAGCATCCTTATTTTACAAAAGGATCACACAGTTTACTAGGCATCAGAAGTGGGATTTGAACACAGACCTTCCTGGCTCTAAGTCCTGCACTCTGTTCAAACTCCCTATCTCTAATACGGTGACTGGAGCTCAGGTTGGCAGTGGAGGCAAAGGGTTCTCTGTGCTGTGGGTCCCAATCACGTCTCTGAGGAGAGCTGGGTCTGGTGCAGTACTCTGAGGGGAGGGCAGGGGGAGGTACATTAATGCCCTTCTCCCTCTTAGTTCCAGATGGCGTCTTCCTGCCCCATGGGGTCTGCTGACAGCCTGGAACTTCTGGACCTTCTCTTTGACCCACAGGATGGGGTCTTGTGGCTCATGGAGCTGGGAGACTCTGACTGTGCCCATGCTGAGGACCAAGTGAGTTCCTTGGAAGGAAGATCTCCTCCCCAGCTGAATCAGCAGAGAGCCAGATCTCCTGACTCCTAAACATAGGATTATACATTGATCTAGAACTAAAACTATTTTGAAAGGTTCTTCTCACTGTCCTGCCCAAGCCCCTCAGAAATTGTTTCATTCCTGGCCACAGTGCTAGGAGGGGGAAGTGGAGTTTCTGTTTTTCACCCTCCCAGCTCCAAGCCTTCTTTACTTATGTTTTCCTTCTTCTTTGGTCCCCAGCAGACCCAGCCAGCTCCAGAACAAGACAAGTTCCTTAGCTCCATTTTAGGATGTGGGGACTCTATCCCCAGCTCCCCACTCTGGTCACCAGCTGCCAGTGACAGTGGGATCTCTGAGGACCTGCCCTCTGACCCGCAGGACAGCCCACAGTGCTTTCAGGCTGGGACCAGCCCAGATGGCCACCAAAAGGCTTCTCAACCTTCCTACTGTCATGCTGGCCCCTGCCCTGGCCCCCCTGGGCCTGAAGGGCCCAGAGCTCCAGTGCTAGAATCGTCTGTGTCCATAGATCTGGGTGAGTGCTGGCATCGATCTAGGCCCTTTATCCTACCTTATCAGAGTATCCCCCTGCCTGGGATGTTTCTGACTAGATTAACTGAAAGGGAATGGAGGACCCTGAAATTAAACTCAAGGAAATCCATATCTACTATGGGGTAGGGGGGTGGGGAAGACAAGAAAAGAAGACATTAAAGGAGAAGGAGATTTTGAGTATGTGGAGAGGGAAGGATATTTGGTTAGGAGAGAATGATGGCAGCTTCCGGAGGCCTAGGAACAAAACCACGATGAAGGGGTCCTTCAGTCTTGGTATGGGAAGGGTCCAAGTATCAGAAGGACTTGGGGACAGAGGAAAGGATAAAAGCCCCTGTTTCTCCCCAAATTTGGGAAAGCGGGTTCTGAGAGGAGATCTCTGGGTCTGACCAGGGATGAAGAGAGACTGTAGCAGATAACAGCCCTGAGAGGTCTCTTTTCTTGTCTTATTAACCCCGGTGGGCAGAAATGTGGAGCCCAGAAGGTATCTTCCAGGACAGGCCGGAGCTGACAGGCTCAACTCCATCCTGTACCCTCACAGTCAAGGACCTGCTCCTATCCAGTAATGCAGACATGGTAAACTCCTTCTTCTTGGTGTCCAATTTATATCTGCCAAGTTCTTGCCCTGTGCCCTACTTCTCCCCTACATCCTTTGTCTCCTGGTAACTTCCCACTTAAGACCCCCTCAGTTTCCATCCCTGAATCTTGCTCCCAGATTGGCCTGGTTGTCCTGGCTGCCACCCACAACGATGGTAGCCCTTCAGATGTTCTTGCCTACATATGGGCCTCAATGAATCACAGAAAGTTAGACCTAGAGGGACCTCAGAGATAATGGAAAGAGTTGGAAAAGACGTCAGAGATTAGATGCACCCTCTCATCTGCCAGAGAGGAAGTCAAGGTCCAGAGGAGGGGAGTGAGGAGCCAGCAGCGGAGAAGGACCTTAAGACCAGTGTTTTGTCTACTATGACAAGGCTGCCTCTTGCCAGATGAGCCACCGGAGGCTCAGAGCTGAAGGCAGAGATGGGACTTGAGCAGGGTCTCCTGCCTTCTAGGTCAGGGCTCTATCCACCACTCTCTGCCACTCCTTTTGACCCTGAACCTTCAGCCTCATTGGCATTAACCCCATTTGCTCCCTCCCTCCACCCCCTCCATCTCCCTTGCCAGCCTGGGCTCTGTATAAGTAGCTTTGGGGGATGGTCCTGCTCTCTGACCGTCCTCTCTGGGACTTTGGGTCTGCCTGCAGCAGCAGCAGGGATCTCCAGCTGTGCAGAGGCCAGGTGTTGGGCACATCCAGGAACTGGTGCTGACTGAGGATGAGAAGAAGCTTCTTGCCAAGGAGGGCATCACTCTGCCCACACAGCTGCCCCTCACCAAGGTGAGCCTCCTCCATCATCTGGCTCTCTCTCCCTGAGCCTTCATTCTGGACACTTTTCAGAAGTTCTCCCACCCCCAGGCCCAGGTCCATCTACCCACCATGATTCACCTATCTATACGTAGCCCTTGGAAGTTTCTGAATGGCTCTCCTCACAAGTCTACGAGATACTTGATGTGAACTGCATCGCTCTTACTGTAAACAAGGAGCCTTAGTTAGAGGCCAAGCGACTTAATCAAAGTCACATGGCTAGTAATTGTGTGGCCTGAGACTAAAATCCAGGGCTACCCATTCTCAGTCTAGTGCTCAGTCTATTACATTCATTTTTACCAACATTCCATTACACAGAGGATAACTTTACAGATTCTCTGGATTACCTGCATCTTTTTGAACCCCAGTTCTGATACTTATTGGTCACATGACTCGGAACAGTTTTGTTACTGGTCACAGCCTCATTTCTTTCATCTGTAAAATGGGGACGCACTATGGACCTCAGGGCATTGTAAGGAAAAATCTCTGTAACCTTTGGGGTGGTACAGAAATGTGAGCTATTACCCTCAGTGTTATTTTGGTGTGCTCAGAGGAAAATCAGTGTGACAAGCTATGTCACACTTCAGAGTGAGGTGCTTAGTGTTGCCCCTACTGGGAATAAGGTGGTAAATGGTGGGATTTCAGGTGAGCCTGGGGGAGACAGTCTGGTGGAGAGTCTTCTAGCTGCTCCTCACCACACACCAGTTGTGCTCTCAAACTACCAGAGAGCCAACTGCTCTTTCTAGGCAGGTGGTTAGCTCTTATCTCCTTGGTTATACCCAGCCCTTTGGAGGCCAGGACAACAGGTATGGCAGGTGGGATTCCCAGACACAGCAAATCAACAGACAGAAAACTGGTCTTAGACACAGTTACTCCCAACCAAAGAGATAAAAAAAAATAATTAGAACTGAAATCAAAGGGCTGAAAAACTGGGAGATTCCAGGAGCCTCCTGGTAGGCACAGGGGAGGCAGGAAGGCTGGGATTCTGAGGATCAGGAGGACTTGGGTTGTCAGGACCACAGCCTTCCCCCTTGACTCCTCCATGTTCCATCTGGCAGTATGAAGAACGGGTGCTTAAGAAGATCCGGAGGAAAATAAGAAACAAGCAGTCAGCACAAGAGAGCCGGAAAAAAAAGAAGGAATACATCGATGGGCTGGAACTCTGGTAATGAACTTCCTTGACATCTGCTCTGTGCTAGGAGTAAATCTATTTCTCACAACATCCCTGATGAGAGGGCATGCCAGGGACTGTTGATGAGGAAACTGTGGCCCAGGGAGGGGAAGGGCTTGCCCATGATCATATAACAATGAATGAGTAGCATAGCTACTTGTTCTGGGACTGCAGAATTCATCTACTGCAACCCTTTCATTTGCCAGATAGGGACACTGAGGCCCAGAGAAGGCCAATGATTTATCCAAGGCCACAAAAGCTGTCAGTGGAAGAACCAGGACTAGAACCTAGATCCTCTGACTCATAGTCCTGGGTTTCATTCCACCACAATAGGACCTATCTCCACACTCCCATGACCTTCTGTGATTCACCTTGATTCCCAAGGAAGACTGAGTCATGCAAGACAACAGATCCTTTGGGTTAGGAGCTAGAAAGGAGCGAGAGATAGGAAGATCCACTGAAGGAATTGGGCAGATTTAGGAGGCCACTATCACTTGTCTACTGACCCCCAACTGGTCAGGGTGTGTCGTTCAAGCCTCTTTACTAGGACACTGCTCTCCTTACACCCTCTTCTGGAAATGGCATGGGTTTAATTATATCTGTTCAGATGACTCCCAAATCTACAGACTGAGGGATTGAGCCCTAATCCAGTCCCACTGGATACATCCCACAGACATCCCTACCTGTTCGTTCCATGGGCATCTAAAACCGATTTCCTTGTCTCCCTTCCATATTTCCTCTCAGTTGCTACATCTAGTTGTTTCTATCTCCACCTCCTGCCTCCATCCCCTTCTCTCTACTCACAGGGTCAGTCACCATTTTGCTCTCATTACCTGGAATCTGACCAATTGAAATGGTCTCCTAACTGGTCTCCTCATCTCAAATGTCTTGACTCTACCCTCCATGTTGCTGTCAAAGTGATTTTCCTAAAGCACAGCTCTGACTGTATTACTTCACTGCTCAAAAAACTCACATGGCTTCTGGCTCTCTCTAGAAGCAAATACAAACCCCTCCTCATGGCCTGGCCCCTTCCTCTTTTCCAGTCTTACATTTTACTCCTCTCCATGGACTTTAACCTCACCATGTTAACAGAAGCTTCAGTGTCTCCTCATTGCCATGAGGATAAAATACAAACCTTTCAGTGTGACATCTAAAGCCTTTATCAGCCGTCTCCAACCTCCCTTTACGACTTATTTCACATTATTCTTTTTCATACATCCCCATCCCTAACCCACTGACCTGTTTGTTGTCTCTCAAACTCGGTATTCTTCTGCCCCAATTCATGCTTTCCATTGGCTCTCCCCTATGCCTAGAAGGCACTCCCTCCTCATGTTTCTCCCCATTAAAATTCTTAGCTTCCTTCAAAGCACAGCTAGGACTCCTATTGCTTGGCACCAAAGTTTAATAGTAGGATCAATAAGTAAATTTGGTTCTCGATGTCCTAGACCATGGGCAAATAATTTCAACTCTCCAAGTCTCAATTTGATCATTCATAAAATGAAGGGGTTGGACTAAATGCTCTTTCAGAGACCTTCCAGTCTCAAAGAAGATGCAATGTCTCAGAAGTAAGGGCTTGCAAGGCTAGAGGACCCATTGGGGCTTTTGTAGAGGGACTCCTGTTGCAGTGTGGGCCCAATAGCTGCCCTCACAGGGTGTGAAAGTGAGGGTGGGAAAGATAGCGTCTTTCTCCAGGTCTCATTACCTGGCATGTGAGCTGAACTGTCTTGGGCTTGCCCATCCATGGGTTGGGGCTGAGTGACATCCTCCACTCCCTATTCTTGTAGCATGTCGAAGTGCACAGCCCAGAACCAGGAGCTCCAGAGGAAGGTCTTGCACTTGGAGAAACAAAACCTGTAAGTTTGAACACCTTCCCCCAATACCATCAGGTGCAGGGAGGGAAAGTGGGGTTGGCCCAGTCCAGTAAGAGGCCCCAAAAGAGCAAGGTCTTTCACAGCCCCTACTCTGGTCCCAATTTCATTTTATAATCACATTTTCCCCTGTTTTCTAGTCCCCCATCCCCTTTGCCCCAGGCAGTTCAGACTCCTACTGGCATCCACCAAACTCATTCCTGTCTCCTCTCCCCAGGAATGCCCTCCTTTCCTCATTCCTCAAGGTTCAGCTCAAGTCCCATTTTCTTCAGAAAGTCTTCCCAGATCCCCCTGCCCCAAATCTCTTCTCTGATCTGCCCTTCATTTGGCACTGGGTACACCCAACCATGATGTCTGGAATTCTTTTCTTTTATTTCTTTTAAACTTTTGGTGTATTTGTGTCTTGTCTCACCACCTAGATTGTAAGATCTTTGAGGGTCAGACCTGGGTTGGCTCCTATAACACACATCTGGGAGGAGGGGGGTACTCACTAAAAGATCAGTGAACTAAAGCCTCTCTAGGGCTTCAAATGCAATTCAAAGAGTTGCCTGAGGCCTACTACATGCCCAGGACTGTAGGAGATAAAGGGAATTCAGGGTTGGCTGGAAGCTGGCAGCTAGCCCTGCCACCAAAGAGTTAAGAGTCTAGCTGGAGAGACAAGGCTCATCCAGCAAACACAGTATGTATAACCTCCTGGGTGTCTGCAGTCCCAGGACCAGGCTAGCTGGCCTTAGAAAGGTTCTTCAGCACAAGGTTGGCTTCCAGGTGATAAAATGTTCTAGTCAGGGCAGGGCAGTTCATGGTGACTCATACTCTAATACAAAAGAGCTGTAATCTGTGTCCATGGGAGGAACCCCCACACAAACAGAATCACAGAGCTTCTGATAGCAAAGAAATCTACTATCATGGTTTGGAAGCAAGAACCCTGGAAAGGCAGATTCTGGGTCTAGCTCTGCCACCTCTCTGCCATGTATCCCTTCCCATCTTTGGGCCTTGGTTTCTCTTTCTATAAAGCAGAGGGAGGGGAAGGGTTAGATTTGATTTCTAAGAGCTCTTCAGTCCTAAAAGTCTATGAGGTCAGTTCTGGCCTCAGATACTTAACACCCACACAAAATATAACTGGCCGTGTAACCTTGAGCAAGTTACTTAACCTCAATTGCTTTAAAAAAAAAAAACAAAACAGGACGGATAGGTGGCGCAGAGCGCCGGCCCCGGAGTCAGGAAGTCCTGAGTTCAAATCCAGCCTCAGACACTTAACATAAAAACTAGCCATGTGACCTTGGGCAAGTCACTTAGCCCCAAATCGCCTTCCAAAAAGCAAAAAAAAAAAAAAGTCTATGAGGTATTTTGTGAGAGTCAAACCTTTAAGAGGGACTTTGCCCTTTCCTTATGACATACCAGAAAGGTAGGTAGTACACAGATTTATGCCTTATTTTACACAAAAAGAAACTGAGCCTCAGAGAAAATTATTTGTCCAGGGTCACACAGCTTGAAAGGACTGTAGCCAAGACTTGAATTCAGGTCTTGTGTGTGCAACATCAATGCTCTTTCCATTACATGCCATAGTGCCATGGAATTAAGCCAGGCCCAAAGGAACTCTGCAGACAGAGAGAGAGAGAGACAGACAGACAGACAGACAGACAGAGAGACAGAGAGAGACAGACATAGAGAGACAGAGAGAGCGCTTGGGTGGAGGGAGAGGAAGGTGCCTTGGGAAGATTTCTTGGAGGAAGCAGGGGTTGAACTGAACCGAGCTCTGAAGCATGGGATTGGATTTAAAAAGAGAGGGGAGGGGAGAAATTTGGGAGAGGTGGGAAAGAAGGAAATTGATCAAAGTATAGCAGGCAGAAATGAAAATTGCCTGGACTTGAGAGGCCTAAGGGCCTAAGTCCATGCCTGGCTTCACTAGATTTTCCCTTGTACCCTCTCCTTCTAGATCTCTTATGGAGCAGCTGAGGAAACTCCAGGCCCTCATGGTACAGTCTACCAGCAAATCAGCTCAGACAGGCACCTGTATAGCGGTATGTTCCCTCTCTCCTCCCAAACGGTTTCAGTTGTTAGTTCTTTCTGGGGCCCCTAATCCGAACAGTGGAAATGCCAGAAAGCTGCCCCCTAACTGATGTGCGCCTGAAGAGGCAGAGGAAGAGGATACAGGAGGCAGAGACTTTCTATTTTAGACTTTAGTCCCTGCCCAAAACCAATCCAACAAATATTTGTTAAACTGCCTCCTACGTGTAGGCATTTTGCCAGGTGCTGGGGATACAAAAGCAGAAAGAAAAACCAACCTTGACCTCAAGGCACTTAAATTCTACCTGAAAGGGCAGAAAAGTAATTCCCACAGAACATTACCGGCCAATTTGAGACTCTACAACTCAGGATGAAGATAAGTGGAGGAAAGATCTGGTGAACCACTTCTGGGTTCATAAGCCAGGGATGAGGATCAGATATCATAGAAAACAAAATGTCAGAGCTGGAAGGAACCTTAGAGTATAAAAATGCCAAAGCTTGAAGACATCTTAGAACAGAAGATTTCAGAGCTGGAAAGGACCTGAGACTCCAGAACAAGGACTTCAGGGCCTAGAACAGGTGATGCCAGAGCTGGAAAGGACCTGAGACTCCAGAACAAGGACTTCAGGGCCTAGAACAGGTGATGCCAGAGCTGGAAAGGACCTGAAACTCCAGAAAAAGGACTTTCAGGTCTAGAAAAGGTAATGCCAGAGCTAGAAGGGACCTGAGAAGTCCAGAACAAGGACTTCAGGGTCTAGAACAGGTAATGCCAGAGCTGGAAGGGACCTGAAACTCCAGAAAAAGGACTTCAGGGTCTAGAAAAGGTAATGCCAGAGCTGGAAGGGACCCAATACTCCAGAACAAAGACTTCAGGGTCTAGAACAGGTAATGCCAAAGATAGAAAGGACTTTAAAAGACAGAATGTCAAAACTGAGACCTTAGAGGTCATCAGTTCAACTCAACAAGCATTTATGGATGCCTTGAATGTGCCAGGTAAACATAATATTAGGCACTGGAAACACAAAGAAAAAATGAACCATCCACCTTCGAGGGGGCAAAGTGGATGAAGTGTTGGACAAGGAGTCAAGACTACCTGAGTTTAGATCCTTCTTCGAGCTGTGTGACCTTGGGAAAGTCACTTAACTTCTGTCTGCCTCAGCTTCTTCATCTGTAAAATGAGGATCATAATAACCCTTAACTTATAAGGTGGTTGTTAGGATCAGCTGAGATAACAGGTAAATTGCTTTGTGCTCCCAAAAGTGCTGTACAAATGCTAGCTATTATTATTGCTTTGAAGGAGCCCATAATTTACTGGGATCTTGAGACACAGAAATGTCAGCTCTGGGGAGACCACAGGACATCAGGACTGGACGGGTCCTTAGAGCATAAAATAGAACAGTGCCTTGCTCATGGAAAGTAGTGAACAAATGCTTATTGGATTGAATTTAATGTAGTCAGAGCTGGAAGGGACCTTAGAACTCATCTAGCTGTCATGTTGAGGAGGAGGAGACAGGCCCAGATATGTGGCCTTACTTGCCCAAGGTCACTGACGGTACTGACGTCAGAGAGCTAACGAGTGTCTTGACTCCAAATCCAGAGCTCTTTCCACTGCATGGACTAGAGATGGAGTTAGAGACCAGGAACTGGGGAAGGGACTTAGATGGTGGAGATGGCCTCCACCATCAGCCCTGCCTGCCATCGTCATCACCCAGACATCCTCAGTGGGGGGAGGGCTGGGGGAGCCGTGCTGCCTGTGACCCTTGTTCTTTCCACCCCAGGTCCTGCTGCTGTCCTTTGCCCTAATCATCTTCCCTTCTATTAGTCCCTTTGCTCCCAACAAGATGGAGGCACCTGGAGACTTTATGCCAGTCAGAGGTAGGCCCTACCCTGTTCCTTATGGAGTTCCCAGCGGATCTCCCTCCCTTTGAGCACTTGGGGCCTGTCTCCAACATGATCCTACTGAGGGGGAAGATTGGGAGGCGCCAATTGGGGCTAAAGGACTACATATATTTAAAACTACACAGATTGTATTTAGAATTAGAAATGATTTTAAGAGATCATCTAGTTCAGCTCTCATTTGACAGATAAACAAACTAAGAGATTAGATGACTTTCCTAATAGGAGGGGAAGGGAAAGGGAATAAGCATTTATAGAGTACCTACTATGCACCAGGCTCTGCGCTAAGTACTTTATAAATGCTATCTCATTTGATCCTCACAACCATCCTGAGAGGTAGTCGCTGTTATTATTCCCATTTTACAGTCAAGGAACTGGGGTTAAGTGACTTGTCCAAGGTCACACAACTAGAAAGTGTCTGAGGCTAGATTTTTATTCAGGTCTTCCTGACTTTCAAATCCAACATTCTCTCTACTGTGCCACCTAGCTAAATTATTATTATTATTTTTTAAAGCAATTGGGGTTAAGTAAGTTGCTCAAGGTTACATGGCCAGGTGTTTCTGGGTGGGTGCTAAGTGTCTGAGCCTGGATTCGATCCCCAGGTCATCCCGACACTGGGGCCGGTGCTCTTACTCGCTGTGCTACCTGGCCGCCCTACCTAGATAAATTATTAAAAACTAAAAGTATTAGGAAAAACATTAAAAGCTTTTATCTCCATAGAGTTTAATGTGTGTCAAGTATGTTGCAAAATCTCACAGCAATTCTGGGAGGAGTATTAGTTCCATTTTACAGATAAGGAAACTGATAGTCATCAAGGTTAAGTGACTTGCTCAAGGAGAGAACAGGATTCCAAAACTGAGATATCCTGACTCGAGTTCCAGTGATCTTTCCACTACCCTCAAGTTACCCAAGCAGGAACTAAGGAGACTTGGGTGGTTGACATTTATGCTGAGGTCCTTCAGTCCAAAGCCAATGGCCTTTCCCCTCCTGTTAATTTCAATGCAACAAGATCTATGAGCTCATCAAAGCAGGTACATGCTCCACCAATATGTACCGTATGTGCCTCTCTACACCTTTGGCCAAAAAATCTGCAGCTGGTAGCCTACCCTAGGGTTGCGAGCCTCTCCCCACCTGGCAGTGCTGGCCTTTTGATGTCACATTGGTAACCGAACCCTTGCTAGTCTGATGGCACCTGCCAAAGCTTGCCTTTCTTGTCCTAATTTTTGAGACTCTGGGTCACCTCCACTCCTCAGTAAGGTATTGTAATGGAAGACTAATACTCCATACAGAGAGATTCCTACTGATGAAATCACAGGTATAAACCAAAAGAACAAAAACAAGGAACAATACACATTTATACCACCTAACACTTTTCCTCAGCCCTCCACCAGGCAGGAAGTACGAGTTTTATCAGCCTTGTGTTGCAAATGAATATAAAGATTCATAGCAGAGCCAGGATGGGCATCTAGGGCTTTCACTGGATCCTCTGGGGTCTCGGGGACTGAGCAGCTTCCCCTCCCTGTATCTCACCTCCTCCAACTCTTCCCCCTTGCCCTCTCTCTCCTCCACCCAGTATTCTCCAGGTCACTGAACACTGATGCCGCCTCCCGGGTGTTCCATGCTCCAGTCCCAGGTGGGGAGGAGCTAGGTCCCCGAGCCCCTAGCCACTGGAGTCAGCATCCCCAGGAGGCTAGCAGTCCGGGTCCCCTGTCTGACGCTGCCACGCCGGGCAACGGCACACCAGCTGAGACACCAGAGCCTACGTCAGTGGCTCTATTGGCTAGGATGGAGCCTGGCCACACCAAGGCTGGAGGATTGCTGGAGGCTGAGGAAGAGCTCTGAGAGACCCACCCCCGTCCCGAGAGGCCCTGCTCCACCTAGAGAGGCTAGGCAGTACTATTCCTACAGTGTTGTGGGGGAGTTTTACCAGCTCCCTCAGCTTTAAGTGGAGTGGTCCAACATGGGGCGGGTCCCTGCTCTTCTCCAGAAATTATGCTACACCCTACCACCCTGGGCTGGACCCAGGCCAAATGAGTAGTTGGTCACACCCTAGCACCTTCACCCCTCCTCATTTTTGACTGAGAAGCTACTAGACAAAGACTGAAACATACACAGACTTGCACAGGATATAAAAAATGAAAAGTGCCTTAAAGATCAATTCAGCTCCCCTGATTCTGTCTGTGAGAAAACATGGCCAGAGGTGGGGCAGAAACTTGCTTAAGGTCATCCAGAGAGTCTGGGACCTGGCCAGGACCAGAACCAGGTCTCCTGAGTCCCAGTCCAGGGCTCCTTTATACAGACATATATTGCTATGAACAATATATCCCCAAGAACAAACCTGTCTGCATGACAGGGCTAAGGTACATGTCCCAGCATCCCAGAGAAAGCTAATTCCACAGCTCCCAGAAGTGAATAGGGGTAAATCTTGGATCTTGGAGGCTACCTTCATCTCCCAAGCTCTTCCCTTTAGGGGATTCCATAGGCTCTATTCCTGCAGTCTTAGGAATGCCTTCCCTCCTTTCCCAATTCCCTGGAGGAAGGATTTTGTAAGATGAAGTGACCCCTTAATAAAGTATTTTGGCAGAAAGTGGCTGGAACATTTCTAGGTGTGAGGGGGAGTGGGTAGCATGGTACATGAACTGTAGGATGGGATTTCAAGCCAAGGATGTTACTGGGAGAGAGTTGTCCTCTGGATCTGAGGCAGACTCTCTTTTTCCTCAAACCAGCAAGGCTTGCTTGACTATGGCAACACCTACTCTCTCTGGACTGGGTCTGGCCATCTTGGCAGGTTCTTTCTCTCCTCCTGTGTGACCCAGTCCCCTTACCCGCCCCACAGGCAACCCAAACCAAGGCCTCCCCTGACGCTGTGTGGAGAGGAGACTGCAAGAGTTCCAGACTGAGAGTACCCATGTAGAGAGTATTTCAGGACCTTGGAGAGCAGCACTGTTCTCCAAGCACCAGCTTTGCAATCGGGTTCTATTCTATGATATTGGAAGCTTAAGGCTTGTCTGCTCTGAGTCTCAAATTTTAAATCGACAACCTGGAGAGATTGGATTACTTTCCCCATATCACACATCATGTTTGTGACTAAAGGACAGATAAGCTGTGACCAGATCTAAATCCTGTGGTCCTAAGTGGTTGTAGGTGGGGAAAGAGTAGGCCTGCCAGTTCAAGAGGAAGAAGGATCTCCCAGGTTCCTTCATTTTGGAGGAGAAAAAGAGGTCCAAAGACATTAACAGTCTTTCCCAAGGTCATAGAGCCTGAATGTGGGGTAATAGATAGAAATACCCTATCTCTAGACCAGTGCTGTTCACACCACAGCCCAGGGGCTCCAGTCTCTCCCTCCTCCGATCCAAACCTCCTCCCCTTTCTTGCTGGGGTAACACTGGAGCCACAGAGCCATGGGAAAGAGAATTCCAGAGGGCCAAATGTCCTCTGCCCGGTCCCTAGCCAGGGCAGTATGCTTGACCAAGGCTTGAGGGCCTCAATGTAGACTCCTGAAGCATCATTTCCCTATCAGGTATTTAGGCTTCCTCATTGCTGTGAAAAATCTGGAGGATTGGAGGGAGAAGGTGAGGAGGGGAAAGAGACAACAAACAGAATAAAGGCAGAAGATACTAAGAGCTTTCTGGAAGAGACCCTGTGATTCACAATATATGAACAGCTGGAATAGACCACATGCGGTCACATGATAACATTTAGTCCAACCCCATCATTTCATGGGTAAGGAAATTGAAGCCACGAGAGGGGCAATGACTTTTCCAAAGCAATACAAGTAGTAAGTGACACAGGCAGGATTTTAACCTGGGCCCTGTGGCTACAGATTCAGAACTCCTTTAACATGTTCCATGGAAGGGGCGGGGGGGGGGGGCGCTACCATTCATATAGCGAAGTCAGTTCATGGCCTGCACCCTCCCCAGGACTGGCCTTCCTGATGTTTCTCACACCCACGACTCTCACCTCAGGGCCTTTACACAGGCTGGCTGTCCCTCCTGCCTGGAATGCACTCCCTCCTCACTGCCACCTTAGAATCCCTTCTTTCCTTCAAAACTCAGCTCAAGCACCAAAGAGTGAATGTGTGTGTGTGTGTGTGTGTGTGTGTGTGTGAGAGAGAGAGAGACAGACAGACAGAGACAGAGAGACAGACAGAGACAGAGAGAAAAAGAGAGAGAGAGAGAGAGAGAGAGAGAGAGAGAGAGAGAGAGAGA